>NC_137073.1:8977251-9490375 GCF_951640355.1 Cnephaeus nilssonii
GGGGAGCAGTGTGTCCTGTCTAAGCCGCTCCCACTCACGCGGCCTGTCCCTCACAGCTGGATGTGCGCCTCCCTGACACGAGGCTGTAAACTCACCTGGAGCAGTAACCACAGGTGTCCAATGTGGGCAGGAAGCAGGAGCCAGTGAAATACACTAAAAAGGCACAGATGTCTTGGAATGTGGAGAAAGCATGTAAATGTAGTTAGAGCCAATTCTGCAGGGACTTTCATTAAGATAATGCACCACATTCGCCCACTGAATTTCCCACGTAGGAGGCCACTGCCATAGACTGAAAGCGTGTCCCCCCAAATCCATATGGTGAAAGCCTAACCCCCAAAGTCATGGTACTGGAAGGTGATGCCTGTGGGCGGTGATGAGGTCGGAGGGTGGGGTCAGTGCCTCGGTAGCAGAGACTCAGAGAGGGCCTGGGTCCCTGCTGGCCCGTGAGGACCGGGAGGTGGTCATCTGTGAAGCGGGAAGCCTCACCAGGCACGGACTCTGCTGGCACCTGGACCTTGGACTTGCCAGCTCCCGGGACCTTGAGAAATAAACTCTGCTCTTCATAAGCTGCCCAATCTGTGTCTTCCTTAGAGCAGCCCGAGCGGATGTGACACCCACCGATGCCCTGATGGCAGAAGCGTTTTGGGGGAGGCAAGAAATAGGGTGAAAGGTGACCAGGAGTGAGGGGAGTAGTGGACAGTTGGGGAACCTCAGGACATATTTACCCCTGCGCCCCTTTGGTGGGCCCTCCCCCGGGACTCCAGAACTCCAACCACATCCCTCTAACTCAGCCATCGGCCCAGAGCTCGGCTTGGGCCCCAACCTGGGCTAACCAAGGTGAAGTCGGGCCCCGTGTGAGGGACAGGAAGAGAGACTCTCGATTTTTAATTGTTACGCGTCTAATGTAGGAAAGATTGGTGTAGTATCGGGGGAGGAAAGGAAGAAGATATATTGCTCCTCATAAATGTGGTGAGATATAAAGCACAAATGGCCCCTCTGTTATGCTGAAATATTGTCCTTCTGTGATTAGCATCCTCGCACAGACCCGGTGTTGCAGACACGCCCTTTTACACTGGACTTGAACTTGGAAGGATGAGAGCATCAAGCCATGTTGTCATCATGCAGGCAGACTCCAAAAGCAGACGCAACCCAGAAAAAGCAAGGAGGCGGAGAGATCTGGAGACATTGTGTGAGCACCTGGATCAAACCCTACCTGAAGCTATGAACATCCCAGACTTCAGTAACAGATTCCCTTACCAGTGTCACACCGTGTGGGCTGGAGTTTCTGCCACCTGTGTAGGAAGATTTGTAATCAGGGGAGTGAGACAAAGTGGAGGGTGTGGGGATCCGGGTCCTGACCCGCTACAGCTGGCCGGAGCAGCAATGATTGAACCCTTTCAGCACCATCTTCAGTCCGCAGCGGCCATCTCTGCCTCATGGTGGAAAGGCAGGAAGAGCTGCTGCCTCTCCCACTTTCCGTCTGAACACCTGGGCTCTCATACCGCCCTCCTCCCTCTGGAGAAGGAGCACCCACCTGGTTCAGCACTCCGGGCTTGTTTGCCTGTTTTCATTCCCTTCCAGCACGAAGATGCATCCAAGAGAAGGCCCTGACTTAGAGGAACCAGCAGTCTGTGCTGCGTGCAGTCCCGCCGGGATTATCCGTGTGGGGCCCGAGCGTTTTGCCAAGAGCTCCAGGGGCAGGAGGCCAGCAGAGTGTTACAGTCTTAGGGATGCTGGTGTGTCATTGGCACTCCACCCATCACCCCATCACCCCAGGACCCTGCACAGGAGAGAGGCAGGAAGAGGTGAAGGGCCATACGATACCTTCTGCGCCGCCCAGCCACCCGGCCCAATTGCCATGAGCCCGGAGAAGCACAGTCCGATGTGCTTTTAGCCTAGCAGGGGACCGAAGCCCCAGGTGTGGACTGAGGATAGACATGGCTACGTCTGTCACATTGTGGTTTGAAACTAGGCGTCCATTCTGAGATCAAACACCCAACATTAAACCCCGGCGGGTTGGGGAGGGGCCGTTGAGAGAAGGCCAAAACCTAAAGTAAGAACCTCAACTCAAACGACTCCAGGGCTAACGCCGGAGGAAGAATCGGTGACACATGGAATAGGCCGCGGAGAACCGGAACTCACGCCCGCCAAGACCAGCCACCGCCGTCCGAGTCCCGTGAGGAGGGGGGCGTGCTGCCCATGGCTCGGGGGAAGCCAGAAATGGGGGGCGTTTCTGTAAGCGGCGTCATTTGGTTTTTAAATACTGGCCACGAGTTCTGTCCTTTTTTCTTCTCTTTTAAAAACAAATGGACTTTTGGTTTCTGGTTGGACATGTAAGGGATTTAGAAATTGCCGCTCAGTCTTAACAACAATAAAAAATGGGAGCAAATTGGAAAATCACAACTCTTCTTGGCTCCTTCGGAGAAGGGAGAACAGCTCCCTGAAGCTGGACACACGGACAGAATCACAGCTCACCAGAGAAGAAACCCATGAACTGCGTCCATGAACGAGTCTCCATGAGAGCCAGTGCTGGGAGGGGGGCGGGCAGGGGGCTGGGGAGGTGCTGTTATGAATGAGGCATGGCCGAGACCCCTTGTCTAGGAGCTGTCTTCCTATGCAGCGTTTGCAAGTGGCACAAATAAACCCCCAAGTTCAATGGCTTGATGAAATGGGAGATCCTGTTTTGTCATGTGACGTTCCAGGGCAGGTGGTCCTGTTGGCGGGAAGCTCTCCTCCGGGTGGTGATGCAGGGATCTTAACGTCTTGCACCCTGACCCTCTACAGCCCCCTGGAGAACCAGAGTCCCTCCATATCCAGAGAGAAGGGGAAAGGGAGAGAGGAGAAGCAATCCACTTCTTAGCCCCTTGGCCTGGAATTCACACAAGTGGCTCCGGTTGACACCCCATTGAGGACAGCTAACCAGATGACCCACATGGAGATGGTGAGAGAGGTGGGACGAGGCTGAGAGCCGCATGGAGACGCTCTGCGGGGCAGTGAGGCCGGCACGGCCAGTGCTGCTCTGATGAGCTGTGCAGGCTGAGCCCTGAGTCACAGTGCTGTCCGCCGTGACAGGACATGGGGTGAGCAATGCTGCCTGCAGAAAGGCTGCCGGCTCGAGCGCCTGCCCTGCCCCCTCGCGGAGTCTCCCCGGGCAAGGCCTCCAGGCTCTTTGAGGCCCTGTCTCTCAGGAGACCCAGTGACATGTGAAGCACTTAGCACAGTGCCTGGGCCACAGGACCCTCAGCGAATGCTAGTCGATATTTTCTTCACAGACGACAGGGGCCTGAAATCCAGGATTCCGGTCCCACCCAGGGCCTGTGTCCACGAGGCCCAGCCCTGGCAGGCTCTGCTCTGGATGACGAGATTCTGTCTCCTTCCAGCGCCCGTGGCTGTCCCACTAACACCGCCGTGCAGGCAGCAGAGCAGACTCCTGAGAGGGAAGGCATTCCTGGGAGTTGGGGCAGGGGATGGGAAAGGGCATTTTGTAAAGTTTTAGGGAGGAAAGGGAGGAAAGAAGAGAGAAAGGGAAGAGGAAGGGGGGAGGTAAAGGAAGGAGGGAGAGCTGGGCTCTGAGGCCTCTGCTAGGATCCCCAGATGTGTCTGGCCGAGCCAGGCGTCACTGTGATCGGGCCTGGTCCCCAGCGCCCGGTGGCCAGCCACCACTACCCCGCCTGGAGCGCAGCAGCAAGGCCACGGCATCCACAGCTTAATAAAGGAGTCATAATTTTATTGTCAAGAGCATGTGCCAATCCCATCTAAATCAATTAATTCCTTAATCACACTGTAAATGGAGCAGGACGGGGAGCGTCCATGTGGGAGCAATGAATATTACTCGTATTTAACTGCCAAAAGCCACTGATACCATAAAGCATCCTCGAGGTCGCACAATAAAATCCGAAGTTTAATTGGTGGGTAACAAGGCCCCAGGCGATGGTACCTTATTAATGCTGACAACAGGGATAAGTGTGCGCGGCCGCCACAGCCACCACTGGGAGCCACGTCAGCCCAGGAACGGGGACAGATGAACGTGCGGCCCAATCGCGGAAGATTTAGGATCTCCTTCACTAATGGATCTTCTCAAACGCCACGCCCTGAATGCACCATCGTCCCCCAGGGAGGTTTGGGAAGAGGTAGAGGAACTGAGAATAGAGGCCCGTGGGTACAGGTAGGCAGACCCAGGGGGAAGGCCGGGCCGGCCGTAGGAGCTGCACAGAAGGTGGCACGTGGTGTGCGCGGCACAAGGCCCCCAGCTGAAGGGAGGGGGTGGGGGCTGAAATCCTAGCCTGAGCTCCGCCCGCCAAGCAGGTCCTTGGCCTGGGCTCTGCCTGCCCTGAGAAGGGCGGGGTTTCCTCTAATCCCGCCTCCCCCGGTGCGTTGCAGGAGCTCTTAGAAACGAGGTTCCTCCATTTGAGCAGAGACCTGCTTTCGGAATGTTACTGCTCCATCTCAGTTTGCTCATTCAGTCATCAAAACACAAGCTTTGATGCCTCCTGTCAGCTGCGTGTTAGTCTAGACCTGCAGACACGGGGTGGCCTCCCAGGTCCGGAGGACAGACCGTCCTGGCCCAACATCTATGGGAGGGACCAGCGTACCCGGCCACGCCCAGGGCTCCTACAGAAGGTGCCTGAGGCCTTTCTTTCTTACCCACCTGTCACCTCAACCAGGCTGCCAATGCCTTGTTCATCTTGGGCACCTCAAAATCTAGCCTATTGTCGTCTACAAGGGCTAGTCATGCTTACTGTACTTTCTAGGAGCTAAAAATTTAAGAAGCACTTTATACACATTGACACCTTCATTTCTGCTCTGCAGGGGGTCATACAACACTGTCTCTCCACCTCCAAAACACTCTCTCTACCAACCTCCAGGGGGCAGCACACATTTCCCTTTAAGGCAGTGGTTCTCAACCTTTCTAATGCCGCGACCCTTTAATACAGTTCCTCATGTTGTGGTGATTCCCAACCATAAAATTATTTTCGTTGCTACTTCATAACTGTAATTTTGCTACTGTTAATGAATCGTAATGTAAATATCTGTGTTTTCCGATGGTCTTAGGCAACCCTGCTAGCGGTTCTCAACCTGTGGGTTGCGACCCACAGGTTGAGAACCGCTGCTATAGAGCCTAAGACCATTGGAAAACACAGATATTTACATTACTGTTAATGAATCGTAATGTAAATATCTGTGTTTTCCGATGGTCTTAGGCAACCCTGCTAGCGGTTCTCAACCTGTGGGTTGCGACCCACAGGTTGAGAACCGCTGCTATAGAGCCTAAGACCATTGGAAAACACAGATATTTACATTACTGTTAATGAATCGTAATGTAAATATCTGTGTTTTCCGATGGTCTTAGGCAACCCTGCTAGCGGTTCTCAACCTGTGGGTTGCGACCCACAGGTTGAGAACCGCTGCTATAGAGCCTAAGACCATTGGAAAACACAGATATTTACATTACGATTCATTAAAGTAGCAAAATTACAGTTATGAAGTAGCAACGAAAATTTTGGGTTTTGTGGCTTTGCAGTCTCTGTCACAGCTATCCAACTCTGCCATCACCGCACAAAAGCAAGCACAGACAACACACAAACCATCGAACATGGCTGAAATTTATGGACTCTGACATTTGAATTTCATAGAATTTTCACACGTCACAAAACACTATTATTCTTTTTCTAAAACATTTAAAAATGTAAACGCCAGTTTTACATCATGGCCTATGGGCTGTATTTCGAAATCTCTGCTTACTTCGAAACCGCTGCTATAGAGCCTAAGACCATTGGAAAACACAGATATTTACATTACTGTTAATGAATCGTAATGTAAATATCTGTGTTTTCCGATGGTCTTAGGCAACCCTGCTAGCGGTTCTCAACCTGTGGGTTGCGACCCACAGGTTGAGAACCGCTGCTATAGAGCCTAAGACCATTGGAAAACACAGATATTTACATTACGATTCATTAAAGTAGCAAAATTACAGTTATGAAGTAGCAACGAAAATAATTTTATGGTTGGGAATCACCACAACATGAGGAACTGTATTAAAGGGTCGCGGCATTAGAAAGGTTGAGAACCACTGCTTTAAGGGAAAGATGGTAAACAGTTTGGGTTTTGTGGCTTTGCAGTCTCTGTCACAGCTATCCAACTCTGCCATCACTGCACAAAAGCAAGCACAGACAACACACAAACCATCGAACATGGCTGAAATTTATGGACGCTGACATTTGAATTTCATAGAATTTTCACACGTCACAAAACACTATTATTCTTTTTCTAAAACATTTAAAAATGTAAACGCCAGTTTTACATCATGGCCTATGGGCTGTATTTCGAAATCTCTGCTTACTCTGATGGGGCTGGATGTCTGCACACTACACTTCCCAGAATTCCTCCAGCTGGCTTCCTGTGGGCTCTGCCAGCAGGAGGCACTGCTGATACACAGGGGCAGAGGGGGGAAGGGACTCACTCCTGTTCAGCATTCAGCATCCCTGCAACAGCATCCCTCCAAGGCTCAGCCACTCCCTGCACCGTCACTTAGCGCCCCGAGGGTAAACCCCAGCCACCTGAGGTCCCCTGAGAAGTGAGAACCACCTGTGAGGACCCTCCTTCGAGATCCAAGAGCCCAGGTACAGGGGATCCTCCTGTGTGCCCCTGGTTCTGCGACCTTACCTCTTCCCTGACCCGCACAGGGGATGGCTGCTGCTCCCTGCGTTTCTGACGTCCGGGACACTCCTGTGCCCTTTCTGCTCTTTCAGGTCCCTAACACCCACGTCACGTTTCCTGAATGAAACCTTCTTCATCTGAACTATCTAGTGTAGTTTGGTTTTCCCAACAAAAACCCCAACTTGCATGTCTCCAATTTATAGATGAGAAAACTGAGGCTCCTTGACGCTTAGATCTTGTCTAAGGCAATGCAGCAAGCCAGTCAGGAGTATTTGTTCAATATCACAGCAGAGGGAAAAGGTAGACTTATACCGGAACCCGTGACTGTCTGGCCCCAAAGCGTTCCGCGCTTGGCCAGTGTGGAGAGCTCACTGCCCACACTGCTGCCGCGAGCCCAGCACGGGCCTATGCGCCCTGCGCACTGTGTTCTGTGATCGAATGAATTGATGAAAGAATGGCCTGGTATCTTTGAACCTAGCAATGGCCGGGCATGCAATACGGTGTACTAGGTGACTGTTGGAAAAACATAGAAGAATTCATGTTTTAGGCCAGCAGTTCTCATCCAGGCTGCACATTAAAATCTCGAAAATTTTAAAAAGACACCAGGCCCCACCCTGGAGCAGAGGACTCCGAATCAAGCACAGTGTTTTTTGTGAGTGCCCAGGTGACTCTAATGTGCAGCCGCTTGAAATCCAGCTTTAGGCAAAGCTTTGCCGGGACTCGAACTTCCCGGGTTCCCCGTCAGGTCTGAAGGAGATGGTCGCTTTGTTCAGTCGTTGGGGAATCCTTCCTGAGGTGGCGAATCATATTCAGATTCAACCATGTTTGCTGAGCTTCTACAATGTGCTAGGTGCTCTGTGGCAGTGCTGTGCTGTTAAAGTTTATCTTACCAGGTGGAGAAGGTGTTTGCCATCGAGAGACTGAATACACACATGGACAATGATCAGAGCACAGATGACAATAGAACTCTGACTCAGAACCCCTGCGGCAATTCACCCGGAAGAGTCAGGCATTGGTTCAAAATGTGCATCCCCCCTGTTTTGCCACAGCTTCTAACTCAGGACCCACCAGAAAAAGCCAGACATGCCGCCACTCCCTCCCAGTAACATGAGACCCTCCCAGTTATCCCCGATCCAGCTTCCCAGCGCAGTGACCTCGGAGCAGACAGCTGAAGCCTCTTCGCGATGTCTCACTCTCGGGGCAGCCTGTGGGCCTCTCACAGGAGTGACGGGTGGGGCTGCCCCGTGCTAGAGCCAGCTCTCAAGCAGCTTCTGTCTGTTCTCATTGGGCGCTCGTCATTCATTTCCACGTTGTTACCGATAGTGTTTTCATTGTCCTGTTGTTGTTTATTTCACAGAGGTGAAATAGAAACTCAAAGAAGTTGGGTAACTTGTCCGAGGCCAAAGAGTTGGAAGGAGTAGAGCCAGGGAAGCAGACTGCATTCGGAGCAGCGTGAGGTTAGCGCATGAGCTATGGCGTAGGAAGAGCGGTTCGCATCCTGACTGGGACCCGTGTGGACCTTGCCTGCCTCACACAGTCCTATCGCCTTAGTTTCCCTGTGTCTGTCATGGAGATAATACTTCCAGGTAACATCTCTGCAGTAAGACTCCTGGATTAAAGTGCTGAGTGAGCCCTGGTCAGTGTGGCTCAGTTGGTTGGGCGTCCTCTGTGCACCGAAAGGTAGCCAGTTTGATTCCCAGTCCGGCACTGGATTCTGCCTCCTGGCTGAGGACGTGTGCAAAACATTCACCTCCGTGCATGACACGTGGCTCAGAGGCGTGAGCAGTGAGCAGTAACAGGTTGATCTGACGGCAAACATGTTTCCAGTATAGTATATGGCCGCTCAGGAAGCCACATACTATAAAGTGATCATTAACAGGGAGAAAGAAGAAGAGAGAGCCATACATGAGTCTGACTTAACAACATTGTTCAAGGGTCCAGTGAAATATGAATAAATTTCACACAAAAAAAATCTAAATGGAGTCTAAGTATGCTAAGCTTCATCTAACTTTTCTTAAATTTATTTATTAAAGTAAGATCATATTTTTCAAGCTCAAAAATTTTGTTAGTAAAATATTAGAAAAATCAGTAATCTTCACCCCCACACACACTTTTATTCAACATTGTTCAAAGACCCATAAAAGACGCAAAGATTGGGAAAGAAGCAAAGCTACCTTTATTCAAATTGATATAATTGTGTATGTAGAAAATCCAAAGGAATCTGTCCAAAAACTTCTAGAGCTAATATGGAAAATTAGCAAAATCATAAAATAGAAGTTGACTTTTAAAAACCAATCATCCTATCTAATAAAAGAGTAATATGCAAATTGACCATACCTCTGCTACACCCACAAGCCACGCCCACCAGCCAATAAGGAGCAAGTATGCAAATTAACCCCACCAAGATGGCTGTGGCCACGGAGAGAGCAGGAGGCTTGGGTTTCCCCGGAAATGGAGGAAGCCAAGCTCTTCGCCTGCCCTGGCGGGCCCAGGCCTCCGCTCAAAGCTACAAAGTTTCAATTATAGAAGATAAATAAATCCCAACAAAAATGGCTGCAGCCAAGGAGTGAGCAGGAGGCTTGGCTCCACTTAAGGCTACAAAGTTTCAATTATAGAAGATAAATAAATCCCAGATACCAGGGCCTCCGCTTGGGTCGCTGGGGGGCGTGGCTGGCCTGCAAACCACCATAGGCCCCTCTCCCAGGCTGCCCCACACCCCAAGGGAACCCCACTCTGATCCGGGACACCCTTCAGGGCAAACCAGCCGACCCCCACCCATGCACCAGGCCTCTATCCTATCTAATCCTATCTAATAAAAGAATAATATGCAAATTGACTGTCACTCCAACACAAGATGGCTGCCCCCATGAGGACACAAGATGGCCGCCACAAGATGGCCAGCAGGGGAGGGCAGTTGGGGGGAACCAGGCCTGCAGGGGAGGGCAGTTAGGGGTAACCAGGCCTGCAGGTGAGGGCAGTTAGGGGCAAACAGGCTGGCAGGGGAGCAGTTAGGCATCAATCAGGCTGGCAGGGGAGTGGTTAGGGGGTGATCAGGCTGGCAGGCAGAAGTGGTTAGGGGCAATCAGGAAGGCAGGCAGGCGAGCAGTTGGAAGCCAGCAGTCCTGGATTGTGAGAGGGATGTCCCAGATTGGAGAGGGTGCAGGCTGGGCTGTGGGACACCCCCCCCCCATGCACGAATTTCGTGCACTGGGCCTCTAGTATATCTATACACTGCCACTAAATTTGAAAATTAAATGAAATGATGTTTACAACAGATCATCAAAAACACCAACTTTTAGGAACAGTTTAAGTGAATCCTATGCAAGAGCTGTGTGCTAAAAAACTACACAACATCAAGCAGTGCTGTGTGAGATGAAACAAGACCTCCATAAATGGAGAGCTACGCCATGTCTGTGGACCAGAAGGCTTAATTCTTTAGGAG
This sequence comes from Cnephaeus nilssonii, assembly GCF_951640355.1. Taxonomy (NCBI): domain Eukaryota; kingdom Metazoa; phylum Chordata; class Mammalia; order Chiroptera; family Vespertilionidae; genus Cnephaeus; species Cnephaeus nilssonii. The sequence continues at coordinate 8,987,351 of NC_137073.1, forward strand.
GCAAGTCTCCCTACATCGATCCTCGATTTGATGCAAACTCAATCAGCATCTCAGCAGCTGTTTTTGTAGAAATTGACAAGCTGATTTAAAAATCTGTGTATAAATGAAAAACCTAGTACAGGCAAAACAATCATGAAAAAGAACGTATTTGGAGGACTCCTCAACCTGACTTCAAAACTTATAATAAGGCATAATAATCAGCATTGGCATAAGAATCGTGGCAACAGAAGAGAGAATCCAGAAAAGCACCCACTCTTGCAGTCACCTGGTTTTGTTTTTACGATGTTGACTAAGCAGTGAAATGTGGAAAAGAAACAGCTTTTTAACAAAAACATTAGAACAACAAAATAAGCATATGGGGGGAAAGCGAATCATGACCTCTACCTCACACCATATACCAACAAAAAAAAAAAGAAAGAAAAGAATTAAAGATGGATCCTAGATATAAACTTAAAAGCTAAAAAACAGAAGAATAATTTCACAACTTTGGCACAGATTTCTTAGGAAATAAAAAGTGCTAGCCATAAAAGAAAATAAGTTGATATTCATCAATATTTTTACACCATTAAGAAATAGGCAAGCCATGGTCTGGGAGAAAATACATATCTGACAAAAGAATAGTACCCATGATATATAAAGAACTTCTAAAAATAACAGACAAACAACCCAATAAAATTGTCAAAAGTCTTGAACATTTTACAAAGAAAATTTATGAATGGCTAGTAAGCACATGAAAAGGTGCTAAAGATCATTGGCCATCAGATAAATATTAATTAAAACACATTAAATACTCAATACAATGGTGCAGTAAAGCGTCACACCCAGCAGAATGGCCACAATGTAAAAGACTGCAACACCAAATAGCAGTGAGCACGTGGAGCAACAAGAACGCTGGCGCACGGCTGTTGGGAGTGTGAGATGGTGCAGCCACTTTGGAAATTGGTTTGTTAGTCTCTCTTATAGTTAAACATACACCAGCCCTACAAACCAACAATTCTACTCCTGGTTGCTATCAACGGGAAATGAAAACATGGCCACACACAGAGTTTTTCAAGAATGCCATTGACAGCTTGATTTACCACAGCCCCAAACTGGAAACAACTCAAGTATCCATCAATTTAGATGGACAAATCTTGCTACACCTACACGGGAAACTATGCAGCAATGAAAAGGGGCAAACACTGCTAACAGCATGCCTGACTCTCACAGGCCTTACAGCAATAGAAAGAAGTCAGACACAGGAGCGTTCACGCTGTATGACTCCATATATGCGAAGCTCAAAATCAATGGTGATGAAGATCGAGCAGTGTTTGCTTCTGGAGCAGGGGTCAGAATGGACGGGAAGGTCATGAGGAAACCATCGGAAGTGATGGCATTACTCTCGGTCTTGGTTGGGGTGCGGGCTACATGGGTGTATGCATCTGTCATGCCCTAACCGGTTTGGCTCAGTGGATAGAGCGTCGGCCTGCGGACTGAAGGGTCCCAGGTTCGATTCCGGTCAAGGGCATGTACCTTGGTTGCAGGCACATCCCCAGTAGGAGGTATGCAGGAGGCAGCTGATCAATGTTTCTCTCTCATCGATGTTTCTAACTCTCTATCCCTCTCTCTTCCTCTCAGTAAAAAAAAAAAAAAATCAGTAAAATATGTTGGGGGGAAAAAAACAACCTTGAGCTGTGTGGTTAGGGTCTGTGCATATTACGGTTGTTAGCGAGGGTGTGAGAAAACTCACCAGCAGGCGTTCCTGGGGAGAGTGTCACTGGTCCTTCTCTAGAGAGCAATTTCTCTGAAAATACACAGTGACCCGGCAGTCCCCGCCTCAGAGTCACCCTCCAGATGAACCGGTGCATGATGCCAACATAAGACTGTTTGTGTGAATGCATAGCAATCCGTCCAGAAAGGGCAGGCTAAGTGAATCGCAATGCTACCTTTCAACAGAATCCCACGCAGCTGTTAAAATAATAAGGCGGTCACTATGTACTGATATGAAATGGTATGTGAGATATGATATATTGGTCCACAGGAAGAAGTGTGGAACAGGGTTTATAATATCCTTCCATCAGTGCATGAATAGATGTGCATGTGTAATGTATCTTGAAAGGGGCATAAAAACTAGGCGTGCTCTTGCCTCTGGGACCAGGCTGGCAGCCTGGGAGGCTGGAAGCTAGACACTGGGGAGAATTATTTTCACTGCATCATCCCTTTTATTGTCTGAGCTTGTTTGTTTGTTTACCACTCGGGTGTCATGTAAATCAATAATTTTTTAAAAACAAAGAAAAAGGCCAGCACTCGTGGAGCCAATTTATTTTCCCTGGCACTTGACCCTGACCCTTTTAGCGCCTGCGCCCATGAACCTGAGTCTGCCCTGCTCCCCGTCACAGCGGCCCCAGCATTTCCCTCTCCCTGGCCTCCCTCCTTACACCTGACCTCAGCCCCCCCACTGCCTCAATCTGCTGTCCTCCAGGTTCTTTGCCAGCCAACACTGCCCTCTGTACCAACACTGAGCATTTTAATGATTGGGTTTTCCGGCCTTTTATTTATTCCTGGCTTTTCCCAACTAAGCAGATTCATGCATGGCTAAAACTGCGTCTAGCCAGCCAGATAGATGTCCCAAAATGAGACCATGAAATATCCCTATAATTTTCAGATGCCTTAAGACATACACTCTTAAATATTTAGTAGATTATAAATGACCCAAAGCTTAAGTCCATCTTTTAAACATAACTTCTTAACGAGCCTACATGGACAGTTTACCCCCAGCCTGAAAGCAGAGATAATTGTGGCTCTCCTGATGAATAGGAAGGCGGGCACGCGGGAATCGCCGCGCGGGGTTAATGAAGGGTCCTAGGGGCTCTGGACCCACTCCAGGGGCAGATTAGCTGCTCACAGCTCTCTCTGGTCCTGCTGCGTGTAGCCTGCTGCGCAGAGACTGTGGAGAGAGAATCAAAGAACCTGGTGTGAAGCCTGAGCCTGCCACGGGTTCTAGGCGTGGCCTTGAGCACGCCGGGTCGCCTTGTGGGGCCTCCGCACCCTTTGGCCTCGCATTAGCAAATCTCTAAGGCTTTTGCAGCCTTCAGCTTGAGACTTCTGAGCATTTGCAATTATAATCATTTATTAAAATATGTTTCACAATACAGGAGAAGAAAATAAGCAACAAGGATTTTTAGAAAAAAAAAAACTTCTTAAATGGGTTTATAAAGAAGAAACACCGCGTTTCTCTTAATCCTTGTTGCTCCAGCAGCGTCAGCACCGCCTTGGAGCTCGTTAAAAATGCAGAATCTCAGGCCTCACCCCAGGCCCGCTGAATCCAAATCTGAATTTTAACAAGACTCCCAGGTAATGCATTGGCTCTTCCGGGGACATGAATGCCCAGGGGTCTTGTGTAAAACCCGCACCTTTGAAAACCTTCCATCTTCAGGCCACTCTGGCCATAGCAGACATGCCCAGTCTGAACGAAGCCCCACAACAGTACATGCCTACACAGGCCACGCAGGTAGCAAAGGCGCCTGGATCTGACGCCACGGGGCACAGTGGGGGCCTGCGGCTGAGGGGAAGGAGCTTATTTCAGCTGAAGTGGCCCAGACACAACTCAGCACCAGTCGGCTGCTGCCTCAGGGGGACTCAGAGTCTGTGCTGCCACATCTCGTCCTTTTTTAATGAACGCAGGTATTCAGATTTCTGTGTGAAATCTCTTAGCCATAAAAAAAATCTTCAGGTATAATCATCATTTCAAAAGCCTTGAAACAAGAATAAACTTGATGGATTCAAAGCACAAAAGTAGGCTAAGGTGGCTGGAGTGTGATGAGTGGCAGGGGAAGAGGAACAAGCCTCGAAGGGGGAGGTGGGGGTGTTGGCCGGGACAGGAGGTGACAGACGACGTGGCATTTGTTAGCGAGGATGGTGGTGAAGGCACAGGGACTGGCTGGCGCCCACGCCTTCCCTTGGCTGTCTCTGCACTTCAGATGAGTGGCCTCATGCTTAGAGACCTGCTTCCCCGCCTGTACAATGGAGCTGACCATGGCGTGCACCGTGAGGGTCAGTGCCCAGGGCCAAGCTCCATGCAACGGGCACTGAGCAGAGCGTCCGGACCAGCGAAAGCTCCATAACTGGTCGCTGTGATTGTGAGCATTTGCTTTCTTCTCCCGTGGGCACTGAAATGCCATGAGCACCTGCTGGGTGCCACCCACACACTGACTTTTCACAATGGGCTCGCCAGCTCCTCCAAAGTTCCCGGATGAGGAAGGAGCACACCAAGGCCTGGAGAGGGTTTCTTTTTGCAAGGCCCCTCCTCCCAGGGTGCCTTGGCTGCCCTGACCCAGCCCAGCCCAGCCCCAGACCCAGACCCTGACCCAGCCCAGCCCAGCCCCAGACCCAGCCCCTGACCCAGCCCAGCCCAGCCCCAGACCCAGACCCTGACCCAGCCCAGCCCCAGCCCAGACCCTGACCCAGCCCAGCCCAGCCCCAGCCCAGACCCTGACCCAGCCCAGCCCCAGCCCCAGCCCCAGACACAGCTCCAGCCCCAGACCCAGACACAGCCCAGACCCTGACCCAGCCCAGCCCCAGCCCAGACCCTGACCCAGCCCAGCCCCAGCCCCAGACACAGACACAGCTCCAGCCCCAGACCCAGACCCAGACCCAGACCCAGCCCAGACCCTGACCCAGCCCAGCCCAGCCCCAGACCCAGCCCAGACCCTGACCCAGCCCAGCCCCAGCCCCAGACACAGACACAGCTCCAGACCCAGACCCAGACCCAGCCCCAGCCCAGACCCTGACCCAGCCCAGACCCTGACCCAGCCCAGCCCAGCCCCAGCCCAGACCCTGACCCAGCCCAGCCCCAGCCCCAGACACAGACACAGACACAGCTCCAGCCCCAGACCCAGCCCCAGCCCAGACCCTGACCCAGCCCAGCCCCAGCCCCAGACACAGACACAGCTCCAGCCCCAGCCCAGACCCTGACCTAGCCCAGCCCAGACCCTGACCCAGCCCAGACCCTGACCCAGCCCAGCCCCAGCCCCAGACACAGATACAGCTCCAGACCCAGACCCAGACCCAAACCCAGCTCCAGACCCAGCCTAGCCCAGCCTCAGACCCAGACCCAGCCTCAGACCCAGGCCCAGACCCAGATACAGCTCCAGACCCAGCCCAGCCCAGCCCAGCCCAGCCTCAGACCCAGACCCAGCCTCAGACCCAGCCCAGCCCCAGACCCAGACCCAGCCCCAGACCCAGACCCAGATACAGCTCCAGACCCAGACCCAGACCCAAACCCAGCCCAGCCCAGCCTCAGACCCAGACCCATCCTCAGACCCAGACCCAGATCCAGCACCAGCCTCAGACCCAGCCCTAGCCCCAGCCCCAGCCTCAGCGCCAGCCACAGCCCAGCCCAGCCCCAGCCCCAACTTCAGCCCCAGCTCCAGCTCCAGCCACAGCCACAGCCACAGCCACAGCCCAGTCCCAGCCCCAGCCCCACCCAGCCCCAGCCCCAACCCCAGCGCAAACCCAGACCCAGCCCAGATCCAGCCCAGACCAAGCCCAGACCCAGCCCAGACCCAGCCCAGACCCAGCCCAGCCCCAGCCCAGCCCCAGCCATGCCTTTGGACTAACATTCCTTTGCCCCCGGGAGTGCTTTTTTTTGTAGTCCGATCTATATCCAAGGCCCACTTTCAAAGCAAAGCCATGTCTTCATTCAACAGGCATGTAACTGGTATCAATCGTGTGTTAGGCACTGAGCTAGATCTCAGGGATACAGTTGTGAACAGATCCCTGACCCTGTGTGGGGTTTTTCCTAGTGGAGAGGATGGGTGTAAACATGAGTAAATAAGACAATGTCAGAAATCAGTAAGTCCCACCAAGGATAAGGTGAAAAAATAAAGAAGACAATTTCAGGTAGGCATTCCTGCTACCCCTCTGGGCAGAAAGTTTAGAATAAATTTGCCTTGACCAAAGGTTGAAGGCTGACTGCCTTGACCAAAGGTTGAGCTCACTGGACCATCATCAATTTGCCTTGACCAAAGGTTGAGCTCACTGGACCATCATCTATTCATTCAGTCATTCATTGCACACATGTCTATGGAGGCCAAGCCCTTGCCACACTTTCTACAAAGCAGTGGGGAGATGAGGTGACGAGACAGGGTTCCGATCTTCAGGGGACTTCCCGTCTGCTGATGAGCAGCGGTGTATTAACAGACAACTAAATCAGAATGAATCCTTTTTCAAAAAACATAGCTTTAAGTAAAGAATTTATTTCATTTTACAAAACGTAAAGGTCCCTGTGGGCTATTGTTCTTGGAGAAATTCAATTAACCTTTGCTTTCTCAACTTCTTGACTCTCCAAGTCCACCCAGATCAACTAACAGCAGTTCCCTCTGATGACGAGAAATTGCAGACAAGGCCCCCGGAGAGGTCAGCCCGGAGGTCCTGTTATAAAATTGTGATGCCTGAGCCTCTGCTTGAATAAGGATCAATGTGCCTCACAGTTGTGTCTCCTTCACTGGCCCTGGCTAATGGAAAATGTACAGAAGTCGACATAATAAAAACAGTTCATGCTACGCAATGCCTCCTCTCGTGCATAATAGCAATCACACCCACACTCTACAGAGTGACTTCTGTGAGCTCGTTCCATCATCATCGCAGCCCTGTGATGTGCACATCGGCCTCCATCGTACAGAGAAGGAAGCTGTGAATAGCTTGCCTGGGTCCCTGGTTAGTGAGCGGTAGAAACAGGATTCCAACCACACATTTGGCTTCCAGAGTCCAGAGTCCTAACATGCTGCATATAAGAAAAGTTTGCAGTTGTTAGGATTTTAAAAGATTTTCAGATCCAAGATGGTAGCTGAGTAGGTGCAAGTTACACTCATCTCCTTCCAGGACTGTATCAAAGTTACAACCAAATAATAGAACAATCACCCTGGAGAGCCTTCTGAAGACTGGCTGGACAGAAGTCCTGTGACTAAGGAGGTACAGAGAAGCCGCATCGAGACTGGCAGGCAGGGTGGAGAAGCGGAAAGGGCTGGCCCCACAGCCACGGGGCGGGGTGGAGAAGCTGGGGGGAATCTCAGCTGCAAAGGTCCCCCCTGAGGAGTGAAGGGTCTCAACCCCATGCTGGGCTCCCCAGCCCAGAGCACCGTGCTGGGAAGAGAAGCCCACACACCATCTGGCTGTGAAAATCAGCAGGGATTCCATCTGCCCTGGGAGACAGAAGGCTGCTTGGGGACCCTGTGCCCCCTTAAAGGGCCAACACACAATTCTCTTCCGCATGCACACATCCTGGGCTCCAGTGGACAGAAGGCAGCTGGAGGGAACCAGATTCAAACAGGGTGAAGTTGGGTTGGGTGGCTTCAGAGAGAGGTCTGGAGGGACAGCCACCAATGTCCGGGCATGGAGTCCCTCTCCCACACCACCCTCAGATGCGTCTTTCCTGGGTCAAGCCTCCTCTCCTTAGCCCTCCTAGCCCGCCCTGCTCACACCCTGCAGAGGGACCTGCTGGCGTGGCCAACATGACGCTGTATTGCAGTCTGTATTGAAAAACGTATGAAGATATAAAGGCAAACTCAGGGGGTGCCAGAGACACATGAGCTGTGTGACTTCAGGATGAGGGCCATCCCCCGCCCCCCCCCCCCCGCCCCCACACACCGAAAGGCATCGCCGTTCCTGTGCAGAGCCCTCCCTCCACGTCCAAATCTTCATCTGCTGTGTTTCACCTGATGAACTACACTGGCTCCACCTGACCAGTCCCCAAGACCCTGCCCTACTGCAGAGGTCCCCAGGCCCCGGGCAGGGGCAGCTGGCCTTGGTTACCCCGAGAATGTTGCTGAGTCGCCTCAGACCCAGCACTGGCACTGAGTTAGAACCTGGACTGACCTGTGAACACCACTCGCCCACCTGGTGACTCGCTGAGAGCCTGCCTCGCACAGCTTGCATATGGCCCAGGCTCTCCCGTGGCTGAGCCTAATGAGAAGCTGCCAGGAGCAGCAGGTCTTGGGGTGCCGTGGGCCTTCTGCTGGCAGAGCAGATCTACCTAAGACACAGAGGATGTAAAGGGAGGGTGCCAAAGTGGGAGGTAAATGGGCCAAAATGAAAGAAGAGGAGACATCTCCAGAAAAAGAATTAAATAAAATGGAGGCAAGCAACCTACCAGATACAGAGTTCAAAACAACGGTTACAAAAATGCTCAAGGAACTTAGTGAGAACTTCAGCAACATGAAAAAGGATATAGAAGCTATAAAAATAACTAGTCAGAAACGAAGAATACAATAAATGAAATAAAGAATACACTATAAGAAATAAACAGCAGATTAGATCAAGCAGAGGATCATGTCAGCGATTTGGAAGACAAGGAAGCAGAAAACACTCAATCACAAAAGCAAAAAGAACATTTAAAATGAGGCTAGTTTAAGGGGCCTTGGGAACAATGTCTGCATTCTAGAGGCACCAGAAGGAAAAGAGGGACAGTAAGGAAGTGAGGACCCGTTTCAGCAACTCCGCCATCACCTGTCATATGTGAGCTAATGCCATTAACTGGGAAATACGTGGAAGGACTCCTGAAGGACAGGTAGGAAACACCCAGGCTCCGGACATGAGGAGCCATGCGGGCAAACGCAGGCAGGTGCAAGAGGCCAGGCACATTCGTGTACCTGCCGGCCCTTGCGTGTGGCTGGAGTGCATGGCGTGAGGCAGGGGTGCAGAGAACGAGGCGGGAGCCAGGCTTCAGGATGGATGTGGGGCAGCTTGACGCCTGGACCAGCTTGGAGAGGGTGGGGTGACCGCTGGGAACGCAGCTTCAGATTCAGCCATCCTGAGGGAAGTGCCCAGGTGTTGGGATTATTGTCCATGGCTGGCCCCCGGTGGGCAAACACGCCGTAATGAGCATGTGTCTCCCCTTCACTCGGGAAGGAATAAAAGCAAAGCAAGCACGCAAAGGGATCTCCTGCGGTAGCTGTTGGAGCAGTGAGGGGGCTCACGGAAACGTAATGTCAATGGCAGCCCTGAAGGTCAGCCTCGCTCCTCCTGCTCTGCCTCCCTCTGTGCGCAGAGAGCCCGTCTTTGCCGACATCACAGGAGCACGCGCCCTGCACCTCCATCTGCTGGCACTTCTGGGAGTCGCGTCACCACCCTGTTGCAACAGCCACACATCTGCAGGAGCCTGTGCGGCAGGAGCCTTGGAAGGCGGGCTTTGAAGCAGAAAGTGATGGTCCGCTTCTGTACGAGATCGAGGGGCTGAGCAGAGTGAGACCAGGAGGAGGGCTGAGGAAGAGAACACGGTGCCGGCGGGGGCGGCAAGGGGCAGGGAGACGCGGTAGGTGTTTAGATGGTCAGGATCCAATGACCACTGTGTGCGAAGGCGAGAGGAACAGACAAGGACGACGCCTGGGTTTCGGGTTTGGGCCCTGAAGGTGTCAGATGAGGAGACGCGGGGTACCCTGGGGCCCCTGGTTTGGAGAGAAGGCAGGTGAGATGCTAGCAGGAAGGAGAGGGAAGGGTCTGGGGCTGGAAAAGGTTGGGCTGGAACTGGAAGTTAGGCGGCTGTGGTTGTAGAGATGGAATTCATAGATTAACTGGCCTGGGCGGGCGGGGCGGGGCGGGGCGGGGCTGGGCGGGGGGGGGGGGGGGGGGGAGCAGAGGCAGGAAGAGCTGGGAACACCATGTCCCCAAGCGGCCGGAGGAAGGGCAGCCCAGAATGAGCCTGAGGACGGCCGGAGAAGCACAGACTGCGGCCCGGCAGAGCGGCCACTGCGGGGCTCAGCTGGTCACCGCCGCCGCCAGGGCTCCGCCAGCGAACGCGGTGTGGGCTGGATTCCGATTCAGAGGGCAACGTGAAATTTGGAAGCCACCAGTAAATGGATGGAATGAAGCTGATGTCAATGGCTCGAGGAGGGTTGGGAGGGCAGAGCAGGGAGCCGGTATCTGGGCTCATTCTGAATAGATTTTCCGGGGCGGGGAGGGAAGCGATAAGACGATAGTCGTGATTTCCAACCCAGGCTGGTTACAGGGTCACCTGGGCAAGTTTCCAAACGCATTGATTCCCGGGCTCGCCAGCGCCGCGATGCGGGCAGTGCTCTGTGACACGGCCTGGCATCTGCTTTTCATGTCCGCCCACCACTGTGGGAAGGTGAGGAGCTCTGAGCCGGCATAGACAGCTGTCACAGACTGTTCTTCCAAACAGGGGGTGCCTGAGCATGCGGGGTGACGGAGACAGCAGCACACGGGTGAGAGTGCAGGAGAAACGAGGGCCACGGGTAGGAGGTGGCCACAGGAGGTGGCCTCGGGGGCAGTGGGGTCTCCTTAGAGGCGTTTCTGCTGAATGAGAAGACGGGAGGCCCGTGTGGCTTGCAGGGGGGAGGCAGAGGCAGAGGAGGGAACGTCGCTGCTGGTGGAACTGAGTGTGAAGCAGAGAAGGAAAGGGTGGCAGTGAGCGCGGTGAGGAGAAAGGCCGGGACCAGGACAGCGGACCCCCAGGGGGCGTCCCAGCAGAGCCTGGAGGCCGGATGGGTCTGTGAGCTCCCCTGGAAGATGAGAGCCCCCAGGCAGGGGGTCAGGGGTCGCTGCTGTCGCCAGGATGAGTGGCGCACTCGGTGATGCTGAGGGGCAGGGGTGTGGCGCACAGTCTGTGACCCTTTCCTCAGCACCGTTTGGCAGGCCGGGGACAACGCTCTGAAAGGACTCTGTGAAGCTGGGGTGCAGGGTGCAAGGGAAACCTGGCCCAACATGAAAGCCGGGTCCTGATCACAGGGTGGCAAAGGGCCACACAGGAGATGCTGGGGGCAAATGGCAGGGAGCCAGGAGGGACCGGACAGCTCTGCTTCTCCAGGGCCCCTCTGGGCTTTGAGGGGTCACTGGAAAGTGTGAGGCATCACAACCGTCCGGGAGAGGTGACAGTCACTAACCCCAGGCACTCGGTGGGATTACAACGTAAGAATTGCCTGTACCTGGGCCTGGCTGCTTTGAGGGGCAATGAGCGCCCTGTCTATTTTGGGGGGTTGCGGGGCTGAGAGGTCTGAGAGCACGCTCCATGGGTCCAGAGAACCCACCTCCACTGCCCCCTCCTGGTCGGGAGGCCTGGCTGGCGGATGGAGGGGCCTCTCCGCTCAGCAGGCTGCGTGCAGCTAAGAGCCAGCCAGGAGAGCCCAGCCCGAGCAGGGGGTGGTGGTGGCGTTGACAAAACACCGTGATCCTGGGGCCCAGACAGTCTGGCTATAAACAACCTCACCAGTAACTGGCATTTCCATTTGAGCAACTCCGTCAAACCCAATTGAAGGCTCTGATGGACTGGGATTGTCAAACCATTTAAAAGGCTTCACAGGAGATTTCTGTCGCGGGTGGACCAGGAGTTCCTGACTTCTCCTCCCGTCTGCTCCTCCTCCTGCCCCAGCATCCTCTCAGCCCCACCCGGCTGCAGCCTGGCCACCACTGCAGGGAGAGAGCGCTAAGCTTGGGAGGGACTCAGCAGGGAAGGGAGCAGTCCAGGCAGGGTCCTGCCTGGCCCTGGACAAGAGTCCCTGTAGAGCTGGGCACACGACACCGTCAAGGGGACCCAGGCAACAACGCGCTGAGGCCGGCCCTCAGCACCCTGTGCTTTCAGACTCCATAGCTTCTTGTCAATTTGTGGAGAAACAAGATCCTGCCCCCTGCCCATGGGGAAGAGCTGTGCTGGCCAGGCTCCAGGGCAGCCTGGGAAACCAGGGAGCAGGGCCAAGGGCATGAGGCTCACAGGGACATGCTGGAGCCTGGAGCCTAGGGGCGGATTACTGGGTAACCCTGCAAGCAAGCGCTCCTGCCTGAGGCCCTGCCGGGACCTGCTGAGCCTTTAGAGACTCAGCTCAGAGTGGCTGCGAGGCCAGCGTGGGCAGGACAAAGCCCAGGACCCTGAGCTGGGAGGGGCTGCAGCCCCCATCCCCCACCTCCCCACCCCCGACTGATGCTGTGGAGGGAAGGAAACCCAGTGGGCATCGTTCATAACGCAAGCTGTGCCAGGAACCTGGAGGCCAAGCAACATGGAAGGAAGGCAAGAGAGGAAGGAGGGAAGGAAGGAAGGAAGGAAGGAAGGAAGGAAGGAAGGAAGGAAGGAAGGGAGGGAGGGAGGGAGGGAGGGAGGGAGGGAGGGAGGGAGGGAGGGAGGGAATGAGGGAATGAGGAAGGGAGGGAGGGAGGGAGGGAGGGAGGGAGGGAGGGAGGAAATGAGGGAATGAGGAAGGGAAGGAGGGAGGGAGGGAGGGAGGGAGGGAGGGAATGAGGGAATGAGGAAGGGAGGGAGGGAGGGAGGGAGGGAGGGAGGGAGGGAGGGAGGGAGGGAATGAGGGAATGAGGAAGGGAGGGAGGGAGGGAGGGAGGGAGGGAGGGAGGGAGGGAGGGAGGGAATGAGGGAATGAGGAAGGGAAGGAGGGAGGGAGGGAGGGAGGGAGGGAGGGAGGGAGGGAGGGAGGGAGGGAGGGAGGGAGGAGAGAGGGAGGGAGGAAAGAAGGAAATAGAAGTGTGGAAGGAAAGAAAACAAGAAGCTGGGGAGGAGGAGTCCCAGAATCTGCCCTGAGTCCTGCTGAGGCCCGCCAAGGCCTCGGGTTGTTGGATAACAGACTGCTGGTTTCTGCCCTGAGGCGGGAGATGGAGGGCAGTAGATAAGCTGCCCTTTGGCCTGTCTTGCTGCTGTCATGTGCCTTTCATTCCCCAGATTTTAAACAATTGAGTGAGTCCTACTATGTGCCGGCCCTGTGACATGCACCCTCGCACATGTAGCCCTTACGCATTCCCGTAACCTCCGCACACCCAGCAGCAGGAGGAGGGACCTGAAGCAGCGAGTGGCCACCAGGCCCCGTGGCTGTGCGCTTAGCCATCCCTGTGCGGGGCCATCTCCACAGCAAACACAAAAGCAGCCCCTCACTGCGCACCCAGCCTGACACCAGGGGCCTACAGTCTTACTGTCACGGAATTCTCAGAACTCTCCCGAGAGGAAACGGGCTCAGGGACGGGACACCTGTTCAGGTTGATGTGGCTGGAAGGTGGGGAACCAGGGCTCTCGGATCCGAAGCCCGCTCCCTCGGCCCTGGCGCTCTGGGTTCGGGCTGTGGCTCCTCCTGTTTTAGAGGGTCCCGTGGCAACTGCTGCCGTCCTCGCTGGGAATGGATAAAGCAAGCTAAGATGACTCCCCCCCCATCGCTGCACCGCCCCCCCACACACACACCACCACCACCAACTTGCAGCCTCAGCGCTGCCTGTCACCCGCTCCTGCATCCCAGCTAGTCCACTGCAGGTCCTAACCCCACCGCCACCACCGCCAGCCGTGGGTCAGGGTCCCCGAGGGAGGCAGGGAGGTGGACGGACATCTCTCTCCTCCTCTCGTCATGGGGGCTTGGCCACTGCTCCTTCGTGTGAGCGATAAACAGCTCAACCTCTGTTCCGTCGGTCAGGAGTACAGGCTCCTATGACACAGTCCTCGCCACTAATTTCTGTTTTACAAAAGAGGGTGACTTGTGTCATTTTTATTTCATTTAACACATATCTATTGATCATGTGCTGTCAAGGGACTGTTCACTGTTAAGAATTTTGTTTTGTTTTGCTTTTTTTTCCCCCTCAAAGTAAAGCCTCAGTTTCCCCACTGAGAGGACTGGTGCAGATCAGGGCAGGCGAGCAGCGGGGGGCAGCCGTGGTTGGTGAATGCAGTGTCATTGGGACACAGCCCCGCCTTCACTTACTGTCCTCTCCGGCTGCTTTCTCGCTGCAGGCGCAGAGCTGCGTGGCTGCCGCCAAGACTGTGCGGCCAGCCAAGCCTAAAATATTCACTATCTGGCCCTTTACCAAAGTCGACTGGCCCCTGGCCTGGGTGGCGGGAGGCCCTGCCCACCGGGATGTTTCCTGGTGGTGAGTTTTCTTCTGAAGGATGTGGAGACCCAGTGGGCATTCCAAAGAGGACTCCAGGGCGGAAGGGACCGGCCTTCGGTCTCTTCTCCCCACCTCTCCGCGCATAAAGCATAACAATGTCTTTCATTCCGTTCCCCGAGTTTAGGTGGGGTCCCCTGGAGCTGCCCCATCTTCACGGCGTCCTTGCAGGAGGGAGCTCTCCGGCCAGTGTTCTCGGCCTCCTCAGTCAGTTCCATCTATTCCTTCCAGAGCCTCAGAGAACAGTGGGAGGGCACCGCTTCGGAGCGATGGGGAAGTTGGGGAAGGCTGTGTTGTCCCCGAAGGCGGTGAGCCCTGTCCTGGAGTGCACCAGCAGATGGGACTGTGAAAGACACCCCTCCCGGCCCCCAGATCTTGAATCTGGCGGCTCCTCAAACACTGTCCTAACTCAAGTGCGTAGGGTCACTGCCCTCGAGGTGTTCAGCAGCTCCCTGCCCCCAACCAAGTGGCCTCCCTGCCTCAGGCCTGGCACCCAAATTCCAAATTCAACCTCGTCTCTCCCAGAACTAAATTTCTTTTTTTTTTTTTTAAAAAAAAAAAAAAAGGTTGCACATCGCACCCAGGATAATGCCCAAACCCTATCTTAGCATTTACTCCACTGAATTCTGAGGTAATCTGCATACCCACCTCCCAAGCTCCAAACACACCCACCATGCGTGCCTTTCTGCCTTTCTGCAGGACACGGTTTCCGCATCTTGTGCATGTGATAAACTCCTATGCACTCTTCAAAACCCAGCTCAGACGTCCCTCCTCTGGTATAAAACATTTCCAAGAGTTCAGATTTTTGTTCCATTTTTTATCTTGATCACAGACCTATTTAGAACATACTATATTGAACTAGAGTGCGTTATTTGCAGAAATGTGTCCCCAAATGGGTGAGTTTTGTCTTCTCCAGTTCTGTCTTCCCCACGGGCCCCAGTGTGGGGCAGGCCCTCCGCTCATCCATTGCCACACCCTCCCTGGCAGCACCCAGCCCTCGGAGCGGAGCGGCTTGCATATTTCTTCCTCAGGAAAGCTCAGAGCGGGGATCAGATCCAAGCCTAGAAGTTGGAACTGTCCCTCTATTATCTCATAAAACACCGTGTTCATTTCATCATTTCAATCCAGAGAGAGGATTTGCCATGTGAGCCCAGAGATGCATACAAATCGCCTCTCTAAACCTCAGGCTATAGTAAGCGAACTTCTGAAGCTGACAGTTTATTGATAAATACCTAATAAAGCTTAAATAATTATTGAAAGCAGACAAAGGAAAGAGGAGAATGGCAAGAGGTGTTGTGGTGATGAATCGCAGGGAGGAAGACAGAGCCGCGCAACTCGGGGCGAAGCAGGGTCCAGGACGGGGGAAGAATCCGAGCAGGGACTGGGGACAGGACGCTGGTGGCGAGCGAGCGACTGGGAGCCCGGGGAGCTGCGGGATGGCTTCCCTTTGGGGGCCAGTAAATACGCAATGTGTGACCTTTGTCAACGCTTCTGGAAGAAAGAGAGTCCGAGCAGAATATCCATCCACCTCACTGTCTGTCCCTGATGCCCAGACCGCACTCCGCACTCACAAGCTCACGCAGCCCCAGTTCCAATCCTGAGGCTGGAGGAATTCAGACCATTCTGGGTGCCATCCCCGAACTTAGCCACTGTCCCACCCCCGATGGACATCAGGAAGGAGTTCCAAACTTTTCATTCATTGAGTCCCTCAGTCCTTCACTTGTTCAACGGGCATGAAACACCACCTTTGTGGCCTACATGCTCAGCGCACTTGTGTCTAACCAGAATGCTAAGCAGGCTACGTGCTGAACACAGAAGCCTTGTGAGTTCAGACCCCTAATCTGGTCTTGGGCAAGTGTGGGGAGGGTCTTCACAGAGGAAAAACCACTTAGACTGAAACCTGAAAGATAAATATCATGGAGGAAGGCTGCTTCGGCAACAGGAATAGCAAGTGCAAAGGCCCTGGGGTTAGGAGCTTCTTGGGGTCAAATCCTGAGGCCTCAGCTCCACATGGAGGCTGATGTGTGACAACTCCCACCCAGGAGCCCCCCAGGGAGGTTCCGATTCCCACGTCTCCGGGTCTGTCGCTGATGGGTTGCCACTTACCGAGGTGGGTTTTCTGACGCCCATCTGAGAGATGAGGACTCTGAGTCTCAGAACTGGTACGGGCTGGCTGTCACCACCGTGGTCACGGATTGTGCTCCTGCTTTGAACGCTCTCCCCAAACACTCACACCTGCCCTTGTCCTTCCTACTCTTCAGCTCCGGCCTGGCAAGCATCCCTGATTGTTCAGGAGACTTCTGGGAAAGGGTGCTTCCCGCCTGCCGACTCCCGGCGGGGACCAGAGTGCTCCCAGGTCCCAGCTCAGCGGCTTCCCAGTGATAAGATGCCACCCTAACGCCTGCCCGGTGCCGCCTGTCACTGTGAGCACACACGCAGACGCACACACAGGCACACACACACGGGGGCACACACACGGGGGCACACACACGCAGGCACACACACACACACAAACGGGCACACACACGGGGGCACACACACGGGGGCACACACACGGGGGCACACACACGGGCACACACACAGGGGCACACACGGGGGCACACACACGGGCACACACGGGGGCACACACACGGGGGCACACACACGGGCACACACACGGGGGCACACACACGCGGGCACGCTCACACGGGCACACACACAGGCACCCCTCCGCCTGGTGTGGCCCTCGGAGCAGACCCCACACCCCAGGCTCCGTCTCCAGTGGCGAGTCCGTCTGGACCCGGGAGGCGTGGGCAGCACCCGCCGCTGTGCGGGACTGCAGTCACCGGAGCACGCACCGATGCACACGGCCCCGCGTCTTACCTGATAGCACCCGTGCCTCGATTAGTAAGGAAGCCCCTCCACACAGGGCACCACAGAGGGCCTCTCGGAGCCCTGCACGCAGCCGCCAGGGCAGCTCTGGGCGCAGGCCAGGATGCGCTTCCCGCGATGACGCGGTGGGACCATTTCTCCCCATTATGGATCCCTGACACTTAACCCACTCAGGGATTTTATTCGCATTGATCACATTTTATGGTATGATTAAATTTGTATGGAAGAGGTCCAATTAGTTGTGTTTTACACTTATTGGAAGCCCTGTGTAGCCAGACAAATGGACTCTCCTCTTAGGCTGGTTTACCCGGTGCAGGAGGCTGGGCTGTGCAGGTCCTGTCCGGGTGGGAGGGGTGGCTGTGGGGTGGCTGTGGGGTGGGGCTGGAGGAGCTGGCACCGCTGAGAAATGCCCAATGTACTGACTCGGACCAGCAAGTCACGGAGGACTGGGTGGGATTTCTCGGGGGAGTTAGCACAGGCTCCAGGCTCCCTGTAAACTCTAGGGGCCCATCCAGGCTTCATGTGAAAAGGAAACATTTCTCCTCAGAATGCAAAGATCGACAGAGCAGAACGTACTTCCGCCCTTCCACTCCGCTGCTGTGAGAGGACCAGGCTTTTCACTTCATTGAGCCTCAGTAAACAGAGATGATAATGAGGAGGAGGAGGAGAGGAGAGGGGGGAGCAGGGGAGGGGAGGGGGGAGAGGAGGTCGTCTCTCTCCTCTTAATTTGCTGTGAGAGTATGTATGAAAACAATTTATAAGCTGTAAACCATCCTTCTTCATGCAGGCTTTCCTTTTAAATAAAAAACGGGCAGCCTGCACTGTGTAACGGAAGAGTAGTTTGGAATCAGAAGACAGCCTTCGAATCTCTGTTGCTGCCCAGCTGGGCGGCTTTGCGGGTGTCGTTTAACCTCTCTGAGCTACCTGGTCTCATCTATAGAGGGGAGATAATTGCCGTAGCCCTAATGAGATTTCTCAGAAAGCGGTGTGTTCCTGACTGCCTCATTCTCCACCCGTGACTCTGTTTTTCCATCGCACCTATGTTAGTCTGCTCGGGCGCCAGAACAAAGGCCCACAGACCGGTGCTTAAAGGACAGAAAGGCGTTTTCTCACAGGTCTGCAGGCCAGACCTCGCGGGCCAGGGTGTCAGCAGCATGGATTCCTCCCGAGGCCTCTCTCCTTGGCTCACACCGGCCAACTGTGCAGTGTGTCCTCACATGCCTTTCTCTGTGCCAGGCGCCCCTGCCTGGTCTCTCGGCCTTCCAAACATCCTCGTCTTGTGAGGACACCAGTCATGTGCTCACCCCTTGAAAGGCTCTATCTCCAAACGCAGTCACATTTTGAGGTACCCGGGTTAGAGCTTCAACTTATGAATTGGGGGGAGGGGGCACAAAATTCAGTCCATAACAGCACCTGACACTATATTACATATTCATATATAATCATGAACTCCATGAGGGACCTTGTTTCCTTCACTGCATGTGCCAAACACTTAAAGCAGTGCCTGGCACATAGTAGGTGCTCAATAAGCATCTGTTGAGTCACGTATTAAACAGGGCTTAGTACTAGTATAATGACAGTTCCAGCACGCTGTAGCTCTCACATGAAGACAACCCACAGCTGGGCTGCAACGGGTCATCTCTGAGCATCCTCCGAATCACTGGCCCCGGGATTAGCTTCTGCTGCCCTTGCCCAGACTTGAGAGAAACCCCAGGGCATGTTTACTTAATACTATCAGTCCCCAACTCGTGAAAACCTTGAGTTCAGGGTTAAGAGGAAATTGACACATCATTGATTCAACTCAAAACCAGTGGAAGAAGCCCCTTCACAGCAGTGACACCGTCTCCATCAACAAGCCCAGGGGCAGGAAGCAGCCAGCTGTGGGGCGAGGATGTGTTACCCTGTGCACACACCAACCTAATAAGGGTGTTCTCTTTAACTGGTTGTAATGGTGAAAAATGAAAACAAATATCTCTAGGTGGGTA
Source organism: Cnephaeus nilssonii (assembly GCF_951640355.1). Taxonomy (NCBI): domain Eukaryota; kingdom Metazoa; phylum Chordata; class Mammalia; order Chiroptera; family Vespertilionidae; genus Cnephaeus; species Cnephaeus nilssonii. Next base: position 9,006,067 of record NC_137073.1, read on the forward strand.
AACAGATGCACACTGGTTTTCCATACAGTAGTGGTAGTTTTCAGCCACTCAAATAAATTTATTACATCGACATGCAGCACAATGGATGTGTCAAAGAACACAAAGTTGGTGAATACAAGATGATGTTATACACACATATATTCATTTATATATATTCCTATATGTAAATATCACTTGAAAACAATGTGTATCGTGTGTAGAAAAGGTACAAAACATGCAGGGGAAAGGTGCACACAAATCTCATAGTGGTGGTGGCCTCTGAGAGTTAGGATTAGGGCTAGGGCTAGGGCTAAGGTTAGGGTTAGGGTTAGGGCTAGGGTTAGGGCTAGGGCTACGTTTAGGGCTAGGGTTAGGGTTAGGGCTAGGGCTAGGGTTAGGATTAGGGCTAGGGTTAGGGCTATGGCTAGGGCTAGGGCTAGAACTAGGGTTAGTCTTAGGGCTAGGTCAGGTAAGGGGTTAGGGTTAGGGCTAGGGCTAGGGTTAGGGTTAAGGTTAGGGTTAGGGCTAGGGATAGGGATAGAGTTAGGGCTAGAGTTAGCGTTAGGGCTAGGGCTTGGGCTAGGGTTGGGGCTTTGGCTAGGGTTAGGGTTAGGGTTAGGGTTAGGGTTAGGGTTAGGGTTAGGGCTAGTGCTAGGTTTAGGGTTAGTGCTCGGGTTAGGGCTAGGGTTAGAATTAGAGTTAGAGCTAGGGTAAGTGCTAGGTTTAGGGCTAGGATTAGCGATTAGCCTAGGTTTAGGATTAGAGCTATGGCTAGGGCTAGGGCTACGGTTAGGGTTAGGGTCAGGGCTAGGACTTGAGTTAGGGTTAGGGTTAGGACTTGGGCTAGGGTTAGGTCTAGGGCTAAGGTGAGGGTTAGAGTTAAGGCTAGGGTTAGGGCTAAGTTTAGGGCTAGGACTAGAGTTACGGTTAGGTCTAGGGCTAGGGTTAGGGTTAGTGTTAGGGCAAGGGCTAGCATTAGGGTTAGAGTTAGGGCTAGAGCTAGAGTTAGGGCTAGGGTTAGTGTTATAGCTAGGACTAGCATTAGGCCTATGGTTAGTGCTAGGGTTACGGCTAGGTTTAGGGTTAGGTTTAGGGCTAGACTAAGCTTATGATTCGGGCTAGGGCTAGGGTTAGGGCTAGGGTTAGTGTTTAGCTAGGACTAGCATTTGGCCTACAGCTAGGGCTATGGTCTGGCCAGGTTTAGGGTTAGATTTAGGGCTAGACTAAGCTTATGATTAGGGCTAGGGTTAGGTTTATGGCTAGGGTTCGGTCTAGAGGTATGGTTTGGGTTAGGGTTAGGGTTAGAGCTAAAGTTAGGGCTAGGGTTACGGCTTGGATTAGGGATAGGGATAGGGTTATGCCTAGGGCATTGGTTAGGGTTAGGGTTATTGATAGATCTAGGGTTAGGGCTAGGTCTAGGGTTAGGGTTAGAGCTAGGGTTAGGGTTAGTTCTAGGATTAGGGTTAGGGTTAGGGCTAGGGCTAGTGTTAGGGCTAGGGATACACTTAGGGTTAGGGCTAGGCTTTGGTTTAGGGCTAGGGTTAGGGTTAGGGCTATGGTTAGAGTTAAGGTTAGGGCTGGGGCTAGGGTAAAGGCTAGGGTTAGGGCTAGGGTTAGGGCTAGGGCTAGGGTAAGGCTAGGGTTAGTGCTAGGGCTAAGGTTTGGATTAGAGCTAGGGCTAGGTTTAGGGTTAGGATTAGGGCTAGAGCTAGGTTTGGGGTTAGGGTAAGGGCTAGGGCTAAGGTTAGGATTAGGGCTAGGTTTAGGGTTAGGGTTAAGGCTAGGATTGGGGCTAGGATTAGGGCTAGATCTAGGGTTAGGACTAAGGCTAGGGTTAGAGTAAGGGCAAGCAGTAGGGCTCGTGCTAGGTTTAGGGTTAGGGCTTGGATTAAGGCTTGGGTTTGAATTAGAATTCGAGCTAGGGTAAGGGCTAGTATAGGGCTAGGATTAGGGATTAGGCTAGGTTTAGGGTTAGAGCTAGGGTTAGGTTTAGGGTTAAGATTAAGCTAGAGTTAGGGCTAGTGCTAGGGCTAGTGCTAGGGTTAGTGTTAGGGTTAGGGTTAGGGCCAGGGCTAGGGCTAGGGTTAGGGCTAGGGTTAAGTCTAGGGCTAGGTTGAGGGTTAGAGCTTGGGCTAGAGTTAGTGTTAGGGCTAGGGCTTGGGCTAGGGTTGGGGCTTTGGCTAGGGTTAGGGTTAGGGTTAGGGCTAGTTCTAGGTTTATGGTTAGTGCTATGGCTAGGATGAGGGCTAGGATCAGTGCTAGGGCTGGGTTAGGACTAAGGCTAGGGTTAGGGTAAGGGCTAGGGGTAGGGCTAGGGCTAGGTTTAGGTTTAGAGGTAGGGCTAGGGTTATGGTTAGGGTTAGGGCCAGGTCTAGGGCTTGGGTTAGGGTTACGGTTAGGGCTAGGGCTAACGTTAGGTCTAGGACTAAGGTGAGGGTTAGAGTTAGGGCTAGGGTTAGGGCTAAGTTTAGGGCTAGGACTAGAGTTAGGGTTAGGGCTTGGGCTAGGGCTAGGGTTAGGGTTAGTGTTAGGGCATCGGCTAGCATTAGGGTTAGAGTTAGGGCTAGAACTAGGGTTAGGGCTCGGGTTAGTGTTATAGCTAGGACTAGCATTAGGCCTATGGTTAGGGCTAGGGTTAGGGCTAGGTTTAGGTTTAGGGTTAGGGCTATACTAAGCTTACGATTAGGGCTAGGGCTAGGGTTAGTTTTTGGGCTAGGGTTAGTGTTATAGCTAGGACTAGCATTAGGCCTACGGTTAGGGCTACGGTTAGGGTTAGGCTTAGGGTTAGGGTTAGGGTGGGGGCTAGGGTTGTGGATAGGGCTATGTTTAGATTTAGGGTTATGGCTAGGGTCAGGTTAGGGTTAGGGCTCGGTTTAGAGCTAAGGCTAGGGTTAGGGCTAAGGATAGGGTTAGGGTTTGTGTAAGGGCTAGGGCTAGCGTTAGGTTTAGAATTAGGGCTAGGGTTAGGGCTAGGTTTAGGTTTAGGGCTAGGTTTAGGGTTAGGGTAGGGTTAGGGTTAGGGTAGGGTTAGGCTTAGGGCTAAGGCTTGGGTTATGGCTAGGGTTTGGGTTAGAGTTAGGACTAGGGTTAGGGTTACGGTTAAGGTTACGTTTAGTGCTTGGTTTATGGTCAGGCTTTGGGCTAGGGCTAAGGCTAGGGCTAGGGTCAGGGTTAGGGCTAGGGCTAGATTTAGAGCAAGGGTTAAGGTTAGTTTTAGTGTTAGGGTTATGGCTAGGGTTAGGGCCAGGGTTAGGTTTAGGATTGAGCTGTAATGGAAGAGTTAGGGTTAGTTTTTAGAAGGGATGAAGGGAGGTGGAGGGTTAGGGTTAGGGCTATGGCTAGGGCTAGGGCTATGGCTAGGGCTAGGGTTAGGGTTAGTGTTAGGAATAAGCTGTAATGGAAGAGTTAGGGTTAGGGTTTAGATATGGATGAAGGGAGGAGTAGGGTTAGGGTTCGGGTTAGGGCTAAGATTTAGGAAGGGATGAATGGATTTGTAAGGAACAGAATAGGAGTCTGTAACACTCTGTGTAACATTAATTTCTTTTAAAAAAAAGCCTCAAACAAATATAGCAAACTGTCAATATCTGTTGTTTCTCGGTAGGTGTATAATACATTTCTTTTCTTTAACTGAACTGATATTGGGCCACACATCATTCGCACCACTGGTCCTAGTTCTGACCTCTGGGGCTGCTCAGAATAAATTTCCATCCCCTTCCAGGCCACATCCATGGTCTTCAGAGACTGGAGAAGCATGTGAAGTGACCTCACTGCCAGCCTTGAGGCCAACAGTTTGCCTAATGGCACCCAGACACCCAGACTCCCCCCTCCGATATGATTGAGTTAGTCCCCCGTGCAGAGGACCTGCTAGATGGCCACTGACACTCTCCTTAGAGCTCGTCGTCCAGTGAGACCACAGTGCAGTTCGGAGAGCCCGGAGTTAGAGGAATATATGACTCACCTCTCTTAGGAGCAAGTGGGCTGGAAAGCTGGAGTCACTTAGCTCGAGGCGTGACCCCTAAGTGAGCACGGAAGGATGACAGGCATTCCGGGGGACACAGCAGGGAAAGCACCGCAGGCAGGGGCACGTGGCATGAGAAGGACTGGCTCCATGACGTTTGGCCTGGCCGGAGAGAGGGCCCAGGATGGGACCAGCAGGAGGGTGCCTGGGTTATTTTCTCAGGCAGCGGTGCCTCGGGGGGCTGACTCCATATCACCCATGTCCTTACGTGTGACTATGGCTGCATGTGTTCCATATGCTAGCCCTTGTAAGACTTGTTAATAGACGATGCTACAAAGAAGTGGGTGTACAGGCAGCTGGGGGCAGGGTGTATGAATGAACTGACCTCTACAAACACAATTGTTCCTTAAATTCAATGAAATCCCAGCTCTCCTTCCTGTGTGGCTGAATCTGCCTACAGCCAATTCCTTATGCACCGATACCGATGCTCTCTGTTGCATGGAAATTGTCTTTTTGGTGCCGATGGTTTGGTAAGACTTTGCAGTGTTCAGTGAGGAGACAAAGAGGAAATAAAGTAGAAGATGCAGAAGGACCAGATAATAAAAGGTGGGAAACACCGCACTAAGGACTTGAGCTTTTTTTAAAAATATATATTTTATTGATTTTTTACAGAGAGGATGGGAGAGGGAGAGAGAGTTAGAAACATCCATGAGAGAGAAACATCGATCAGCTGCCTCCTGCACACCCCCTACTGGGGATGTGCCCGCAACCAAGGTACATGCCCTTGACCGGAATCAAACCTGGGACCTTTCAGTCCGCAGGCCGATGTTCTATCCACTGAGCCAAACCAGCCAGGGCAAGGACTTGAGCTTTATCAGGGAGGCATCGGAGGAGGTTCTTCAAGCAGAGCATGAGGGGCCATGGGCAGTGCACGGAAGACGGGGGGGCTCACTGCTGGGTCTCGGGCAGTGTGAGTGGATGAATAGAATGGGGATACTTGCAAACACCCCCTTGCACGTGAGCAGCTCAGCCAGCAAGCGGGCATGCCTTGCTCGGTCTGGTGCGAGGCAGTTTTCCTGGCTGCTGCCAACCCTTGGGAGTGTCCCAGGACTCAGGACCCTCCGGCCTGGCTCTGCCCCTCGTCCTGCCTGCAGAGGTCACTGTGCCCTCTGTGCTGACCTGGCCCAAGGCGGGAGCCTGGGCAGACAGAGGCTCTGTGGACCAGGCCTGGAAGTGGCTCACACCACTCTGCTCACGCCCACTGGGCACACCTCAGGCACACGGCCACACGCAAGGGAAGCAGAGGAGTGTAATCCAGGTGTCCCGGGCGGAAGAGGACACGTTCAGTGAGCAGTTTTCCAGTCTTTGCCCCAAGAACTAAACCGAAAGGGCCAGGTTAGAGGGGGATTCAACAGCGGCTGAGGGTAGGCACACAGCACTTTGGACTCATGTACAGGTAAGTGTGGCCTTTTCAAGGAAGACAGTTCAGAGGCGGACGCCCAGAAAACCAGCAAAGCAGCCCCCTTCACCACGAAGTCTCGCAGGCGGAAGACCAGAGCCTCGGAGAAGTGGGAGGGCTGACTGGGTCCAGAGTGGGGCCAGGGGCTGTGCTCAGGGGAGAGGGACAGAGAGGAGGCGGCCACAGTGCCAGGTTCAGGAGCAGTGGTAGGTCAAACAGGATCATGTGCAGGGGCGGAGAAAACACAGGCTCTGAACACAAGCAGCTGAGGAGCAACGGCCAGGAAGCACGCAGTCCTTCATCCAAAGCACTAACGTTTTTAATGCAGAAAACTGCACCCACAGGGGAAACCCTGATGACCAGCGGACTGCCTGCCCCTTAGTGAGAACCAGTGTTCACTGCGCACCTACTATGCTCCAGGCATGGATCTAAGCACCCACATGCATTATCTCATTTAATTGTCACAAGAACGCCATAAAATAGACCCAATGATCAAGGCCATTTTATAGGGGGAGAAATGAGGTATCAAAGTGACTGATTTGCTCGAGGTCACAAACCTGGTGCCTGGCATGCACACCCAGTCGAACCCGGGGCAGCCATGGCCCTGGCCTGGCCGAGGAATGGGCGGACAGCACACCTCTCCTCCCGCAGTGCCGTCCACCTGGGACTCCGACGTCCGCCCTCTCAGATCCGGGGCTTGTGTGGACTCACATTGAAGGCGTGCTCACAGCTCCGCTCACCGAGTCGCATACGACACAAGGGTGATTGCTACACCTCCTTCTCTCGGACGATGGAAGTGTCCCGAGTCAGCGAGACATGCGCCCGGCTCATCGGGGCGCATCTTGGCCGTGGCCTGAGCTCCTGCATCCGTGGATTTTCGGCCACCACAGCGTTTCAGAAACGTGCTGCCATCGGCCGGGAGGAGGGGACTCCAGAGGGGATGAGGGGACGTAGGGATGAAACACTGGAATTACGTGATTTACTATAAAATTCCCATCCTCCTTTCCCAGAAATCCAGGCTGCGGCTCGGAACTGATTCGCAAAGGAAGCCTCCTGCCTGGGCCGCTGAGAAGCTCCTGCACGCGGGGTCCGGCTCAGGAAGCAGCACTTAGGGTGCTGCTAATGCGCACCCCGTCTTCCTTTCCACAGGCCGGGCGCCCAGGAGCCAGTCCATTCGGAGCGTCCAGCTGACCACGTCCTGCCAGGGAGCGATGCCACAGCACCGGGGCTCCGAACAACAACCAGAGGCGTCGCAGGCCGAAGCGTCTGGAAGACGTGGAAAGAAGTGCTCCCTGCGAGATGCACATTGGCCAGGCTCGGGCAGGGGAATTACAGGGTAAGAGTCTGACCTCAGTGAGTGACTGAGAAGGGGCTGCGTGCCCTTCCCCGCCCCCCACCTCCAGGCCACTGAGGATGCCATGATACCTGTGGGGACTCCGGAAAAGGGAGGGCCTGAGCTCTCCCTCCCGGGAGGAAAGCCCCCGATTCCCGCAGCACCCCAATTCCCGCAGCACCCCGCGCTCCACACCCAGCGGCGGGGAGCTGAGAAAGGGAGTGACGCAGGAGGCCAGGAGACCTGCGTGGGGCGAGGACCACTGAATGTCCCCACGCCCCAGACAGAGAGAAGAGGGGCGTGGAAAGGTGTGAACTGAGGAGGCTTGTACCTGGGCACGCAGGAGGGCATAGCAGTGACCTGGATGGACCGAAGATAAAACCACATGGGACCACACGTAGCACCGGGGAAGCCAGCAGAGAGATGGCAACATCCACACCAATTCCCCATTTCTCCCTTCCCCACCCCCTTTGCCCTCCCCTTCACCCCTCCCACAGACTCCTCCTACAGACCCCTCCCTGACCCCTCCCTGACCCCTCCCACAGACCCCTCCTACAGACCCCTCCCTGACCCCTCCCACAGACCCCTCCCCTGACCCCTCCTACAGACCCCTCCTACAGACCCCTCCCCCTGACCCCTCCCACCCCTCCCCCTGACCCCTGCTGAGATCTAGGCACCTCCAAACCTAGACAAGACCCAGGAGAAGGAGAACTTCCATCTGATTGAGGTCCGGTTTCTACCATCAGACTCAAGCTCAGTTGCATCATTTTTTAAACTGTTTCTTGCATTCCTGGGATGGTAAAGTGAGATTTGTGCCCACCATATACCAGACCTCTGAACGCCCATGGCCCAGCTCCTACCTCCCAGCGGTCACATGATGCGGGGCCTGAGACAGGCTGGTTCCTGGAAAGGCCACTGCCGCTTGCTGCAGGGTTATTTGTCTGTTGTGACAATTACGAATGGGTCTGTGGGAGCGGACGGTGGGGGGACAAGGCCCGGGAGGGTCTTCTGTGTAAGAGGTGCCTTGGCCCCCTGGGGCTGCTGTGTCAGACATGGGGGAGGGAGGGCCAGTGCTGGGTGGTGACTTCTGTCCCTGGGATTCCTCTCTCTTCTCCCAGAGACCCCCGCCCTCACCTTCACAGGGACAGTTGCCTCATCTCCCAGGGCCCCTGCCACCTTGGCTTCAAGGTGAGTCCTCCAATTCTCCCCTCCAGCCACCTCCAAGGACAAGTCCACTGGCCCTTACCCTGATGTAAAGGCTCTCCCTGTGACACAGCAGGGGCACTGTGGTCCCAGTGGAGGGGACGGTCACCTGGCTGTGCCTGCAGCCTGACGTGAGGTCCCACGGGTAGAAAAGCTGCCTCTTCCAGGACAGGCCCGGATGGGATGGACACAGCTGGCCCTGAAAACTGGGAATCTGGCCCTGGGGTTGGAAGGGTCTGGGAACAGTGCCGTCTGGCGATCCATCTGGTCTACCTGTGTGTCCACCTGCCAATGGCCTAGCAGAGCACCGAGCCCTCTCCCCACCAGGCAGCCCCCCTGGCAGCCGGGCACTGCTGGTGCGTGCCTGGGGCTGGGCTGCTTGCGGCACCCCTGGCTCTGCCATGCCTGCAGAACCACAGGACAGACTCTCTCGGTCTTCCTCAGCATCCTGTGTGAAAGAGACAAGTCAGCCCTAGCCGGTTTGGCTCAGTGGATAGAGCGTGGGCCTGCGGACTGAAGGGTCCTGGGTCAAGGGCACATGCCCTGGTTGTGGGCTCAGTCCCCAGTAGGGGGCGTGCAGGAGGCAGCCAATCAATGATTCTCTCTCATCATTGATGTTTCTATCTCTCTCTCCCTCTCCTTTCCTCTCTGAAATCAATAAAAATATATATTTAAAAGAAAAAGAATGGGACAAGTCATAGGCGAGTTAGGCGCCGACCCTCAGGACTGATTGTCCAGGTAACACTTTCTTGAGATAGAACTGGAAGGCGTGGATGGCTGTTTTGTAAGGAATGGCTGGACAGCTGATGGTGCTAAGCTGCATAGAAATAAAACAGGATGGAGGATTTTAATAAAGCACTGACTCATTTTACAGTCAGTGATATTATTAAAACCTTGAAGCACCAAAGAGTTTGACTCTTTCCACGGTGAGTTATAGAAACTCAACTCAAACAGGCCAAAAACAGAAAAAAGAAAGGAAGGGATGAGGAGGAGAAGGGACTTACTAGTTCATGCAACTCAAAGGTTGCTGCAGGTTTCAGGTATGGCTGCATCCAGGAGCTTTAACAAGGTCATCAGCACTCGATCTCCTGTCTCTCGCTTCTTTTCCTCTTGTGTTGCCTTCCCTCTCTAGCAGGACTCTGCTCTCAGAGTGGCCAGGGAGTAACAAAAACCCAGATTCATATCCCACCGGCTCAGCACCCCCAAAGTAAGTGTTGTCTTTCCAGGCGGCTCCTGCAAACGCCCAGGGCCCGTTCTCTGGAGCAGCTTGAAGCTCTGGGCTTCTGCACTGGTCTCAGGTTCAGTTCTGCCACCAGAGTGGGTGACCGGCAATGAGTGAGAAAGTTGAGATTCTTCTGGTGAAAAAAGAGAGAGAATGATGCACCGGTAGCCCGCTCCCCCAGGAGGGCGAGGTGCAGCACCAGCAGAGGTGAGAACCCCCCAAGCGGACGGCGTGCATATGCTAGCCCCCAGAGCTCCACGCCTCTGAGCCGGCTTTTATCTCCCCGAGTTTGTATTGTTGCTGGGAAGCTGAGACTTTGAGAGGGAGGACAGTTTGATCTATGCAACGTGAGCTCAGGCTCAAACGCACACCTGGCTGATCCCAGCAGCAGGACTTCCTGTGTCCTGGGCCCGGAAGACAATTGGGAATCAAAACTAAAAGGGCCCTGCTCTAGAAGAAACATGTCTTCTCCGAGCTTTCGCTCCCACAGCTATAAATGACACATCGTGCCCTGACCGGTGTGGCTCAGTGGATGGAGCGTCGGCCTGCGGACTCAAGGGTCCCAGGTTCGATTCTGGTCGAGGGCATGTACCTTGGTTGTGGGCACATCCCCAGTAGGGGGCGTGCAGGAGGCAGCTGATCGATGTGTCTCTCCCATCGATGTTTCTAACTCTCTGTCTGTCTCCCTTCCTCTCGGTAAAAAAATCAATAAAATATATATTTTAAAAAAAAAATGACACATCGTCCTGAATCAGTGGCGCTGACAGGTGGCCGGGGGGGGCTGGGGGTGACAGTTGTCAGAAAGCCTAGAGGATGTTGTCTTGGCCAGCATGACAGCCCAGATGTGACAGCGCAGGGAACCTCGGGCACTCAGTTGAGTGTCACGATGATGATAACCCAGCGTGGCCTCTGTGCTTTGCGTACATTATCTCATTCCATCTTTTCCTTCCTAATTACATGACATTACAACTCCAGAGGAATTTATGTCAGACACTTAGGTACTCTTTTCCAAGATTAAACAGATTTTGACATTCCACCATATTGCTTTAGCACTCTTCATAAAGAAACCAAATGTTGCAGACATGGATAACCTCTCCTCAGCGACCCTTCTCCCCCACCCCCGCCCCCCGACCATCCTAGGCAGGAGTAACCGTGCTCCTGATGGGTGTGGATGGGCCACACACATTCACTTAAACTTGGCAAACTGTATTATGTGTGAGTGTATATACACAGTATATACATGCATGTGTACTTAATATAATTTTGTTTTAAAATTTTATATGCAGTATCTTCTAAAAACTTGCTCTTTCCTCACATTTATCTTTTTAATTTATCTCTATTGATGTATGTAGATCTCACTCATTCATTTACCCTGAGACATCGTATCCTGTTGTGAATAAGCTGCAACTTATTTACCATCCCCACCTGAGAGGACCCTGGTGTGTTCACACCTTGAACCGACTCATCTCTGCACAGTCTCCTGGGCACAGAGAGGTGCCCGGCACAGGCACCGGCATGGAGTGGTGGGAGTGGGCACAGGCGCCTTCCACTTTACCAGGCGTCCAAGGTAGCTTTACCGACCTCGATTCCCACATCTCGGCTCCTCACAAGCACCCGTCACCACAGTTCCTGATGTTGTTGATCTGACAAATACACATGGCATTGCCCTCTTATATTTTCACTATGCCCAAGAGCTGCCTTAAGAATGCTTTTACAGTTTATTGGATATCGGGTTTTCTTTTTGTTTTCTTTTTAAATTTTTCACAGACTTTTATTATTGTTGGGTTCTTTATTTCTTAATGATTTGCGAGGGTTCTTAATACCTTCTAATGTATTAGGTGCTCAGCTCTCTCTAATTATACGGTTTGCAAGTACCTTTCTCAGACCACCTGTTCCCAGTCTGTACTTTGTCATGCAGAAGCCCTAATTGAATGAACTGATGTCTATTGACATTGCTCCCTGTGATTTCATATTTCTGTTCTATTTAAGGAAATTCCCCCGGCGCGGTCTCACAGGAAGGTTCTCCTCGGCACTGCTGAAGGTCTTGCATTATTGCTTTTCACGTGGAAAATCTTGATACGTCTGGAATTGTTCACTCGGTGCCAAGCTAGGGGCTAATTTTATCCTTCCCCACACAGACTGAACCGGCCAGCGCCAGCTCCTCACGCGTTCAGGTCCCATCCCAAGCTCCCTCAGCGCAGCAGGCCTGTGTCCCGGGGTTAGTGCCACGGCTCCATTTGGTCCTCTCCCAGGCCAACGCCACCACTTGTGAACGTGCGGGCGGCATTCCTGGTTACTAAGTTATTGTCTCAGCTCCAAACGGTCCACCCTGTGACGCGGGGCAGGGACGCCGTGACCCCACGTCTGCTTTGCCAGATGCCGCGTTGCCAATAGTGGGCTCTGCAAAGAGACTGAAACGCTGGGGAGGCAGGAGGGGTGTCTCCTGTCTGCTGTGGCTCCTGGGCACCACACCACACCCTCAGCTCTGCAGCCCAGAGCAGCGCCTCTTCCCCATGGCGTGGCTAACCAGCTGGCAGTCTGTCCCTGTCCCTACCCAGCCCTGCACTCACAGAGCCAGCCCAGCCTCCAGGACGCCAGCAGAGCCAGGGCCCTCCTCACAGCTCCCAAGTGGTTCGAGTCCCATCCCCCGCTAAACATTAACTTTCCATAATTCCACCCGCTTGCTTATCCCTCAGCCCCGAGTTAGGTAATCCCGCAGTTGCTGCCTCTGTGGTGTCTCCATGTCCTTTGTAGCCTTTTATTCACCTAACCAACAATTTCATACCCAGCTTACAGTTCTCGCTATAGAACTCCCTCTGCTAAAACAACTGGTGTGGATTCTGTCACTTTTTTTAACTCCTCCTCTCAGCTTCTCTCTCTCTTGTGTGTGGGGTTCTGTATTATGTTTTATTTGGTTAAAGATTTTATTTTATCTTTTTATTGGATGTATTGGGGTGACACTGGTTTACAAAACCATAGAGGTTTCAAGTGTACAGCTCAGCAAAACATCATCTGCTCACTGCATCGTGCGCCTGTCACCCAAGCTGTCTCTTTCCCTCCCCATCCCCCCCCTTTGCCCACCTCCTCCTCCCCCACCCCCGTCCCTCTGGCTGTCACCACTCGGACCCTCCCAGGAAACCTCCACTCCAAAGAAGGAAGTGCGCCCTCTTCGTTTTCCTCCTTCAAAGCTGTCTTGGACCTTCTTGGCCCTGACTTTCCCGCATGAGTTTTACAGACATTCTCGTGATGTTTCACAAAAAACAATAATCTTAAAAGTAAGCATTTGAATAATAAGTAGCAATTGCATAAATGTATAGCTAACGTGTGAGGAAGCGACATCTCACCTGGGATCTCCCGAGCCATGGACACAGCTGGCTCTCCCCACTTCTTCAGCCTTCTCATGCTTCTCAGGAGGACCTCCTGTTGTTCCCCATAACGTTGCACATGTCCCCCGTTTCATGTCCTAATGAGTTTGGAGGTTTGGTGGTTATGGTGCATTGAATCTTTTTAATGACTGTTTTTAATTGTTTCTGGCTTGCGTGTAGGAGCACCATGGATTTTTTTCCGTATATTGATCTTGTCTCCAGCAACTGGATGGACTCTTCCTCTTGTATTTGGTGTTAATATGACTGGACATTCTGTAGAATTTTTCCCTGCAATCATATTAACTGTGAATAAGGACAGCCTTGTTCCTTCGTGACTGTTAGACCTTTTCTGTCTTGGTGTGCGAGTGTGAAGTGTGTGTGTGTGTGTGTGTGTGTGTGTGTGTGTGTGTGTCTGGTTACACAATCATTGTGCCTTCCGTTCAAGATTGAGTGCCAGAAGCTGGGTTTATCCTCACCTGAAGCATTCGTTAAGCAACTTGTTCTCAAGGGCAGGACCTTGGGCAAAGATCAGTGACCTCTATGAGACGGGAAGCAGAGGAGGGAAGCTCTGCCATGACCCCAGGCAGAGTGGGGTCCGCCTAAGAGTCCAGAAAGGCTCGGTGGCTAGAGTTCCCAGGGCAGTGCTCGCGAGAGAAGGCTGTTCTGAGAGAGGGAAGCTCCGGTGGGTCGTCAGCAGAAAGTCCCCCTGAGTCTCCAGCTGAACACTGACCAGCTCACGAATGTGGGAAAACCCCGCCGGTTGGGTAAAGAGCCACCATAGAGAAGAAGGGCGTAATACTCAGCAATTACACAAGGCCGGGAAACAATGCCTGGCCCACCAGTAACAGTGGAAAGCCTCAGACTGCTGCCAGCGAAATGGGTTCCTGGGTGTCCCGAGTGAGGAATTTCAAAGGGCACACCCGTGGGAGAGGGTAAGCACAGCAGCAGGATGACTGGGGTGAGGGGGGATAACATGCCCTCCGGGATGGAGAGGACAGGCCGGCTTTCGTCGCATTTGCTTCAAGATCCCTGATAATACTCCACGTATTTGCTTGGTTTGGGGGAATGAGCAGGCTTTCTTTCAAACTATCCAGCCTACCTCCTAGGTTTTCCTGGGCTTGTGTTGGGCCCTCCCCCTAAGCAATCCCTTTCCTGGATCTTCAGGGATCTGCACCCTCACCCAGTCCAATCACTTTCCCAGGCTAGACTCCACCCCTTTGTGTCCATTTTAGCTCCTACTGTGCATGCCCCAGAGCTCTGCAGCCCCAAAGTTCTGCAGCTTCATCTAGCTTCTCCTGCATATGTGCTTACCTTCTCCTAGTCAATCTTGGTTTCTACAGCACATGTGCCTAGCAAAGGAATTTTCCCCCCCATAATCCTGCTATTGGGGCTGGTTGTCCCCTAGGAGACTCTTCCTGCTGCTGGGGGAGTCCTGGATGTTAAGTCTCTTCCACGGAGGATGCCTCAGTGCCCTGGGAGCCTGTGAATGTCACAGCTTCTTAGTAAATCAGCCTTACTGTCCAATCAGCAGCCTAGCTTATTTGGCTTAATGTCTGACTTCATTTGCTCCCTCCCTTAACTAACTAGCTGCCTGTGCTAACAATAACCTCTGAGCACTGGGTAGAGTATTAAAAGAGTTTGCCTGAGTGGTGGGGTAAAATTAGCCCCAGACTAAATGTTGCTTTGGGCCCAGCTAACATCACTTAAATTTGAGACCCAAAAAGATCCAAGAGGTTTCAAGTACTATATTTGCTGGCAAGAACAGAGATCAAGGGTAGGCATAGGAATAAAAAGTATGTAACTTACAAGATGAAACTTGGCATTCATCTGAAAATTACCAACCATACAAATATGCAAGAAACTACAACCCATAGTGAGGAAAACAATCAATTCATCAAAAGTGATGCAAAGTAGACACAGTTGATAGAATGCCTAAATAGAAACTAGGGAAAATATTGAAGATGTTAACTAGACACGTGGAACAAATGAAAACACCAAATCAACTAAATGAGAACTAAAATGCCTGAGAAGAGCAATGCACTTGATGGGCTGGGTTGACAACAAGAAGACACAGCAAAGAAAAGACGAGTGAAATTGAAAACATGGCAATAGACACTTTGTAAAATAAAACAAAAAGATGCAAAAAATGAAAAGCATCCATGAGCTGGAAGATGTGAAAACAGTACTGAAGGGGAAGAATGGAAAATAAAAAGTGTTTGAATAAATAATGGCTAACAATTACATATGCACAAAATATTTGAATAGCAATTTTACCAAACAAGACAGACATACAAATGGCCAATAAGCACATGACGATCTATCCAGCATCATTAATAATCAAGGAAATCAAATTTCAACCATGATGAGATACTATTTGACACCCACTATATTGTAAATAATAAAAAAACATAGAAAATAACAAGTATTGGCAAAAATGTGAAGGGATTGGAACTCTCAAACATAGCTGGTGGGGATATAAAATGATGCAGTCACTTTTAAAGAAAGTTTGGCAGATCCTCAAAAACATAAACATAAATTTAACATAAGATGTTATAATTCCACTCCTACCCAAGAGAAGTAAAAGAATATATCTGGATAAAGACTTGTACATAAATGTTCATAGTGGCATTACTCAAAATAGTTGAAAACTTGAAGCAATTCATTTGATACATGGGTTCCATCCAAAAATAACAAGGAATGAACTATTGACACATGAACCTCAAAAGCATTGTGCTCAGTGAAGGAAGCCAGCCCAACACCACGCTCTCTGTGACTTCATTTATGTGAAATGGCTCAAAAAAACAAATCCATCGAGTCTGAAAGTAGATCAGTGGTTGCCTGGGGCTAGAGATAGGAACAAGTGATGACTATTCTAAAATAGGATTGTGATGATTATTGCCCAACTCTGTAATCTTATTTAAAACTAGTGGCCCGCGCGCCCCTGGGTCCGGGTGAAGCTGGATCCCGGGTCCGGGTGAGGCCGTGTGCCCCTGGATCCGGGTGAGGCTGGGTCCCGGGTCCGGGTGAGGCCGTGCGCACCTGGCTCCCGGTGAGGCCACGTGCCCCTGGGTCTGGGAGAGGCCACGCGCCCCTGGGTCCGGGTGAGGCCACGCGCCCCTGGGTCCGGGTGAAGCTGGATCCCGGGTCCGGGTGAGGCCACGCACCCCTGAGTCTGGGTGAAGCCGAGCCCCTGGGTCCGGCCAAGACCAAACCAGAGGGAGTCGGACCTGCATTACCACCATTTGTCCACCATCCAGAGCTGAAAAGTCAGTGCCGACATGTACACATAAGGAACTGGTGGACATTGAAATTGGGTCTCAAAAGAACTGTTGGTCCAGAAAGAAACTCACTACAAGACTGATTCATTTGCCTGTCAGCATAACTATTATTGCTCGTCTCACATTCAGTTCTTATAAGTATATTTCTAGTGACACATGATCTCGCTCATCTAGGGGAAATGATGAACAACATAGACTGATGAACAACAACAGAACCAGAAACAAGGAGGCATCGATCGGACTATTGGGCCTCAGAGGGAGGGTAGGGGAGGGTGGGGGGAGGGGGGAGAGATCAACCAAAGGACTTGTGTGCATGCATACGAGCCTAACCAATGGTTAAGGTCAACAGGGGGTTGGGGCATCCGTGGGGAGGGGTGTGGGATGGGAATGGGGGATGAGGACAAATATGTGACACCTTAATCAATAAAGAAATTTTAAAAAATAAAATAAATAAAAAATAAAAATAAATAAAAAAATTAAAAAATAAAATAAAACTAGTGGCCCGGTGCACGAAATTCATGCATGGGGAGTGGGGTGGGGGGGGGAGTGTTCCTCAGCCCTGCCTGCACCCTCTCCAATCTGGGACCCCTCAGTGGATGTCCCTCTCACAATCCGGGACCACTGGCTCCCTCTCATAACCGCTCACCTGCCTGCCTGCCTGATCGCCTCTAACCACTCTGCCTGCCAGCCTGCTTGCCCCCAACTGCCCCCCCTTGCCTGCCTGATCACCCCCAACTGCCCCCCGTGCTGGCCGGCTCGCCCCCAACTGCCCCCCTACTGGCCTGATCACCCCCAACTTCCCCCCCTGCTGGCCTGATCACCCCCAACTGACCCCCACTGCCGGCCTGCTCACCCCCAACTGCCCCCCCCACCGCCAGCATGATCACCCCCAACTGCCCTCCCCTCCTGGCCTGATTGCCCCTAACCGCTTCTGCCCCGCCACCATGGCTATGTCTGGAAGGATGTCTGGAAGGTCTCCTGCCCTAATTAGCATAGTACTCTTTTATTAGTATAGACTAGAGGCCCAATGCACGAACTTCATGCATGGGTAGGAACCCTAGGCCTGGCCAGCAATCAGGGCCATCTGTGGGGTGACTGGCAGATGGGGTGATCGGGGGCACCCACCTTGGCTGGCAGCCTGTTACCACCAGCTGGCTGGCCCCACCCCCTGATCGCCGCCTCCGCTACTGCCAGTCGCCTCCCTCTCAGGGGGCAGACACTCAACACAGGAGCTGCCCCCAACCAGGGACAGCTCCTGTGTTAAGAATATTCCCCCTGGTGGTCAATGCATATCATAGCAACCGGTCGTTCTGCCAGTCATCCCGCCAATCAGTCAATTTGCATATTAGGCTTTTATTATATAGGATTACCCTTTTATTAGTATAGATAATTCAGTTCTTTTACTCAGAATGGGTGACTTTCATGATATATAAATTACTAGAGGCACAGTGCACGAAATTCTTGCACAGGTAGGTTCCCTAGTGGCTGCCAGCTGCCAGCTAGGATCTCCCTTCCCCCGGCAGCTGACTGCCACCAGCCAGGGCTTCCCTTCCTGCGTTTGGCTGGCTGGCCCCACCTCCTGGTCAAACTCCCAGTCAAACTCCTGGTCAAACTCCCGGTCAAGGGGACAATTTGCATATTAGGCTTTTATTATATAGGATACCTCAATAAAGTTGTTTAAAATGACTGTTAAAAGGACAAAAGACAAGATACAGAGAAAATATTTGCAAATCACATGCTTGATTTTTTTAAAAAAGACTTGCATGTAAAATCTATATATATAAAAGGCTAATATGCAAAGTGTCCCTGCAGGAGTTTGACCAGGAGACCAGAGTTCTATAACTTGCTATACATGTGCTGACCACCAGGGGGTGGCGCGGAATGAAGAGAGGCTCCGGCCGGCAGCCAGAAGGCCCCAATCGGCCCTGATTACCAACCATGCCTAGGGACCCTACCCATGCATGAATTTCATGCACCAGGCCTCTAGTATATGATAAGAAAACAAACAAAAAGCAAAATTGGACAAAAGGTTTGAACAGGTTGCTTATCGTGGAGGATCCATGGATGGCAAATAAGCATGAGAAGGCGCTCACCATTGTTAGTCATCAGGGAAACTCAAAATGGAGCCCCAGTGAGATATCACTGTGCACCAATCAGAAAGTCTAAAATTTTAAAAGTTGACCACCCCGCAAGTTGGCAAGTATATGGTACAACTGGAAATGTCAGACTCTACTGAGGATGTGCGGATGTGAAATGGCCACAAGAGCTTTGGAGAACGATTTGTCAGTGCCTAAAGAGCTCAACACGACACCTAATATGCTCCCGCTTTCCTCTCCCAGGTATTTAGGAGAAATGAAAGCCTGTGTTTACACAAGGACTCGCACACAGATGTGCACGGTGGCTTTCTTTGAAAGAACCAAAAGTGTTCATCAGTGATGAATGGATAAACAATCTGTGGTGTATTCAATCAACGGAATACTTCTCAGCAATAAAAAGGAGTGAACTACTGATACATGATACAACGTGGATAAATTGCAAAGTCATTGTTTTGAGTAAAAGAAGGCAGATGCAAAGGACATGTATTGTATTATTTCATTAGTATTCAATTCAAAAACATGAATAGCAGTTGCTGTCTGGGGGCAGGAGAAATAGAGGGGTACTTGCCTTGTTGCCAACTCTAAAGAAAATGTTGCTTAAATTTCACCTTTATGTATGTTTGCTCTTAGATTTTGGTAGATGATGCTTTTGGATAATACATCTTATATCTCATACTTTTCTCTTTTTAAAATCACTTTATTGAGGTATAACTGGCATGTAAAAACTTGCCCATATGTAATGCAAACCATTCAGTGAGTTTGTGGATAAGTATGCACCCATGAAACCATCAGCACCTAGCTGAAAATACTGTATTTATATTTAAAATTTACTAAGAGGGTTTATCTTATGCTGTATTCTTACCACAAAGTAAAAATAATAGTAATAATAATAATAATAATAGTAATAAAGAGGGCAGAAGGAAACTTTAGGAAGTTTGGATACTCTTCTTGTTAAAATTCCTTCTGCTCCCATTTTTCCTATTGGGTATTTTAAGTACGTCAGGTCTACTCCCCTCTCTCAGTGCAAACTAAGGGATTTCCTGTGCTTAACCTTGCAACCAATATCCCTTTTAACCACAATAAACTTCAGGAAGAAAAAGGAAACTTTCTTCAATCCCCAAAGAGTTGCAGGAGGAAAAAAATAAAAGCAGATGTTATCTCCACATTGTGAAGCTACTTCAAAAGTGAGACGGCGAGAATATTAACCGAGAATATTAACGTAGTCATCGGCTCAGTGTCCTCCCGGGGGGTGGAGAACAGCAAACAAATAATGCTCTTCTGTTTCCTGTTACTGCAAAGCCGCACATGGGACTAGTCCCACAAGGGCATCTATCAAGTCACCTGCCATCAGACCCCGCTGCCATGCCCCGAAATATAACCTATACCCCTACGTGCCTACAACGCTAACCAACCGCCTCTGCTTAATGGTGTGTTGTCCTAATAACAAGATTGAACTTGTTCACTGAGAGGTGCGAGTCTTAGCAAGCTCCACGCGAAGCAACAGAAGGACTTCCCTTGTTGCACAGAAGCACAGACGGAGAGGAAGTACAACCGCGATTTCCTCGCCCAGCCCGAGGATCTGAGTCTTCTTATTTATCAAGTTGAGGAACTTGCTTCTGTTCTCACTTGCGAAAAGTTATGTTTAATCATGAATATTTTTTAATTGTATTAAATACCCTTTGCCGAATTGAATGGGAGGGTGGCCTGGCTTTCTGTCTGTAATCCCTTACTGCCGTGAGCTATATTAACTAGGTCTGCAATTGGTCGACTATTCCTGCGCTGCTGAGGAAATCCCTCCTCGGTCATCATGTATGTTTAATGCAAGTCCCTGGGTTTGTTCGCTGATATTTCATGTAAGGTTGTGTTCAAGTATAACTTGTGCACTATTTTCCTTCACTGCACTGTTCTTATATGATTCTGGTTTCAAGACTCTACTTGCCTCACAAAAGGGGTTGTCTTTTCTCTTTTTTGAATTAAATGGACATTGTTTCTTAAATGTTTGGTGAGAAACATGCTTAGGTTTTGGGGTCTTCTTTTCTAAGAGATGAATTTAAGGTATCATTTGATCCCTGCTTAGCTATATCTCATGAGTTTTGATCTGAAAGGTTTTATTTGTCCTTCAGCTACACATATTTTCTAGTTTTTTCTTTGATACATGAAGTATCTACTCATGTATTGTTAAATTCTAAAAGACATAATTTTTTCTTAACATCTAATTCTATGGTAATTTGGTTAAAGGACATAGTGTTTATTGGTGTTGATCTAGATTTGCTGTGTAACTGGACCATAGTTAGTTTGTATAAATATTCCATGAGTTGGGGAAAATAATTTTTATATTCTCTAAATGTCACCTTAAAAATCCTATATAGCTCAGAATTTGCTAGAGCTGTTATTCAATTGCCCACAGCCTCACAATTCCTTGCCTGTTTCACCCACTTGCAGAGGTGTGTGAACTCTCCGGTTCTGATTGTGGATCTGCATATAGAACCTTGTATTCTGCCAACACCCGCTTTAATGTTTTGAATCTATTTAAACTATGCAAGTCCAGAAGAGTATACCTTCCTGATGGATCACTCCTGTTAGCATCTGTGTCAACCCTTTTATCATCAATACATTTCTCTTTAAAAATATTTTGTATTTTATTAATAGAGATACACAAGATTTATTTTTATTAGTACATTTTTTATTGATGTTAGGATATAGGGTTCAGCAAACTAAACCTGAGCTCCAAATCCCACCGCCACTTGCTTTTGTGAATAAAGTTTTATTGGAACACAGACATATTCACTCATTTCCATATTGACTGTGACTGCTTTCAGGCTACAACAGCAGACAGAGGTGAGTAGTTGCAATGGAGACTTTATGGCCGGCCAAGCCCTAACATACCCATGTGAATATGATAACTTATGGGTGAGGCATGAAGCAATGCCCGTGTTCCCAGCTGTCAGAACCAGAACATCGCCAGCATCTTCGAAGCTGCCCCAGCTTCCTCCCGACCTCCGTGGGTCCCTCTCCATCACACTCACCACCCCTCCTGCTTACATTTGTGCTTATCATTCCACTCGGTTTTTAGAATAATTTTGCCCTGTTTGCACCCATAAACAATGTGTTGTTTAATTTTTCACACGTTTTGAACTTTGAGTAGCATCATCGTGTATCCCGCGTTGACCATTCGCCTTTATCACTCAGTTACTGTGTTTCTGAGACTCACCCTCTTCATTGCATTTGCTGCAGTTCATTTCCGCTGCTCTTCCGAATCCCATGGAATGTACCAAAGTGTGTTTTCCCATTTCAAAGCCGACAAGTACGCCCAGCCTCCCAGCTGTGGCAGAGCTGCTGTGTCTGTTTCTGTCTCACGCGCACCTGTGCGAGCATCTCTCCAGGCCACAGGTCTGATCACTCGCCTGCGCTGGAGAAGGCAGGGTCTCCGGAGGGGTACCCAGTGTCCTCCCCCGGAAGTGCAGATTGGCCATCATGGCACAGCCTCACCAACAACTGAAAGTGTCCCATGAAATATCGTGGTTGTTTTCATCTTTATTTCCCAGAGTATTAGTGGTGTTTACCATGTTTTTGTGTGTTTCATGACATTGATCCACTTCCGTGACAGCCTTTACAAGGGGCCCGTCCATTTTCACCTGGACTTTTTCTGATCCGTAGTGACTTGGAGAAGTTCTCTGCTTTGCTGGATACTAATCTTGCACCAATTCTGTTGTTGCAAATATCTTCTCCTCCATTGTGGCTTTTAACTCTCTTTTTCTAACATGATTTTTTATGTAGTCAATTTATTCATTTTTCCCTTTATGATTTGTACTTCCTGTATATTGTTTTAAAAAAATATTGTTCCCTTAGGCATAGTCACAAATATATTCGCCAATATTGCCTTCCAAAAGATTTTATGCTTTCCTTTCACATTTAAATCCTTAATCCACCTGAAATTTACTTTTGTGTATAGTGTGCTGCAGGGATACAAACTTACCCATTTCTATGCCTTAATTAGTGTAGCTTTATATTAATTCTTAATATGAGGTAAGGCAAGTTTCTCTTCATTTTATTTCTTTATGGGTATCTTATTCTTAGCCCTTTACTCTTCCACAAAATTTAGTATCAGCATCAAATTCCACAAAGAAAAAACATCCTAATGAGAAGATTGACTTGGGCATAACTGGCAGCGTTGTGAAACTGAGTCTTCTTTCCAATGAGCATAAAATGTTCCTTTATGTCTCCTTTAACTTCTTTTAATTACATTTTATAATTTTCTCCTTAAATGTTTTTACACATTTAGATGTCTTTATATGTACTATTATAAATGGTACATATAACACTTTCTGCCTACTGATGGCTGATGACTACAAATGCAATTTATTTTTGTACATTAAATTTTTGTGCAAGAATTGTGCTAAATTCTCTTATTAATTCTAGCGATTTATCTGTAGGCTCTTTTGTGTTTTCTATATAAATAATCATGTCATCCAGGAATACTGAGAGGTTTTTCTATCTATTTCCTCCCTCTCGTTGCTGTGCTGGCTAGGACTTCCAGTACAAAGCTGAACGGAACTAGTAACAACAGACATCATGTTCCTGTGCCTGGTCTTAGAGGAAACGCTGTCTTCAGCTTTCTATCAAATGCAATGTTTCCTTCAGGATTCTTACATCGGTCTAAGAGAAATTCCCTTCTATTCTTATTTTACTAAGAAACTTTATCAGCTTTTTATACATATATTGAAATTATTACAAGCTATTTCTCCTTTAATTCACCTCTCTGTTAATGAGGTGAATTACATTAATCGACTTTCTAGTATGATCCAAACTCACGTGTCTGGAATACACCAAATCAGACATTACGTGTTATCTCTTAAATGTATTGCTGAATTCTTTTTTGATAAAACTTTGAGCTTTTTCCATCTATATTCATCAGTGAGATTGGCCTGAAATCTACCTCCAACTGTCCTTGTTAGCTTTTGATGTCAATGTTTGTCTCATACAATGAGCAGGAAATGTTCCCTTTTCTTGTATAGCCCTTAAAAATTCCCAGAAAAAAATCTGTTTTATTTTCTCAACTTGGGTGTGCTCAACATAACCCTGACTCTCACACGGGGTGAGGAACGGGGTGTGGTCATGAAGATGCACAGGGCGCTTCTTCCCAGACTCCGACCGAGACCGCAGACTTCTGTCCTGTCCCTCCCCCTTCCCAGAGAGGTGGGTGTTTCTCAAGGCGACTCTTTCTCAGAGAATGCGACCTTCCGAAGGATTCTCTTTGCCTGTGGGTGGGGTCTCAGTTCCAGTACTCCACATCCTATAGCTAAAAGCCTTGTCTCTTGTCCTCGAGGATCTTAAAGCCTACTTCCCTGAGTTGTGAAGTTTGACATCCCACCTATGATGGCCACACTGCCTGCTTACATGCTTATTCCCCTAGTTTGCAGGTAGTTAAGGATCCCCTTTCTTTTTTGCAACTTCATCTATGCACTTAAAAGTACAACTCACACCCAGGCAGTGTGGCTCAATGGTTGAGCATCAACCTATGAACCAGGAGGTCAGTGGTTCAAGTCCCAGGTTGCGGACTCAATCCCCAGTGGGGGGGCATGCAGGAGGAAGCTGGTCAGTGATTATCTCTCATCATTGATGTTTCTCTCTCTCCCACTGTCTTCCTTTCTGAAATCAATAAAATACATACATATATTTATATATATATTTACATATATATATATATATATATATATTTTTTTTTTTTAAGCACAACTCACTATATGCAGCATTTCCAGATGTTTCCAGTGAGAATGTTGGTAATTGGTCACATTGTCAGCACCAAAATTACTCCCTCAGGGACGCTTCACAGTGGCCTTGTAATAAGGAATAATCGTCCCAAATTTATAATTGAGGAAAATAAACTCAAAGAGGTCAATATTTCACCCAGACTCATGCAGCTACTGAACACGGGAATCAGAATTTAGCCAAAGTAGGCCTTGGGACAAAGTCAGTGTTCCTGACCATGACTCCAAAGTTCTAGGCTCTCTCAGCTGCTTCTCTTCTAAGATCGCCCGTCTTTGCCCGTTCGCAAGGAAACTGTGGGACGGCCACAGCGGTTCTGCAGCCATGAGCCGAGCACAGCTGTGGCCTAAGGAGGAAAGCCTTTGTGTACACAGGGCGCCCCCAAAACCTATACACACTGTGACTGTAACAGCGGAGAGCTCCATTGTGAAAATGAAATGTATTTTAATAAACATTTCCTTTATAATTATTCAAAGAATGTGTATACTTTTGGGGGGGGGCACCCTATATATACATACATATATCCCTATAGCAAGGAATCAGGTCTCCTTGCTCATTAACTGGTTACAAAAGAGTAATTTTGCACAGCAAGCGAAATTGATAGGCAAACGACAAACCATAAAATAAAATTGCAACAAATAAGACAAAGCACTAACATTCAATATATAAATGACTCATAAAATCAATACGATAGAAGCCAGCCTAATGGGAAAGTGAACAGATAAGCAGAAAATTCACAAAAGAAAACATCTGAATGTGCAGCCTCGGCCCTGTTTTTTTTAATGCAGAGACCTAAATGGAAAACCCGAGCCTATTAAACTCCTAGACGGGAACAGAGGAGTAAATTTTCCTGACCTGGGTTAGGCAAAGGTTTCTTCACTAGGACACCAGAAGCACAGGAGACAAGAAAAATACATAAACTGGGCTTAGTGAACGTTCAAAACTTTGTGCTGCAAAGAGTGTCATCCACAAAGTGAACAGGCAATTCACAGCCTGAGAAAAATATTTACAAATTATAAATCTGATAAGAAATGTCTATCTAAAACATGTCAAGAACTCTTACAACTCAAAATTAAAAAGACAACTAAGCCAGCTTAAAAATGGGCAAAGCATCTGAATAGACATTCTCCAAAGAAGATATGCAAATGGCCAACAAGCACATGAAAAGATGTTTTTTATGTCATGAGCCATCAAAACCACATGCGATCCCACCCCGCACCCCCTAGGATGACTAAATAAAAAAGACAGTAAGTGTCGGCGTGGGTGTGGAGAAACGGGACCCCTCGCTCATTGCTGGAAAGAATGAAAATAGTGCAGCCACGTTGGAAAACGTCTAGTTCTCCAGATATTAAACCCATACAGTTACCATGTGACCCAGCAATTCTACTCCTAAGTATTATTCAAGGGAAGTGAAAACATACATCCACAGAAAAACTGGTATACAAATGTTCATAGCAGTGTTATTCATAACAGCCAAAAAGTGGAAGCAACCCAAATGCCCACTAACGATGATGGATAAACAGATGTGGTCTATTCACACAGTACAGTGCTACTCAGCCAGAGAAAGGGAATGCAGTACTGGCACATGCTACACCATGGATGAACCTGGAAAACATTAGGATAAGCAAAGAAGAAAAGAAAAGAAAACTGTCCATGCTCAAAAGACTACATGTTGAATGATTCCAGAACATATAGGAAATGGAATGTATATGAAATGTTCAGGATAGGGCCTATCTGAATACAGAGATACAGAAAATGTACTAGTGCTTGTCTGGGGCGGAGAGCGGGAGATGAGGAGTGACTCTACAGGGCACAAGGTTTCTTCTGAGGGATGGAAATGTTCTAAAATTAAATAATAGTAACGGTTCACCACCTTGTGAATGTACTAAAAGCAGTGAATCGTACATATTAAATGGGTGAACTATCCTATATAATAAAAGCCTAATATGCAAATCGACTGAACAGTGGAACTATCAGTTGGCAAGGGGGGGGGGCGGGCTGGCGAGTGGGCGGGGCCAGGACAGCTAAGGTGGGTGCCAGTGAGCAGAGGGAGGGGATGGCGATCAGGGGGCAGTGGTGACCGGTGGCGGTGGGGCGATAGGGGGCGTGGCCAGCCGCTCGCCAGCTGGTGCCATCCCCCAATCAGCCCTCTGGTTGTCTCCCACAGAGGGAGGCCAGACTTTGAGGAGCAGGCCTAAGCTGTCAGTCAGACATCCCCTAAGGGCTCTCTAACTGCAAGAGGGCACAGGCTGGGCTGAGGGACACCCCCCCGCCAAATGCACAAATTTCATGCACTGGGCCTCTAGTATCTCAATAAAGCTATTTATAAAAAGAAGCAAAAAAAAGGAGACACTTTTCTTTGGTTATCAAATTGGCAACTTCTTTTTACAAACGATGCTAATACCTTGCCTTGGCAGGAGTACAGAGAATCAGTACTAGTGGGAGCATAAATCAATCTATATTTTCTGGAAGACCGTTTTGAGCAGATATCAAAATCCTGACAGTGTGAATAGCCTTCATGCCGGCCAGGTCCCTCAGGGAAATACGGCCTGGGAAATATTCGAGATACATGGGAAGCTTTCTATGGCATGATGCTAATTGCATCCTTATTTTTAACAGCAAAACAAAAAACAAAAGGCACCCTAAATGCCCGGCAATGGGGAAGCAGACATTATTACACAAATGCAAGAAAAATACTATTCACCCATCAAAAATCACGCTGTCAAAGGCAATTGCAATGAAAAATCATCAGTTTTAGGGGACTGAGCAGCCTATGAAGTAAATGTAAAGAATAATCCTAATACGATAACACGTTATTAAAGATAATACTTTCAAATATTAATGGTAATTTTCTTAATGTGACAAAATACTGGAAAGCCATTGTTCTTCTTCGTCCTTTATTGTTCCAGTTTTCCACAGAGAGCAGGCTCTGGGCTCGTCCTGACCGGGGAAGCAGGGTTTCCATGTGTTTGGGATTTCTCGCCGGCCTGCCCAGCCTTCCCTCAAATGCAATGACTGATGGGCCGTAAGGTTTGAAAGTCGAGGCCTCTGAGTTAGATCGTTTCTGAAGTGCTCTCCATCCCCCAGACTGTGTCTCACATCCTCCGCTTAGGCGATTTCTTTGTCCTGAGAAGTCCTCACCGATTGCTCCCCTTTTCTCCTGGCCTCGGCGGCCGCTCCCAGGGAGGGAGAAGCTGCGGTCTTGAAAAATAAGCTCTCCGCCGTGCGGGGAACGGGCCGCTGCGCGATGAGGCTCGGCAGACCCTGCAGAGAGCGGGAAACGATTTTTCTCTCCCAAAATATAATTAATCAATTATGCCCTAAGAAGTGGAATCGATATTTTTATAAATGAGATGTTCGTTCGCCAAGAAGGGATTGTTGCCGTGGCCACATAATCTTTCACCCGCTAATTCATGCAAATCGGGGGCTTTTCAGCCGCTGTCCTCGGCCTCTGCCCACGGACCCCTGCTCCCCTCTGGAATCCTGAGCGTGACTCTCCGTCCTCCCGCCCGGCCCCGGCCGGTGGCTGCCAGCTCTCCTCCAAGCAGCACTCCGCTAACAGCCAAGCCCGGCTGGCTGGCTGCCCTCCCCGCGGGCTGTGATGGGGTGGCATTGATCTTCCCGGCATCCTCCGGGACCCGGGGCAGTGATGTGCGACTGGGGACACTGGCGAGGCTGAGATGAATTGCAGTTTGATCGAATCGCTTTAATGCAAGTAACATTTATTAAGTGCCCATGAGCACCACCACAGCTCTGGGCCCCTGCGCTACAAAGATAAATCTCCCAGTCACTGTCCTCTGGGCTCACATTCAGCGGAGGAGACACAGACACAGGGAGTCACATTACATCACCGCTCCGAGGTGTGGGTGATGGGGGGTGGGGAGCGCAGAGGGAGAGGGTGGACTCTTCCTGTAGTGACCAAGCACCGTCCCCAAGCCGGCAGGGCGAGGAGTTGCTCCGGGAGGGGGACCCGGCAGGAAGATGCTCTGGGAAGAGGGAACTGAAAAAATAACATCATGCAGGAATGGCATGAGGACGGGTCCGCAGAGGCGGGCAGGCAGGCTGCGTCCCTCCCGAGTGTCCACACCTGTGGTTTTACCCCCTGCGGCCTCCTCCTTCCCAATCCTGCCTGCCATCTCCCAGTCCGTGGGGCCATCGGCACCGACTCCCGTCACCAACCTCGGGGACTGGGAGGTAACGTGGCCCCTCATCCCGGGGCCCCGGCGTGTCCGGAGGGCACGTGGCCCAGGCAGCCCGGGAAAAGCGAATCCCAGGGTGTTGACGGATGACTGGGGGGAAAGTCACTGTCTACACGTCAATTGAGTTCAATAAAACTGGAAACGATAAAAATATTTAAAATTTCAATTAAGAAGGCGCTTTCTTCCAGCGCTGGTTACTGGGCTGGCAGATTGAACCCCCAAGCTCCCCAGCACCTGGGGAAGGAACCAAGGAGAGGAAAGGGAGCCGGAGGGGACAGGAACGCTAACTCGAGTGACATCGTTTTGTGAAGAAAACAAACAAAAAAAATCCTCTTTTTGCTTCAGTCAATTCGGTTGTTGCTCTTTAATTGCTTATTGCTGTGAGTGAATTGATATGCCTTTCCCATACTGTGGGATTTAAGCCTGTAGAAAACAAGGCAAGTTCTATAAAGGGCCTTTGGGGGGACTTCAAATGGGAAGGCAGAGCCAGAGGCTTTAAGGAGCTTAGCCCGAGTCGCCCGTAAGCTCGCTGCAGGGCCTGAGAAGTGCTGGGTCTGGGGCAGGCTCTCTGCTCTGCGGCTCTGCGGCCTAGAGGCTTGGTAACAGCGTAGCACCTACACCATGTGCCAGGCACTGGGTAAGCCCTCACGCATGTCAACCTACTTAATCCTCTGAACTACTCATCAGGCAGAATTATTCAGAGAATTAAGGCATTTTTTAAACATTTGCAACCACTTGAGCTCACTATCTGAAAAAACAAGCTAAGACCAGGGCTGGGGGGGAATTGAAGCTCCTTCCAGAAAGTTCTAGGGGTCACCTAGGTAGTAAGGAGACCGGAGGTGATGCTGCAGGTCATGTGACTAGAGACTTGGGAGTCACTTTTCTGGAAGCAGGACCCACCACAGAGATGTTGGGACATGGCAGGTGAGGTCCACGGTGAAGATCAGGGCTCCAACCAAAAATGGCTCAAGCGTAAGTCTTAGTTAAGGAAACAAAGACAGAAATGTGGGGGCTGGGCCTAACACGACCTTAGCCCCGGCCAGCACAGCGCCCTGGGTGACGTTAGGAGCTAGGGCCCTCGCGCAGCCCGGAAGTGGACTGGCCTGCCCACTGCAGTGTATTGTGGAAGCCCCACACCCACCAGCTTTCACGTGGTTCAGGCTGCCTCCCCTCCGTCAGCAGCAGCTTCTCCCCAACTAAACCTTCAGGGTTCATATAACCACCCACCTAGCTTTGTGCCTCATCCTGCCCCCTAACGCTCACTGAAAACACATTTTAAACTCACATTTTAACACTTCAATATTCTCTTTCAAATAGGTATTTGCCCACTTGTCCTGTGGTGGCAAATAAGTGCATTCTATATAATAAAAACCCAGAGACCATAACGGCTTAACCACTGCTCGACCAGTCGCTATGAGGTGCATTGACCACCTCTCGGTCCCTCCCCCCAGCCCGCAGGCTCAGATCGCAGCATGGCAATCAGGGAACCACGGGGAACCGGGTGGGTGGCGGCAGGGAGGGACTGAGAACTGGCCAGTGGGCAGAAGATGGCCCTGATCGCAGGCTAGGCCTAGAGACCCTACCCACACACGATTTCGTGCACTAGGCCTCTAGTCTCCTATAATAAGAGTAACAGAATTAGTGACTGTGTAAATTAACCTCCGTCATGCTTACCATGGTCTGATACATGTAATTCTTCAGAAATGGTTGTCATTTTGAATGGCCTACTGGATAGAGTGGATGGATGGATGAGTAGGTGGGTGGAAGGATGAAAGGGTAACTGGTGTATGCATAGATTAAAGGCAACAATCCTTGGCCATTGTTTTATATTTTAAGCTTTCTGGCATAGTGTTCATTTTTTCCAGAAACAATGCTCATGGATTTTATAGATGAGGAAGAGAGAGAGAGAGAGAGAGAGAGAGAGAGAGAGAGAGAGAGAGAGAGAGAGAATAATTACCCCAATTGGATAGATGCTCAGAGGAACTTCAAGATGCTAGGGGAACATATAACAGTAGTCTGAAAAGTCAGGTAAGACCTCCCCAAGGATATGTCAGTAAGCCAAGATCTAAAGTGCAACTAGCAGCTGGCTTAGGAACAGGGGATCAGGCCGGGGGTGGGGGATGTCAGATGGGGGTTTTATGCAAAAGCAGCTCAGGCTGAAGAAATGCCAAGTGCAAAGTTCCAGAGGCATCAGGGAGCATGGTTCAATAGACTAAGTGAAAGAACACCCAGTGAACAAAGCTTAAATGTCAAGAGAAGACACTGGAAAGATAAGTGGGATTCTAGACCATGAAGCAATTTTAATGCCCGATGAAGGGTTTTAGACTTGCTCCTGCTTGCAAAGGTGAGCAATTGAAGGGTCTGGCGTGATCATATCTGGAGGAGGAACGAAGCCGGGAAGGCTGGGTAGACTGTGCAGCCATCCACTGCCTCTGACAAGGGGAGCAAAGAAGGCGGATTTCCTTGGCCATTTTTGTGTTCTGTTTTCATTTGCCTCACAATGTGGCAGTTTGGCCAAGGTGTGGCTGTTCAGGTCATCTCAGCCCTTCTTTTAAGTAAGGTGAATGGCTGCCTCTGTGTTTGGAAAAGTCCCATTCTCCTCAACATCCCCCAAGGCACAGGGATCTGCCAGGGGTCACCAGCAGTGCCATGAAACCGCACCAGGCCGCTCCTCCATCCGACAGGAGTCTGCACAGCCTGCTGAGTAGATGGGCAAGTGTGTTTAGGGCTTCAAGAACGGAGCTGTCCTCCCATAGCAGCAGTTGGTTTATCGGGTACTTACTGCAGGCTCAGCACTTGGTGAAAGCTTTACCCGCACGATCTCATTTACCTCCCCAACACCCTTACACAACTTTGACTTAATACCCTTTATAGGAGAGGAAACTGTAGTTGAGAACTGACATGGCACTTGTGCGTCGTCACACGGTTAGTGAGTGATGGACCCAGAATCCAAGCCCGGGTCTATCTTCAAAACTTACACCCTTTCCACTGGCCTGCATTGACTGTGAGTGGCCTTCCTCTCATGCCTTAAGCGCCGGTCAAGAGGAGCAGTTCTGCTACACACTGTTTTTGCCAGACTTTGGGTTCATAGAGCTATTTATTCGGACTGAAAGATAGGCCTGGTTGGTTGGGCATCGTCCCATGCACCAAAAGGTTGAGGGTTCGAGTCCCAGTCAGGGCATATGTCTGGGTTGTGGCTCAATTCCCAGTAGGGGTGGATCCAGGAGGCAGCCAATCAATGTTTCCTTCTCGCATGAATGTTTCTCTCTCTCTTCCTCTCCTTTCCTCTCTCTCAAAAAAAAATCAATAAAAATATACACTGAGTGGCCAGATTATCATGATCTCTGAACGCATAATAATCTGGCCACTCAGTAGATAGATATATATATATATATATATATATATATATATATATATATTCATGCACCAGGCCTCTAATATATTAGAGGCCTGGTGCATGAATTCATGCATGGGTGGGGTCTGGCCAGCCTGGCCAGGGGAAGGGAACATGGGCGGTTGGCCGGCCTGCCTGCTGGTCGAACTCCTGGTCGAGGGGACAGTTTGCATATTAGCCTTTTATTATATAGGATAAACACTGAATGGTCAGATTATTATGCGTTCAGAGATCATAATAATCTGGCCACTCAGTGTATATTTTAAAAGACTGGAAGATACATGGCCATGGGGATTCCTCTGGCCTCTCTAGGCCTAACCTGGATTATTTTGGACTAATCTTATACTCAGCCTGGGCTCTGCCTTGTCTCGTGGGATCTGACCATGTCTCTGGCTGTGATGTTTAATCAGCCATAGGTTCTCATGCTTGCCTGCCCCTACTTGAACAGTCTTCTGCTTTGCTGGGGGTCCAAGGTCAGAGGAAGTGGCCTCTCCAATACCCACCACAGGAATGCTATGGAGTGGAAAGGGCCCACATCCCATCCTCCTTGAACGCAAGTACCTGCCACTTACCAATGGTGAGGCCTAACACTTTCTTAAGCCTCCTTTTTTAAATCCTCACCCAAGGACACGTTTTTCATTGATTTTTAGAGAGAGGGAGAGAAATATTGATGCAAGATAGAAACACTAATTGATTACCTCCCTCAGGCCCCACACCCCACCAGGGATCAAATCTGCAACCTGGGTATGTGCCCTGACCAGGAACCAAACCCGCCACCTTTAGGTTTACAGAACAAAGCTCCAACCAACTGGGCCACACTGGCCAGGGCACTTAAAAGAGAACAGAAGATGGAACTTTCCCAAGTTCATCCATTTATGCCTCACAAGATAGAGAAGTTATCAGTACCCGGATTTCAAAGATCTATAAAACAGGGCTGTAGATAAGAAGTTTCATCTATCTCCATCTGCTTTCCTCCTCAGCCTGCAGAACCTCCTGAGATCCATCTCCTCTCCAACAGCACTCATGTCTGTATACCCTAGGAGGCCTGTAGGTGGCCTTGTTGTTTGTTTGCCCTGCATTCACACAGCACATCCTCCCTCCCCACTTCCTGGCAGATTCTGTTCCACAGGCCACCTTTTCCTCAGGAATCATGGGACCCTTGGGAAGCTAACTCATCCGCCGCTCCAGGAGTGGAGTCTGGTTCATTTTCAGTCACCCAGTTTACACATTCCCACAGTGACTGCAACGCATGACCCATCAGACTGACGGGAGTGGCTGTGGTGGTCACTGGAGAGGCTTGGCTCCCTCCGGCCAGGTATGAATAGGGCCACTGGCAGCCCCGAGAGGAAACTAAACAGTGGGAGCAGAGAGGAGACGGTAAGAATGTATGACCTTGATTATGTCATTGAGCTGCGGGATCCTCTCCTCTAAGCCCCACGCTACCTCTGGAATTACTGTTTCATGAGCTAAACTCCTTCTCTGTGCCAATTTGGATCGTCTTTTCTGTTACTTGGAGCTGCGAGCATCTTACTGGTACTTCACAGATTTCTTTCTCCAGCCAAGAGCTGTCCCCCGAGCTCCAGACTGATCATCCCCATCAGCGTGAAGCATGTCGCAGCAGCTCCGGTGTTAGCAGAAAGTGCCCAGACCGCGGCTTCCGGCAGGAACGCTCCTCGAGCGCCACCTGCTCCTAACGTCCTTCTCTGCTACTCCCCTCCAGTGGCTCATCCCAGCTTCTCCCCCCGCCACCAGCTCCGTCTTCCCACATCTTCTGGGTCTCCTGCTCAGCAAGATATGACTCCGTTGGTCACTCCCTCCTTCTTAATATGCGCCTTTCACTGTGGGCCTAGAACAGCCGTCTCCTGCTTGACCTCCCTCTCCATCTTTGTCTCCTTGCTGGCTTTGCCTCCTGGGGTTCCCCACCAGAAACCCCGGGACTTGCTTCTCAGAGCTCTTCCCTACCTACCCGCACTCCCGAGGTGACCTCACCGAGCCCTATGTCCTCCAATATCACCGACCAGCTGAGGTTCGGGCTTTTCTATACAATTGCCTGCATGTCTCCACTGGATGCTTCACACTACACCAAAAGGGAACCTGCTTTGATTCCCAAACGTGCTCCTCCTGCAGATTTCCCATCTAGTCGTTCAGGCGAGAAAGCCAACTCATCCTTGACTCCTCTCTTCCCTTCACACCCACATGCTTCACACAGCAGTCCCGCGGCCTGACAGGGGAGCTATATTCTGAATCCGCCTGCTCACCGCCTCCACGGCTGCTTCCAATAGCTCCCCAGCAGGAGCCTGCCCATCAGACCCACCACCACCTTCTCCCCTGTCAGCAGTTCTCAGCCAGCAGCCAGGTACCCGACACAGGTAACGGATACTAGCGTCACCACTACTCAACACCCTCAATGACTACCGTCACACTCAGAATACAACACGGCCAAGGGGTCGCGCCGGGTCCCAGCCTCTGTCCCCTCCAGGCCGCGGGCCTTGCTGTGCTCTGCGGTCACTCCAGGCTTGCCTCCATCTCAGTCCCTTTGCCTGGAATGTTCCTTCTCAGGGGCTGGCAGGGCTGCCTCCCTCCCTTCACTCAAGTCTCAACTCAAATGTCACCTCCTTAAAGACAACTTAGCCACACTGCAGCCGCCCGCCCACCCAGCCCCCTGCGTCTGCCCGAGTTCCTCCCAGCACGTTCCTGCCCGCACTGTGTTCTGATCCACCTGTCGCTCCTCTGTCTCTCGAGAGGGAGTCCCTGAGGCAGAGGCGAGTCTGCTGGGGCCTTGAACCCTGCCGCACAGCAGGCACAGTACACACCCTGTGATACTGATGGAGTGAATAGCAGCAGATGATAGTGGGGTCCCACAGGGAAGGAACCCAAACTCAACGTCTCATACGGAACTCTCCAACTCGCCGCGCCAGTGCTCTGCCCACGCTCCCAGGCCCCCTGGCTGGCCCGGTGCAGGCGGCCTCCCGTGGTTTCCACTCGGGCAGCAGCAGCGGCTTTGCCTTGGAGGCTGCACGCGGGCGGTGGGAGGCACCCTCCTGCACGTGCACAGGCCAGAAGCACCGAGAGGCCTATGTCCCCATGGGAGACGCTCTTCCTCCAATGATTGACGGGTCAGGCCCACGACAGGGACAACTCCGAGGGGTGACCGACCCGTCTCCAGGGCTGCACTGCACGTCTCTGCCTGTGGCCCTGGACTTGGCTACTTCCCCACTTCCCGCGCCACTGCTTGGCCTCCTCCCGGCCTGTCCCACATTCCCACCCATTTTTCCTAGGATCGCCTCCTAATGAAACACTTTGCACAAGTCCTCCTCTCACCATCAGCCTCGCCACCCAAACCTGCTCCTCCTGCCGCCCCATCTCAGGAATGAAACCCCCGCACATTAGTGGTTCTGCAGAGACCCAGGCCTCCGACCCTCCTCTCCCCAAGCCCGCCCAGCAGGCCCCGTCCTGAGCGCTGCGGGTGTTAGTCCCCTGCCTCCATCCCTGCTCCCAGGGCCCTCGCAGCTGGCCCAGGCCTGTTCCTGGTTTCCTGAAGCCTGGCGGTCACAGGAGTGTGAACACTCTGCAAACTGCTCTTTCTCAGCTCGGCAACCTGAGCCAGCACAGCACAGCCCTGGAGGTCCTCTGCGAGCTCGTGTCCACGTCACCGGCCGGCCCTCAGCACGAGGCTCGACGCCGGTGAGCCTGCCCACGGTGCCCTGCAGGCTGCTGCCACTGTGTGTCACTGCAGGGCACCCTCCCTGCCTGAGGCCCTGTCAGCTCGCACACTGGCCAGGCAGGTGGGCGGCCCCGGCGGCAAGTGGGGGGCGCACAGCTCCAGCCTCAGGAAGAGCACAGACCTGCAAATGCTTCCACCACGGCGGCCGAAGTGCCACTCTGGCTCCGTCCGGGATTCCCAGGGGCCTGGGCTCCATCACGTCCCTCTGTAACGCCCTAGCACTGGGCCGGACCCACGTGGGCTCGTCATAGATGAATGGCTTTTTGCCTGGTGAGTCAAGTAAGAGGCATCACCGGAACTGACATTTATTCGCTGGGTTCTGAGAATGAGAAAGGAGAAAGGAGCTTGTCAGGCAGGTGTCAGGGTATGTTCTGACATGGGGGAGGGAGCGGGGTGTTTAAAGAAAGGGGAACTTGCACAGGATGGCTGGAGAGAAGCATGCGCAGTGACGAGTAGCTGAGATGGGTTAGAACCGAAAGTGGAGTGCAGCCTTCATAATCATGGCAAGAGGGAGCTGTGGGAAGCGTCTGAGCTCCCCCTCGGGGTAGGAACCCAGGGAAGCACAACCATCAGAGCCTGCACCAGCTGAATGACCCATATTCTCTACGCCTCGGTACCCGTACCTTCTGCGAAGGCGCTGCTCTGTGGGTGCCAAGTCCCGGGAGCCGTCACCAGGGTTGGCAACCACTAAGGGAAGCCATTCTTTAATCCGCTCTACTCCAAATTCTGGAAATGGGTTCTGTTATAGATCAAACCGAATCACGCTCCTCGGCATTGGGAGGCCAGTCTGCTTCCACCTGTGCACCTAGGGTGTGTGTGGCTGTGAACTTGAGTCCCAGGATGATCTGGGGGTGTCTGGTGCCTATGCACGTGAATTCGCATGTGTGCGCCTTTGCCTGGGCACATCACCCTTCCGAGTGTGTGTGCTTGGGCATCAATGATTCATATGTGTGGGGGGGGGCATGTGCGTGTGTGCATGCACACGTTGGTGTTGGTGAGTGCACGTGCCCATGTGGGGGTGTGGCTGTGCGTGCACATCCTCGGCCTGGCCCTCGGTGCGCGGGAGCCTGCCCTCCCTCCCTCCCTGCTGCCCGGCTCCCGGGTGCTCGTTAAGGCACTGCCTGCGCCTGTCGCTATGGGCCTCTGTAGAGACTGTTAAATATCACAACTGTTTATAGCTTAATATTTCTCATGTTAATGGCGGGCTAATTCACAGGGACTCGGGCAGTCTATAAAACACCTTCTGCTGACTGCTCGTTGTGCCAGGGAAGGGCGCCACACGGCAGCGCAGCCCCTGCCAGGGCCTCTGACTCAGTCTGTGGCGCCACACTGCCCCCCACTTGGTCTCTCCTGAACCAACTTGCAGCCAAGCGCACAGCCAAGGCTGTATTTGCATTTTTTCGGCTGAGTGGTGGCGGGAAAGGGAAGCACGCGCCTGCCCCGTGGGCCGGTGCACTCGGCCCTGCAGACACTACCTTAGAAGGAGGAAGGAGACGGCACCAGGAAAGTACGGGAATGATCAAGCCGCGCTCCTGTTTGCATGGGTGCAATCCACCCCCGTGGTCACAGTGAAAGGCGGTGTGACCACCGCGGGTTAAAAATCGGGGGCCTCTCACGTAGGGAGCCTCCACCAGCCCCATTGCTGTCTGGGCATTCACTACTTGCTGGCAGTGCGCCATGCTTTGCATAAGTACTTTCCATTCAACCCTCAGCAGTACCTCAGGCAGAGGCACGTCTCCATTCCACTAAGGAGCCTGAGACACAGAGAAGCTAGCTCACATAGCTAGCAAGTGGCAAAGCTGGGAATTGAACCCAAGAGCGTCGGCCGGTCAGCTACTATGTGAGGAAACCAGGAGTCCCCTCTTACTCCAGGTGCCAAGCATATCACCAACATCCTGCACCCGGAGCCCTAGTCATTCCCATGTGTGTTTTGCTTGGCTCACAAGTGCTTTGTTTATACTTTTTAATTACCAATATTTAACAAAAACAGGAAGGTTACTTATAAAAGTCAAGTTCTAATCTTTCTTTGTAAATTGAGTTATCTGGTGACCCTCTGGGCCCCTAGTCCTGCTTGGTCACTGTTGGCTGGAGCAGCCTCAACTGCCTCTTCTAGATGGTGTGTGTGTGCCCAGAATGCCCCACTCCCCACCACTCCCTATTACCACCCACCAGCTCCTTTTCTTATCCATATGACTGACCTGGCACCCGCCCAGTGTTTAGGCCCTGTTTTGCTAAGGAAGATTCCCTCTTCCTCCTTTCTCCCGGGAAGAGCTAAGGATTAGAAATGATTTCTGTGGGTTCAGACTGTTGGGCATTTGCTTACAGCCTGTTCTATGGTCAGGTCCATTTTTAAGAGATGGGGGTGCAAGTCAGAAAGGCAGGGTGGTGGTGAGTAGCTTTCTGGGGTGCAGAGAGAAGCAATTTATGTGGAAATGTGCATGTAAACCATGTGCACTTGTGGCTGATCATCTTTCCCGCATCCAAACCGAAGGACATATGGAGTCCCGTGTACACGTGTGGTATCTAACGCAGACCATCTGGCCGGCCTGGAGTTCAAATGGCTGGCATTTGGGCACACTTGAAAAACAGAAACATGGATTCTTCACCACCTTTCACTCCGAAAAGCGATAGAGTCCTTTGGGGAAATCAGCGGCCCTACGTGGCCAAGGGCGGTGGGGTTGGCCAGACAACCGCAGCCACGGGCATGGGCAGGGCACCTCCAGTCCGGGGAACACATCACTCCGTGGCAAGGCGACAGTATCCTGAGCTGGACGCTGGACGAGAATCTTGGGAGAAAAAGGGGCTGTGTGGTGGCCTCTGAGGGTAGGAACATCTCCGGGTCTGTGGCTGGGAGACGGGAGACCCACATGCCCACGGGGCCTCGCCGCAACGGCAGGGGCCACTGCTCAGCCCAGCAACTGTTGCTGCAAAGAAATGTGGCTCCAGGGAAGTCAGCAACCCTCCAATCCTGGGACCTGGGGGGAGAAGCCAGAATCTGTATTTTATATGAAATCCCCGAGTGATTCGGTGCTGACAGGGGCCTCCAGGACTCTCTCTGTGACCTCTGATGCGGAAGAACATGACACCAGCTCCCACTGAGTGCGGCAGGCGCCGAGCTCACAGCACCTGCTCCTCTCCGCGGCGCCCACGCCCAGCGGACCAGGGGCCAGGCGCTCTTCTACGCGCTTCATATGAATCAGCTTGCCCAGCCCCCTATAACCCGCGCAACATACACAGTTATTGGCCTCCACCGCTGACGCAGCAGGAAACTGAGGCACAGAGAAGCTAGCTCACGTAGCTAGCAAGCGGCAAAGCTGGGATTTGAACCCAAGAGCTCTGGGTCCGAGCTCTGGCTCTCAGTCGCTCTGCTGTCCTGCGCCAGTGAATTCTTGGAACAACCCTTTGAGGCAAGTCGATTACCGAGCCCATTTCATAGAAGAAAAGGGTCAGAAGGCAGAGAGGACAGTCCAAGGTCACGGGGGTCTGTCTGATACCCGTGCTGTCATCCTTCTGAAGAAACCCCCAAGTCCTTGCAGGAGGCACACGTGGGTTGGGGTTGTTGGAGCGAAATGAGGAAAACAGCTTCTATGAGCCCAAATGTCATTTTTTTTCCCTGATAAGAAAAAAGCTACTCTAGCTGTCAGACCATAAGCCGCAACCTTTATGTTTACAAAACAAAAAGGGCAATTAAGTGAGACAAAATAAATCTTCCTGGGCCTCTGTCAGTGGTCATGCAGGTCTGCGGCTGAGGGTGATTGACAGGACACATTGCTTTGGGGAGCAGACGCGGCCGCTGACATTTCTCCATGCCGCACTGAAGCATGAGCCAGTCTCTTAAAGTGCCCCTGCCCCTTTCCGGGCTGCCGGGACCGCAAGCTGAGGCACAGAGGAAAGGGCAGGTGTGGTGATGGCCATGTTCACGGTGGAGAGGACCATGATGAAGCCTTGATGACTGGCACGCTCTGACCATTGAGGGCTCACCATGTCCTAGGCACAGAGCCACTCATCGTTAGGAAGGCGGGTCCC
Source organism: Cnephaeus nilssonii (assembly GCF_951640355.1). Classification (NCBI taxonomy): domain Eukaryota; kingdom Metazoa; phylum Chordata; class Mammalia; order Chiroptera; family Vespertilionidae; genus Cnephaeus; species Cnephaeus nilssonii. The sequence goes on from NC_137073.1 coordinate 9,045,069, forward strand.
TTTGTGGCTGCCACCTGTCAGGTGCAGGGTTTGTGAGGAATGCCACGGCTCACACAGATGGCTTTACTGGAGACTTAGAAGCAGGGTCAGTAAAAGGGGACACAATTCCCCAGTAGTCTCATTGTCCCCAGACAGCATGTACCAAGCCCAGGGCGCTCGGCTGGACCTTCGGTGGGGGTCTGTTCCTGGGAGAGACCCACCCACTCTTACTCTCCCTTGTCATAGGCCGAGTGCGAGAGCAGCCTTGACTACGGGGACACAGGCCGGCATGGGGATTCGGAGATCTCTGGGAAAGGCCCATGGAAGGCTGGGGTTGGGCGCAGCGCCTCCTGCTGGGAGGAGGAAGGCAGAGCCACAAGGTCCATGAGAGTGTGAGCTTGACCCCGCCCACCCCTCTTTCTCTGAGAGGAAGACATGGTCCTCCCTAACTCCTTCTCCCGCATCCATTTTGGACAGTCCTCCCTGATTCTCAGTTTTATCTCCGTTAACCCTCAGGACAGTCCCAATTGGCACGGCCGGTCCCTGTTTTCGATGCTGCCCCACAAACAGAGGCTGTTTCCTTTCACATGCCCATTGCTGACCTGGGCATAGGGATGTGAGATGTGGCTGCACAAGGGATGGAATTTTATTCTATTGATTGACTGAGCAATTGCTGACTGCTTCTGCCTTCTTCTGAAGAAGCAGCGTGAACCTCGGGCTCAGGGTCCAGGGTGGGGTCAGGGAGGGCCTGGGGTCCATCGTGGCTTCTGCAGGAACGAGTGTGTGGCCCAAGCAGGCCGCTCAGTGTTCTGTGCTCCGCTTCCTCGTCTGTAAACTGGGGGTGACATCTGAGCTGCTTTCATGGGGCTGTTGTGAGAAGCCAACGAGACAGAGCAAAGGGTCTTCGCAGCGCACCGAGCACACAGGGCGCTCGGTAACCTCCGTTCTTGATATGGTAGCTGCTGTTGATTCTTCCGCTGGAGGTGGCCTTGGTAATGACAGCGTTGTTAGTGATGGCAGCATCGAAGGTGATGTCCTCCAGACATCTCACACAGTCCTCCGAGGAAGCACCTGAGCTGGGAAGACGCCTGCACCTGGGGTTTTGCATTTTCTCAGTAAGACAGACAGCAGGGCCATCTTTGCTGGGGTGGGCTCTAGGGGCACAGGCGGGGCTTGAGGACAGTTGAGATGGGAGAGTGCAGGGAGCTGAGCGGGCACCAGGTTCCTTTCCTGGTTTTACTCAGGAGCGAGAGTCGCTGAGGGGACCAGGCTGGCATCATCACTCCCTTGGAGCTGTTCTCACATGTGCAGCTGGTGTGGGTTCATGAGCCCCTGCCTTTCACATGCCGCAAACTGTCACGGTGCCACTGACCTCCACTGAGCGATGTCCCAGCCACCTCCCCGTCCCATGTTCAGAGCCAGGAGGCTAGCTTTCTGCAGCCCCAGAAGAAGAACACTCTAGGTCCCTGAGTCGGCCCTTGGCACAGGCTCACCAGCTTGCTCGGTCTGGCTGAGCCCTAAGGCAGGCCTCCCGGTCATGGGGCTGATAAAGGGCAGGAAGGACTGTGAGAAAGCTTCTAAGTCATGACTGCAGATGCCATGGGGTCCCTCCTACTGGAAAGGAGTGGAGAAATGAATGAAAATGTCCCACCAACCCCCAGGGTCCGCTCCAAAGACACCACTGTGGTCAAGGGTATGAAACAGACGCCTCAAGACCTGAGTTTGAATGTCTGCCTCTCATGACTTCCCAGATGATGAGGCAAGTCACTTCCAGCAAACCTCCTTCCATGTGCTTGAAATGAGTAAGGGTCCCAGCTCCGATCATCTTACGAGGTTGTGATGAAGATCAGATGAGAATGAGGGTGTGCGAGACCTTTGCAAGATGGGACACTCTGTAAAAACACTGTCGGTCCAGCCTGGTACTGGCATAAGAACAGGCATATAGATCAATGGAACAGAACAGAGAGCCCAGAAATCAACCCATGCCCAGATGGTCAATTAGTATTTGACAAAGGAGGCAAGAGCATACAATGGGATAAAGACAGTCTCTTCAATAAATGGTGCTGGGAAAATTGGACAGATACATGCAAAAAATGAATGAAACTAGGCCACCAACTTGTACCATACACAAGAAAAAGTCAAAATGGGTAAAAGACGTAAAGGTAAGTTCAGAAACCATAAAAATCCTAGTAAAAAACACATGTAGGCAGTAAAATCTCAAACATCTCTCAGCAATAATTTTGCTGATATGCCTCCTAGGGCAAAGGAAATAAAGGAAAAAATATATAAATTGGGCCACATTAAACTAAAAAGCTTCTGCCCAGCGAAAGAAACCATCGGCATAATGAAAAGGGAGTTCACTGCATGGGAGAACATATTCACCAATGATACATCTGATAAGGGGTTCATTTCCAAAATATATAAAGAACTTGTACAACTCAACACTGGGAAGACAAACAACCCAATTTTAAAATGGGCAAAGACCTGAATACACTTCTCCAAAGCGGACATACAGAAGGCCAAGAAACATATGAAAAGAGGCTCAACAGCACTAATCATCAGAGAGATGCAAATTAAAACCACAATGAGATACCACCTCACACCTGCCAGAAGGGCTATCATTAACACATCAACCAACACCAAGTGCTGGTGAGGGTGTGGAGAAAAGGGAACCCTCGTCCACTGTTGGCAAGAATGCAGACACCAGTACAGCTATTGTGGAAAACGGTACAGAGTTTCCTCAAAAAATTAAAAATGGAACTGTCTAAGACTCCTCTCACGTGCACCCCTATGTTCATAGCAGTGTTATTTACAATAGCCAAGATCTGGAAACAGCCCAAACGCCGATCTGTAGATGGGTGGATAAAAAAGCAGTGGTACATTTACACAATGGAATACTACACAGCCATAAAAAGGAAATAAATCTTACATTTTGTGACAGCATGGAGTGACCTGGAGATTATTGTGCTCAGTGAAATAAGCCAGTCAGGGAAAGACAGGTACCATATGATCTCACTCATATGTGGAATCTAATGAACAAAATAAACGGATGAACAAAATAGAACCAGAGGCATGGATGCCTGAAACAGACTGACAGAGGTCAGAGGGGCACTGGATGAAAGAGGGTGGAGAGATTAGCCAGAGAACACACATACCCATGGACAAGGACAACAGTGTGGTGATGGCCAGAGGGAAGGTGGGGTGGGGGCTGGGAGAGGCAGGCCAAGTTGGGGAAATGGGATATCTGTCATCGTGGCAACAATAAAGATAACGACAAAATAAAAACGCTGTTTGTCAATGGCTTGTCTGTTCTCTCTGACAGTGACTTAAGGAGGAGAGAAGGCGCATTAAGGAAAACTCCCCACCCAGCAGCCAAGCACAGCCTTGAAAATCCCTGTACCCACCTAATGAAAAGTAGCACTCGGAGACGTTTCAGTAAAATCTATGATAATGAGGAGGAGGAGCCGGCTGGTAACGCAGACCAGGGATAAAGGAACATAACTGTATCCGTTAAGATGTTTTCAGCAGCAGGTGACTCACTCAAATGCCTTAAACCAGTGGTCGGCAAACTGCGGCTCACGAGCCACATGTGGCTCTTTGGCCCCTTGAGTTTTTAGCATAGGCCAGCTTAGGAGTACCCTAATTAAGTTAATAACAATGTACCTACCTATATAGTTTAAGTTTAAAAAATTTGGCTCTCAAAAGAAATTTCAATCGTTGTACTGTTGATATTTGGCTCTGTTGACTAATGAGTTTGCCGACCACTGCCTTAAACAATGAGACAGTCTATAAACTCGTGAGACTATACATCTAGCGGAGGGAGAGGGTGGGCCCAGGTGTAATATGACTCAGGGCTCAACAGTACCGTCCAAACCCCACGTGCACGCCATCGCCCCACGCTGCGGCCCTCAGTGTGCGTGGCTCTGCGCGCAGGCCCTCCTCAGGACTCAGGTTGGCATCAGCGGTTCTCAGCTTCGTATCCAGTACAGTGCAGGCAAGTAATGGAGGACGTGGAGAAAACTGTGGAGGAAGAGAAAGGGGGCCACCGCTTCCTGTGTCCCCTTCTTACTGCGAGGAAAACTTCCCCCAGAGGAACTCCCAGCTGCCCCTGTGTGTTTCACTGGCCTGAGCTGGACCTTTGCTCGTTGGCAAAAGGAAGGGGATCCCCAAGACTAATCTAGCCCCGCACTGTCCCACGCAGTAGCCACCAGTCAACCTGACTTTTTGTTAAATTGAAATATAATTCACACACTGTAAAAGTTATCCTTTAAAAAAGTGTCATTCAGTGGGTTTCCACATATCCACAAGGCTGTGCAACCATCACCACTAATTCAAGAATATTCTCACCATCCCTGAAAGAAACCCTGTACCAATTCCTGCTTCCCCTCAGCTTCCGGCAGCTGCGAACCCACTTTCCATGTCTATGGGCTTGCCTATCCTCAACATTTCACATAAATGGCAGCCTTCCATGTGTGGAGGGGCTGTTGGCTTCTTTTACCCGGCAGGCTTTCAAGGCTCATCCCCCTCCTCGTGTGTTTCAGAGCCTCAGTTCTTTATGACTGATTAATATTCCATTGTGTGGAATATTACTATAGCACTCTTTCAATACACCACATTTCTCAGACAGACACCGTGTTATTTCCATTTGGAGCCATTATGAATAATGCTACCGTGGACATTTACATACAAGTTTCTGTGTGAATGTATGTTTTCAGTTCCCTTGGGCATATACCTAGGATGGAATTGCTGGGTCACACGGGATTTCTATGTTTAACTCTTGGAGAAACTTTCAGACTGTTTTCCAAAGTACCCAGCATTTTACATTCCCACCAGCAATGCATGAGGATTTCAATGTTTCCGTTTCCTTGCCAATACTTATTCATTGTTTTTTATTATAGCCAATGGGTAACTTTTAAATTTTAAATTTGTTAATTAAGATTAAAGAAAATGTGAAATTCCGTTCCTCAGCTGACTAGCCACATTTCATGTGCTCAGTGGCCGCATGTGATGACTGGCTACCATGTTGGCCAGCAGAGAACATGCCCATCCTCTCAAAGAACATGCTAGGAAGTCCTCGCACAGATCAATCAGCTGGGCTGGAGATCAGGTCAGCTTCCCTGGTGCACAATTCCCAGGCTTTGGGGAAGGAGGAAGAAGGAGCTGGATGGCGGGAGGCAACCAACATTGTCTCCTTCATTACACTGTACATCAGCCCTTTCCATTTATAAACTTCTGCTCACCTTTCCCACTGTGCTCACAACCACCTGTTATTCCCATGTTACCCATGAGGAACCTGGAGGTCAAAGAGATTAAATGCCTTGGCCAAGGTCACAGATCGTGAGTGGCCGGACCAGGAAAGGTTCTTCCTATGGCTTCCTGTGCCATAAAGACACTTGTTGTTAGGAAGATCAAACCTCTGACTTGGGAAAATGGCATTTAATTCTGGCCCTTCGTACCTCAATCCCCACCTCACCCGTCTTCCTCCCACAGCTAGCAAAGCCCATTCTGAGGGACTCTTTGAAAGGTGCCCAGTGCTCTGCAGGGACAGAATCGGAGAAGGTTGACATAGTTCACTTACTTCCCTAAAGATCCTTTCACTCAAACGCTAGCCCTTGGAGGTGGACATCAGTAAGATGGCAGACTAGGAAGCTTCGGGATTGGCTTCCCCCGTGAAAGTGCCCAATAACGACTGCAGACTGACTGAAATAACAGTACAGGAGCTCTGGACCAATCAGACATCTATAGCAGCCACGTGAATCCCGATCAAGAAAAGCCACATTCAAAATGGTGAGAAACCCCATGGAATTTTTCGTTACCTTGGCCCATACCCTCCGCATGCAGCACAGAGCTGTCTGGAGGAAGGGACCCAGTTTCAATTTCCCTCGCTCAAGCAGAATAACACAGTGGAAGTCATGTGCAGCATTCTGGCTTTGTTGTGGGCTGCCCAGGGGACTGGTGTTGTCTCTCCTGACTCGGAGCCCAGGCAGGAATGTTGATACACTTTGGGTCTCAGGCTGGAGCTGAGGAAGGAGGTGTTGAGTACCACGGCACATAAAAATTGCAAGGAGACTGCAGACTCCCAGGGGAAAGAAATTATGGACAGAGGAATACAATAGAATATGTAAGGCCAGGAAAAGATGAACCATTTGGGGAAATCAAAGCATTTAAAAGTAGCCAAGGGAAATTGTAGGGGGTTGGACACACACACACACACATCCAGACAGAACACGTGCCCAGAAAAGGCCTGAGGACAACTGATCTCAAGACTCAGGGAACCACTAATTAGTAAAGATCTTCCAAGCCAGTGTGCACAGACTGGGAGAGGTAACTGTTTTCAAATGCCCAAATTTCAATAAAAGACCACGACGGACATGGAAACATGGTCCGTTAAAAGAGGGGGGAAATCTCCAGAAACAGTCTCTGAAGAAATGTGTGCATCAGACTTACGATTTAAACAGCTTTCTAAATGTACCATGAGTAAGTGGAATTTATTCCTTGAATAAATGCAAGGATAGTTCAACACACTAAATCAATAAATGTAATATACAACATCAACAAATGAAGGGGAGAAAAACTACATGATCATCTCAATTGATGCAGGAAATTATTTGCCAAAATTCCACATCTTTTCATAATAAAAACACTCAGCAAACTAGGAATAGAAGGAGATTGCCTCAATATAATAAAAGCCACATATGAAAAACCCACAGCCAATATCATACACAATGGTGAAAGTCTAAAGCCTTTTTTCTAAGATCAAGAACAAGGCAAGGATGCCCATACTAGCCACTTCTACTCAACATAGTACTAAAGTCCTAGCCAGAGCAATTAGGCAAGAAAAAAAATAAATACATCCAAACTGTAAAAGAAGTAAACTTATCACTGTTCATTGACAACATGATTATTTAAATACAAAACCCTAAAGATTCCACACACAATAAAACTGTTAGAACTAATAAATGAATGCATCAAACTTGTAGGATACAAAATCAACACACAAAAATCACCTGGATTTGTACACACACAAAATGAACAATCTGAAAAGGAAATTAATAAAATAATGCTATTTATGATATCATCAAAATAATAATAGTTAGGAATAAATTTAACCAAGAAGAAAGACTTGTACATTAAAAACTGAAAAACATTGCTGAAGGAAATTAAAGAAGTCACAAATAAATAGAAAGACATCCCATGTTCATGAATTGGAAGACTTAATATTATTAAGATGTCAACAATATCCAAAATCATCCACAGATTCCACGTAATTCTTATAAAAATTTCAACATTTTTTGTAGATATAGAAAAATCTATCCTAAAGTAATCCCAGCAAGTTAGAAGTCTCACAATTTCTGATTTCAAACTTACTACAAAGCCAAGTAATCAAAACAATGTGGTACTGGCATAAAGACAGACATATAGATCAATGGATTATTATAGAGAGCCCAGAAATAAACCCTTGCATATACAGTCAAATGATTTTTAACAAGGGTGTCCAGACCATTTAGAGGTATAAAGAACAGTTTTTTCAGCAAATGGTACAGAGTAAAAAAATAATAATTTTGCCTCTTATTTACACCATATACAAAAATTAACTCAAAATGGAACAAAGACTAAATGTAAGAGCTGAAACTATGAAACTCTTAGAAGAAAACGTAGAGGGAGAGCTTCATGATATTAGATTTAGCAATAATTTATTGGATATGACACCAAAAGCACAAGCAACTAAAGAAAAAATAAGTTGGTCTTTATTCAAAGGACACTATAAAGAGAGTGAAAACACATCCCATAAAATAGGAGAAAATATTTATATATCATATATCTGATTAGGGATTGATTTCCAGGATATATAAAGAACTCCTAGAATTCAGCAACAACAAAATATACAACCCAATTTAAAAATAGGCAAAGGACTTAAATAGATTTTCTTGAAGATATGCAAATGGTCCATGGGCATATGAAAAAGTACTCAACATATTAATCATTAGGAAAAGTATAAATTAAAACCACTCCATACCATTAGCATGGCTACTACCAAAGAAACAAAAAATAACAAGTTGTGGTGAGGATGGGGAGAAATTGAAACACTTGCTCGTTGCTGTTGGGAATGTAAAATAGTGCCCCACTGTAGACAATTGCATGGTGATTCCTCAAAAAAATTAAATATAGAATTATCAGATCATCCAAAAACTCCACTTCTGTGCATGCACCCAAAAGAATTGAAAGCAAGAATTTGAACAGACATTTGTGCACCCATGTTCACAGACCTCAAGGGGTCACTCGGGCAGATACAGTGGACACCCCTTCATCAATCATTCTCATGATTGTGGGCTTGAAGACCAGTGGGCTTCCTCTATTTCCTTCACACCGTGTAAGACCCCAGAACATGAGATAATCTCAGGGACCTCCTTAAGAGGACCCTCAAAATGGTTGGGATTAATGTGGATATGGGAAGACTCAAATTCAGAAATTAAGTTATAAAAAAAAAAAGATGTTAGCTTTCTTGCAATATGAATTTATAGACTGAGATTTATACCTATGTCTCCCCATTGCCCTGGAATATCAAACCTCGTAACCATCATAAGAGTCCCGCAATGGTCTGGCTCCTATTCCCTCCCAGCCTCACGTCTCACCACCCTCAATAGTCAACACACCTGCCAGCCACACTAAACTACTTGTGTTCCCCAGAGGTGCCTGCCAGCTCTCCCCTAGCTCCATGCCTTTGTGTGCGTTCTTTCCTTTGCCTGGAATGCCCGTACACACTGAGACCGCCCTGAGAGTTCCTACATCTTCCAGTTCAAACATGGGACCAACCCATGACCCAGGATTAATTAGGGTCCCCCATCTGGTGTTCCTATAACATTAACATCATTGTCATCTCACAGTCCAGAGTCCTGTGCAGTTATTGGCTTACTCAGCCATCTCCATCACTCTACTATAAGTTCCTTGAGTGCATAAAAAGTATTGTTTTCATTCTTGCAACCCCAGTTTCCAGCATAGGACCCAGCTCCAAATACACTCTAGGTAAATGTTTGACAAAGGAATAAGTAAGTAAAATAAATGACATCTCCATATGTGCCTCCATACTCCCATTTGTTAAGCTAGGCAAGCAGAGTAGATAATAACAGCTATGACATCAGATGTCTCCATCATTTGCACTTGGTGGCTAGAACCATTAGTAGGTGTTCAAAACAGATATTTATTAAATCTATCCCCCTTGTGAGTCAGATGGGGTGGGGCAGAGAAGGGGATAAAATAGGGGAAATGTCCACGCTTATCTCTTTCAAACAGGACCCTTAGCAAAAAGGGGACCTATTGACTCATGGAACTTGAAAGTGCAAGGCCTTGGGGCTGCTCTAAGGCAGGAGTTCCTGCAGGGATCAAATGAGATGGCTGGGATCCCGAGTTCTCCATCTCTCGGCTCATGCTGGAGGCCACTTAGATTCTTAACCAGGTTCTCTCTTTGTTGGGACAAGATGGTGGCCCAAGAGCCAACTGCACACCCGTCCTTGTTTAAATCAGTGGGAAAGTGTGGTCCTTCTCCCAGCAGCTCTTGCTGGCTGATTGGCCTAAAGTGGCTCTGGTGCCCAGCCCTGAGTCCATCACTGAGGCCAAGGACATACAAGGGACTGGCATGGGCCTGGGCCTGTGATTTCTGCCGAGACTTGGAACATGGAGCCACCATGCCACTTGGTGTGGTTCCTCTAACACAGTGGTCGGCAAACTCATTAGTCAACAGAGCGTCAAACCTTGGCTCGCGAGCCGCTTGTGGCTCGCGAGCCGCAGTTTGCCGACCACTGCTCTAACACAAGCCAGAATCTGTTGGTGCCGGAAGCGGATGCCGTGTAGACCCCCAAGTCCCTACACCCTCACTCTGGTTCCTGAATGGCAGTCCCACGTCCACCAGCAGTTCTGGAATGAATCTTGCTACTCCAAATCCACCCCCAGGTGGGGACAACTCCACATACCCATGAGCTCCCAGAATCGTAAGCTTTCCTGATTGACCCCTAACCCCTCCTCCGCCCGTCTGTGGTGAAATCCTGCTCTGGACTCAAGCCAGGAGTCTCAGGTCCCACCTCCCTGCTACCGCCACCTCACAGTGGCCTAATCTGACCTCCATGTCTGAATACTGTCTTCGCGAAATGGACCAGTCACCTAGATTGGTGGTGCTGCCACCAGCTGACTGGCGATCACTTTCTGGATGTACCCCAATTCCAGCCCAGCTGACCTCCAGACATTGGGTATTGAGTGGTGGCCACCACCCCGGAAGTCAGTCAAAAGTAGGCCCTTTTATCCCAACTTAGCCTCACTGATTCCTGTGGCCACCTTCTGAGCAGCTGAGCCACCAGTTTACAAGGACACACAGGGACACATTGGAGCTACAGATCCGCTGAGATAGGCCCCAGTTTCTCTTGGCTTCATTCGTTCCCTTGCTGGGCTAGGGGCTGGGAGTACAACACTGAATAAGACTGGCATCCTCCCTGCTTGCCAAGAAGCTTCCAGGCTAGAGAGGGACATGGATATTGACCAAACAATTATGCAAATGACTAATCTCAACTGTGACCAGTACTCAAAAGAGTAGTGCAGGTTGCTATGAGAACATACAACTTGATCCGGAAGATGTCCTTTGAGGAATTTATTAAAGTCGAGTACGACTGAGCCAGGTGGAGAGATGGAAAGGCATGAGGGAAAAGGAGCAGCATGTGCAAAGGCCCTGAGGCTGGAAAGAGATGGCAGAGAGTCAGCAGCCCTGGGAGCCAGGGGGAGAGGACCAGGTGGGGGATAGATTCACGTCAGCACATTCTGAGATGGGAAGTTTTAAAAATTCTACGTTTTATTTCATTAGCAATGGGAAATCTCTGGAAAGCGGCCAGAGCTAATTTTTAATCCTTTCTTCCCTAGTTTCACACAATTCAGACTTCAAACAGCCATTCCCCACAGTGCCTCCGGGCACCTAACCTGGAGCACCCCTGAAATCCTGCTGAAATCCTGCCAATTACAGCAGACCGCTTCTTAACTCCTCCAGCCACAGGGCTTCCGGAGAAGCAGGCCTGGCACCCGCGGGGCCTGGAGGAGGTGTGGGCGGCGCCCGCTTGCTACTGGGGCAGTGCCGGGTCCACCGATGTGATCTCCTTGCTCCCCTCGCAGCGAATAATGCAACCTCTAGACGTCTTTCCCATGTAAGGGGGAGAAAAAGGTTTGGTGCTAACTCACACACCTGCCACTCAAACCCCCTCCAACTCGCTGGCACAGGGCTGTGCCCCACTCTCTGTTGACGCTATTTGAACACAGTCAACAGCACCAGCCAACCCCCACCCCGCCCGGCTGCCTGGCGGCCTCCATTATTCACGATGGGGCGTGAGACTGATTGTGGTTGAAGGAGCCACACTGGCATCAAATGAAGTCTTCCATTATTGCTGCACAAATAAATCTCTGTTTCCAGAGTTCCCCCGGGAGGAGGCATCTAACCCCAGGTTCAAGGTAATAGATATTTCTAAATGGCAAGGTACAGGTGACTCCATTGTAATGATTGTCAAGCTTTAAGATTCCCAGAGTCAAGCGATTCTTCCTCCCCCTCCCTGCTCCCACCTTTAACAAAGGCAAAGGGAGCAGACCCGACAGCCTTCCCGCCGTGCGCCCCACAGCCCGGCCCTACTGCTGGCTAGTGACAGATATTCCCATGCTGCGGGCTCGGGCCACTCCCGGCCCTTTCCACGGGAAATATGCAGGGAGTGTTAATGGGGTCACGGGAAGATTTACAGAGCTCGCAGGGTGTTCGGGCTCGGCTGGTATTTCTTCCACAGAAAGCCACCAGCTCAGGAAAATTTAATGATGGCTTAACCCATAAAGACAACACACAGACAACCTGCACCCATCCTGAGCTTAATCTTGCTTCCCTTCCTGACGGCGCAGAGCTGCCTGGGTAAGGAGGAGAGGCACTGAGCCAGACTCACCAAACATCCACCGTCAGAGACGGGGACCACGCCACACCTGGCCCACCGAGCTGTTCTGTCTGGTACGCCCAACGTCTTTAGAAAAAAAGAATTGGCAAATTTCACACACAAAATCTGGCCTTCCGAAATCTGGCTACATCACACCTGCATGCCCACCTGGCCCCGTGGGAGGAGCCGAGGGGTAAGACCCCTGCAGATTGCCAAGGGCAAGTGCCCTCGAGTGAGTGTCTGTCCCTGCCCAGCCCAGCTCATCCCTTTAACTGTCCGGGTGCTGTTTGCCTTTGACCTCTGGGCCCTGACACGTACCATGTCATCGAGTTGTCACCACGACCAAGATGTTCCCTCATAGCTGGACCACGTGTTGTCCCAGCACAAACAGAGAGGCTGGGGGACTGTCTTGGCGTGTGCAGACCTCATGACAACATTGGTCTTTATGGGACCAGCACAGACAAGGCCTGGAGCCCAGCTAAAAAACAAAAAGAAATAGGTGTCCTTACCTTTTCTTCCCATTGCAACGCTTTATACTATCCCCCCAATCCCAGCCTCTCCTGTCACCCGAATGGCCCCATGTTATGTGCTGGTTGTGAACTGCTGGGGTGCCGTGGGGCAGGGGATAGGAAGGAGATAGGAGGACCAGACCTGTGGCTGTGATCATCACCCCTCAACCCAGAGGTGCCGTCCTCACCGCTCACATCCAGAAATCTTAGCTCCCTCTCTGGACCTGGTATTTTACACTGTGCGGTGTCTCACGCCCATGCCGGAAACTCCTTCCCAGCTGTCTCCCAGTGACGCTAATGTTGTATGACCAAAGGTTTCATTTGCATCCTTGCCTGTGTTTAGCATCAGTAGATCCAGCTAATAACCACGTTACACAGGTCACGTGGTCTCATGGCTGCCTTTGCGTCATGCCAGTCATTAGTTTTGGGAGCAAGAACATGGTGAAATCCGGTCAACTCACATTTCAGAGGTAAATCCACCATGAAGCCATGTATAGGATTTATGTGCAAAACTTAGATTACCTAGCGTGGCGTAGACAAAGCTGCAGTTACTGCCTACCACTTACCTGGCCCCCTTTTGTTCAGCAGGGCCAGTCAGCTTGCCCCTCTCCAGGTCACGGGCTCTCAGGTGGGACCAGCCAGCGGGGCCCCGGCTGGACCAGGGACTTGGGCACCAGGAGCAGCCATCATAGGTGGGCGAGGCAGGTGTCGGGAAAGAACTCTGTCCAGGAGGGTGGCATCCTGGGCCCATGGAAACCTCTCTTCTGACAGGTTAATGCTGAAGGCGCTGCCGCCTCGAGGCCACAGACCCCCTGGGCCCGCTGTAGATGAGGCCTGACACGAGCTCACCGTGACCACAGCTGGCATCCAAGAGAACCGTGCAGCTCATGCGACTCCTCTCGTCTACTGTCCCTTAACCGGCCGGTATGCGCCGGTTGTGCCACACGGAGGACCTGGGCTCCCTGACTCTTGGTGCCCTGAGCCCTCACCCGCTTGTCTGGCAGTGAGTTTGCTCTTCCCCTGACTCCTCCTCCCCAAAAATCCCTGAGAAGCAGCAAGAATCCTGACACTTGCCCACACGTCATGCTGCTCCTGCTCTCACCGGCTACTGAGGCAGGAGTCAGTAAGCCCTGGAGCCAGGCCTGCAGCTCCCGACCCCGTGGCATCCATGGGGGCTCTGGCTGGCCCTGGTGTGAGACCAGGATGGAGAAGGAAACTGCCAACTTCACCAGTGATGCTATTAGTCCGACGAGGACCTCACAGTCTAAGCCTCAGCAGCCGCTTCACCAATGGAAGGTCCCACCAAGCTCCCTGAAACATGTGACGTTTGTGCAAGTTACATAAACTTATCCACGCCTGGGTGGGCTACACTGGGGGTGGGCTACACACTGGGGGTGGGCTACACACTGGGGGTGGGCTACATACTGGGGGTGGGCTACACACTGAGGGTGGGCTACACACTGGGGGTGGGCTACACACTGAGGGTGGGCTACACACTGGGGGGAGACCACTCTCTACCATCAGATGTAGTCAAGGGGGCTCTACACAAGTGGTCCAAATTAGGAGCTCCAAAGTCAGCTGTTAATTAAAGCCACTTTATTCCTCTCCCTCTCTCTCTCTCTCTTTCTCTCTCTCTCTCTCTCTCTCTCTCACACACACACACACTCACACACACACACACACACACACAGCATCATTTTCTCCAAAGAGAGGCCATGACTTGCAGCAGCATGTATGTAAAGATGGCCACAAGCCACCCAGTCTTCCAAGAACAAGCAGACCACTGAAGTTTGTTCTTGTTACTTAAGGAGCTATCAGCGGGGTGGAGCTGCCAGGTTCGAGCTGTCATGTTCTCCCGTTTTCTGGAAGGAGGTCACCTGCCCAGCAGCTCTCAAGGAGGCCGCAGGCCAATGCCAGGCCCTCTCCTAGGCACATCGATGTCCCCTGGAGGTCCCCTTGAGCTCTCAGGCCTGAAGCCACCCTGCAGGGACCCTGGGCAGAGAATGGCCCTCTTTCTATCCCTTGCTCTCGGTCACCTTTATCCCCAAGAAGTCCTGGTTCGGCCCACAGCTTCGCAAGGTTATACATGAACACAGCTCTTCACTGTCTCCCCCACATCTCCCAAAGGACCTCAAAAATAGTTTAAAAGGCCATCCCTATACTGTGATACCCCCAAATGTCCAACTCAAACCCCTAAGTGCCCACGGAAGCCACCGCTGGCACCAAGGAGTTACCTGTCTCCAAACAATGACCCGCACAGCCCCGGCACCACAGAGTGGACTCCCTGACAGAGGTAATCAGCTCGCTCATTTTGTCTCCCCCGCTGACTTGACTAACATACGTATAGTCCATGCATTACATGTTTGTATTTCATGGCTTTCCCTCCAAACCAAGAAGCTCCCCCCTGGCTCCCACCCCGCCAGCCCAGGGTAACTGGCCCACCTGTTCCTATGCCTCACTCCCCATTCCCTCCCCCTAGTTTCTTAGAACATAAATATCTGAGTGCTCCTAATTGTATTTTAAGAGAGGTTTTTCTGCCCTGGAATCGGGTCTGTCCCCTCGTTCAAGGCCGATGCTTCTCTTCTTCACTCTGTTTGCCACATTCCAACAAATGCCAATTTTCTCCTCCGTGACAGCCTGTCAGAGCACTTCCTGTGCCACTTAACCAGTGTGGGAGCTAGGGCACGTTCCTTAACTGTTCTGTGCCAATCACCTCCTGTGTGAAATGGGAGTAAAAATAGTAACTGTGTCACAGATGGTTGTGAGTATTAAATAATTATTAGCACACCTGCCGGCCTTCTATGTGTTTTCATCATCTTGTCCTTTAGAAGCTCCCAGTCAAGTGAGGAGGAGGTAGGGAGACAGGAGCCTGAGAGGCACTCCCAACCAGCAGGGAGGGTGGGGGTGGGGGGGGCGATTAGGAAGGAATCCCTACCCAGTGACACCAGACAAGATCCTTCAAAGTGCATAGGAATTAGTAGGAGGATGGAGCTAGGAAGTGAGTTCCTGGCAGAGGGAACAGCCTGTGCAAAAACACAGAGGCAAGTAGGGGTATGGCTAATTTCATGTGTCAACTCAACTGGCCACAGGGTGTGACCCGATTAAACATTGTTTCTAGGTGAGTCTATGAGGGTGAGATTAGCATCTGAATCAGGCAACTCAGTAAGCAAGATGGCCCGCTCCAGCAAATGGCACCATCTAATGCCCTGAGGGCGAATAGGACAAAGGGAAGAAGGAGGAATCTGCCCCTTTATCCTGCCTCACTATTACACTGGGACAGCTCATCTCATCTTCCCCTGCCTTTCAGGTCTTCAGACTTGGACCGAATTACACCACCAGCTTTCCTGCCTCCAGCTTACAGACAGCAAGCAGATCATCCATGATCCTGTAAACCAACTTCTCATAGAACAGATAGATATAGGTATAGGTATAGGTATAGGTATAGGTATAGGTATAGGTATAGGTATAGGTATAGGTATAGGTATATACTGATACAGATATAGATACTGATACAGATATAGATACTGATACAGATGATATAGGTATAGATATAGATATAGATATAGATATAGATATAGATATAGATATAGATATAGATATAGATATAGATATAGATATAGATATAGATATAGATATATAGATGATATAGATATATAGATGATATAGATATATAGATGATATAGATATATAGATGATATAGGTATAGGTATAGGTATAGGTATAGGTATAGGTATAGGTATAGGTATAGGTATAGATACTGATATAGATGATAGAGATAGAGATAGAGATAGAGATAGAGATAGAGAGATGGAGATGGAGATGGAGATGGAGATAGAGATAGAGATAGAGATAGAGATAGAGATAGAGATAGAGATAGAGATAGAGATAGAGATAGAGATAGAGCAGAGACAGAGAGAGAGACACACTGATACAGATAGAGATACAGACATAGACATAGACCCTGATATAGAGATGACATAGACAGACACTGGTACAGACAAAGATCTAGATCTCCTGCCGCTCTGCTTCTCTGGAGAGCCCAACCAGAACTGCACAGCGCAGCCTGGAGGAGCAGAGTTCTCTGAGGGCCACACTGAAGGCCTCTGCGCACCTGGCTGCTCCGCTTAGCTCTGACCCCGAGGGCAAGCGCAGCTGTGGCAGGGGTCTGAGCCGCGCAGTGACCTGGTCAGGCGTCCGTCTCAGAAAGGCCCCTCTGTCTGCCGCGCAGAGGTTGGCAGGAGGGAGTGTGGAGGCAGCCTGGACTGGCTCCTGTGGAGGTGACAAGGCTGAGATGCGGAGGTGGCGTCGCTGAAGCTCCCCGGCCCTCGCGGTATTGCGAGGGTGCCGGCAGCTTTGGCTCTTGAGAACATACCCCTGTGTTTCTCTCCGTGGTCAGAAGCACGGGGCAGGGGAGGCCACACGTAAAGGCAGAGGTTCAGAATCCACCTGACCACATGCATATCGATGCCTGCTTTTCAGGTGGGGAAACTGAGGCACGGGCCGATAAAGCAACTTGCCTGAGGTCACACGGTGAGTTGAGGGACCAGGACACATGCCTGGTTATTGGTTACTGGTCACCAGGGTCACCATCTTCAATCCCAGTGACATCTCGACCGTCGGTGAGACCACAACACTATTCGCACGTCACACAGGGAAGCCCTGGGGCTGTGGGCACGGCATCTTAGTGGAGAAACAATAACAACACTCGGGATTACAGCCAGCAGCCGGCACCCTCCGGAAAGGAAGCCAAGGGCAAAGAGGACAAGTCCCTCACCGAGGCCACTCAGCAAGTGCCAAAGGTGAGCTTGGAGCCCGGGCCATCGGACCCCAGGCCCGTCCGCCTCACATTGGGCTGGAAACAGCGGGGCCTGAGGGCTGGCTGCCCGCGGGTCTCAGCTGTGCACACGTGGGGTTTCCATCAGCAGCTTCGCTGGCATGCGTTTGGGCATCCAGTCCCAAGTGGTTGGCGTGGGCACGTCCCTGGGAGACCTTGAAGAGCACGCAGAATTCAAATCAGGGAGCTGGAATGCCAGCGCAGGCAGGAAGCACCTGCCTGGCTTACAGATGGAGACACAATTTCCAGTTAAAGGGCCAATGTGTCCTATATTTCAAATATGGAACCTGACACCCAGGCAGCGACAGGATTTGCTCTGGACCCCGCGCCCAGGCACCCTCCTTAAGCTCCGTGGTCATATCAGCTCCGGGTTCGTGGCAAGTCCGTTTCCTTCACCTGCCAACACGACTGCAAACCCTGGTTGGTTGTCACGGTGTGGCAGGTATTCGCGCCGCTAAGCGGTTACTTCTGGTTTTCTCCTTCCGAGAACTAAGCCCATGGAACTCCCAACACCTTTAACTTGAATGGGGCCGTGTGACTCCCTTGTCCACCGACTGTGAGCAGACGTGACTTAGGACGTGCAGAAGCCTCGGTGGGTGTGAACGCACCTTTCCTTCCCCTTCCCCGTGACTGGCCACAGCACAGGCGCGAAAGCTCCGCCCGTCAGCGGGAGGCCAGAGGGACACGGACACGGAGCCCAGCCCCAACTGGACCCCGAGGGACACCCAGTGTGAGCAAGAAGTCACCCTGGTCAGTGCGAGCCGGCCTGCGGCAGCCTGTGCTGACAGGCGCGGTTGTGGGGAGCAAAGCGCAGAGGCCCTGCCCTCAGGTATCTCAGTGCAGTGGGTGGGAAACGCGGTTCACAAACACCGGGGACCCCTCCGACCTCAGAGGGCCCCGGTCACTACCCTGTCCTGCAGGGTCTCACGGTGACACACCACAGAGCTGGCTGGAGGGGACATGACTGTGACTTCTCCGACGGGAAGAACAAGCCCTCGCAGCGTTTGCGGGACCCCATCAGGAGGCTGCGCGGCCGTTTGGAAAATTCATGCTGTCCGCCGTGATAGGTCCCATTTGTCCTGCAGTCAGGAATCGCCCTGTGGGCAGCTGGGCAAACTCCAAGGGAAATGGGTTATCGATCTGCAATCCCTTACACACACACACGCACACACACACTCTCTCTCTCTCTCTCTCTCTCTCTCTCTCTCACACACACACACACACGCACACACACACACACACACACTCTCACACACACACACACACACACACACACACACACACACACATACACACACACTGCCTCGCTCAGAATGTGGCTACCCACCTCTCTGTCCCAGTGCCTTCTCATTCGTTTTCTCCTCCAGACTCGTGTTTGGAAAGACATTTTCTCCAAAACAATTCGCATGTGGGAGGCCAGGGCTCCTTCCTGCCAGCTGGCTAAGAGCGCCTTTTGTTAATGTCACGGCAGACATTTAACCACAGTCCCTCGTCGCCGGCTCGTCTTCATTGCGCGGTGTCAGTGGTTGGCGAGCTCCGTTGGGTCCTGTCTCGTTACCACCGAGCTGGCGCCTGGGAGTCTGTATTTCAGCAGAAGCCCCCACCCTGAGCCCCTCCGGTGCAGGAATCGCTGAGTCACGTGGAAGGAAAGTGGACTTTAAAGCTCCATGGAAAAGGCGTTGTATGTTCCCAATTCCAGTAGCACGCTCTCCTCAGCCCCACCGCCAAGTCCACGGCCAGACCCCATCCTCTCTCCCTATGACCGCGCCAAGGCCCAGCCAGCGGCAAAGCCTCGCTGAAAGCCTTGTTGCCAACAATGAGCCTTTACTGAGCACTTACTGAATACGCAGGCATGTGCTAAGCACTTTACATCTGAGACCCGTTCCATCTCCACAGAATCCCTGTGACATAAGGTCTGTGTTTGGTCCCACCGTGCAGACGGGAAACCAAGAAGCCTCCCACCCCCCGCCCCCGAAGTTCATGAGCCCAGACTGCCACCTGCATCCTTTCTCTTTGCATCCGGGCTCCATGTCACGCATCGATGGCTTCACGCATGTGTGATGACAGCCCAGCCTGCACCACAAGCTTCACCCGTACCCCCTGCAAACGGCCCCGCCCAGACGCTACTCAGAGCGGCCTCAGGGGTGATCAGCAGAGGCCCGGCAGGCCCTCAGGGCAGCTTAGGGAGGTCTGGACAGGAAGCCCAGGGCGCGGGAAGAAGGGAGCGTGGGTCCGGGCAGGCGTGTGTGCCCAGCCGCACCGCCCTCACCCCACAGGGAGGGCGGGGCAGAGGCCTGCGGGCAGCACCCAGCACCCTGACCTCGGTGAACACCTTCTTCCCCCTCCCTCCAAGTTTCAGCTTCTCGGTGCGGAGTCTGCAGTCTGGCCCTGGCGGGTGGGAGGTAGGGGCGCCCTGGCAGCTTCCTGCAGGGTCCCCGCTCCTCCATACAACCTCCTTCTCCTTCTCCAGGACTTGTCAGTTCTGAAACGCGCATGCTCTCCCCCTCCCGGCTTTGTAAGCTTCAGTTTGTGTTTTCAGTGTCCTCCTCCTTCTTTTTCGCCTGGACAACTTCTAATCGCTTAAAGCTCAGATCCGAGGTCCTCTCTAACGCCCCCGCCTCCCCTGACATGGGGCCGGGTTCACCCTTCCCGTGGCCGCCATCCCGTGCCACCCACAGTCACGAGGTGTGCGGACCCCCTGGAGCCCCGCAGCAGGGCCAGCGCGGGAAAGCCCTCTGAGCTGCCCCCACCCAAATGCTTCCGAGAGACAGGAACCCAGCTGGCGCGGGAACCGCAAAGCATGCGGAGCCCACGCAGAGAAAGGGGCTCGCCGGGAGCCAAGTGATTGGAAATAACGAGAAGGCGATCGGCCCACCAAACCCAGGACGCGGGATACAGCGGATGCTGCTAAAGTTTAGCAGAATAAAGTGCATTTATTCAGACGGGAGAAAGTGCTGGATGAAATCAGCGTATCGCCCATCAGAAGAGAACGATGACACTCAAAACTGTTCACCTGGAACGTGTTAAACGCGGGCGTACTCAGCAGAGCGCGTGGGGGGGCACGGACCACACCCCTGCCTGCCGTCCCCCTGACGTGCAGGGGGAGGTTTGCAATGTCCTGCTCTAATGAATCGTTACATTTATTTCATTTATTTTATTTTTAAAAGGCAGTGGCGCAGAGTTGGAACGTCCTGGGAGTGCCAGCTTTGCTGGGAGGGGGCAGCCGCCAGAGTGAACGCTGGAAGGGGCCGCCCACCTGGCGCATGTGCCTGGAGGGTCTGAGGGAGCCGGAGCCGGCAGCCCTGCCTCCAGCACAGGCCGCTCGCCTCCCACCTCCCTGCACCTCCCTGGGGAGTCTGAGTGGCATCTGTCCCTGCTTCTGCTCCCTCCTCAGAGGACATGGCCCGAAGGTGGAGCTGCAGCCTCAGGGCAGCACAGCCCTGGCTGAGGAAGGACCCCGCAGCAGCAGCGGGGGGGGGGGGGGGGGGGGGCGGGGGGGGGCCTCCCAGCAGCAGCAGAGAGGACGAGAATGTCACTTCCTCGGGGGAGGGAGCAATGGTTTACGAAGGGCCTGATTTGTCGCATCTGACCCCTCCACCACCCTGCAGACTAGATGCTGACGGCTCCACTTTACAGATGAGGAAACTGAGGCTCAGGAAGGTTAATGATTTGCTGAAGGGCATTGGGCTGGGATGAGAGTCGATATTGGAACCTCTTCATCCAACAGATAGTTAGCGGGGTCCTTGACTGTGCCAGGCATGGCCCACGCAGGGTTAGCAGGCAGACTGACTCCAACGTTCAAACTGTCCCCATGGCGCCAGCAGTTGGAGGACACACCGGGTAGAGGAACGCGGTCCTAGGACACTCCGCGCGGAGAAAGGAGCTCCCGGTCTCCCCTCTGAAATCGTCTCAGAAGGAAGTGGATAGTCTCATGTGCGCCAGGTCAGAAAGCACAGCCTGCCCAGGAAAAGGCTCTGGGGACGCTGAGGATGAATTCTTGGCAAAAACAAAGGGAACACGGCCTTGTCAACCAGCTTCCATACATGGTGGGGCTCAGGAACAATGAAGACACAATCCCTCAGACTCCGGAAGGATGCCCCTGGGAGCTGTCCGTGGGAAACCCCAGGCCTCCACGGCCTCTCTCTAGCTCTGGCCTCCTGGCTGTGTCCACCCTCGCCTTCCCCTGCTCATCCCCTCCCCCTGACCAAACAATGTCCTGATGGGCCATGACCACTGCCTCAGGGAGCCCCCAGCATCAACCATGGCCCACCCCGTGAGACAGCGCCCCCGCTGGCCAGGCTTCGCTCGGCCCGCAGCCCTGCCTATCCCCTCTCCTGGGCTGAGCCTCACATTAGAAAGGCGCTCTGGACTCCTCTGAAGTCACGAGCAACTAATAACTGCAGATTTCTCTGCAGAGAAACAAAAACAAACAAGATGAGGAAACCACAGAGGCTGAGTGTGACCTTCAGGCCTGAGACGGTTCGTCTCACAGAGAGGGCTGGGGACATGGCTGGCCTGTGCCCTGTGCCCCACCATCCCAGGCCGCCTCCTCCGCAGATGCTGTGTGTGGTCCTGGCCCTCGGACAGCGAGAGACTCGAAGCAAGAAGGATAGTGCAAACCTGGTGCCCTTTAAACGTTTTAAAGTGCAACTTACACTAAGAAACACATTTGCATCACAACCAATAGACACCAATACAGGTGTGCACACGCCCACCCACAGCACGTGCACTGCTGGGACAGAAGTTTCCAGATTCTCCTGCCTGCAGGGCTCTGGTATTTTCCGATGTCTGACCAGGTGGAGCGCGGCCCGCAGGCTGAAAACATTTCCTCCTGAGTAGGTGACTTCGCTGAGCCTCAGATGTAGCCTCAGTGTCCTCAGATGTAGAGCTTAACACACACTGTTTATGTACCATGCACTGATGAAAGGAGGTCACGCCTATAAAACGCTCGGCACACGCTGTGCCTGACGTGACGCGAGTGGCCAGTAAATCTAAGGCTCATATTTATTCATTGCTTCTTGGCTGTGACCTCACCAATCAGGAGGAGCGCCAGGCACGCATTCCCACCAGGCGTGTTTATGTTCCCAAAAACACAACGGCCTCGGCATTATTGTCTGACACTGACCTCACGCTCAATCAAACGAGTAAATGCTTCTAAAGCATGGCCTGGGCTCGCACCAGCCCTCTCACATCCAGTGAGTGAGCAACGTTTGGACACAAATGTTTGCCCTCGCATTTATACGCGTCTGATGCCATCTCAGTGGTTCCGGTGCCTCATTTTTATCTTGAAACTCAGGCTGGCCCACCAGGCGGCAGGCGCCGGGGGACCCTCCCCTCACCCAGAAAACACAACAGGCACAACTCCCCCCTTTCCGAGAACAGCCAGCAGGCAGTTTGTGGAGCACCTACAGTGATTGTATAAAGGCCGGAGGAGACGCCGTCCCCCGCCACAGAACAGAAAACGTTCACTTAGCTTCGTCCTAACCCTCGCAAAGGGAACCCTGCTGATCGGAGGCAGGGCTGGGTGCGCCTGTGTGTCCCCTGAACAGTAAGCTGTTCCCTTGACGACGCTGCGCCCCACACAGGGGCTCCTGAATCCGAGTCCGGGAGAGGCGAGGGTGAGTGTGTCGGGGAATCTTTGACTAGATTTCTAAACCAAATGGTTCTTGGTTTGTCCAAGAACACTGTCTCATTCTGGCGGGAATAAGTACAACATAGCTGCATTCATTCATCAACCCCCTTCCTTTGCCTGCCCACGGGCCCAGCTATCCATTATCCCCTTTCCCGCACTGGCTGGCCCCTGACTCAGTCAGCACAGCTAAGAGAAATCTACATTTGACCCTCACGGAAGAGCAAGGAAGAAAGCAGCTGAGATTCAACATATTCGAGATTGACTTCGGAAAGGCGATATACCACAATCGTTAGGAGCACGAGATGAGCTCTGGAGCAAATGCTAGATTTGACTCTTGGCTCTTGTTTCTGCCTCGCTATTGACCCTGAGCTGGTTACTAACCCCTCTGAACCTTCAATCCATATCATAAAGAATAAATAACAGTCCTAGGTAGAGAGCATTGTTGTTCATTGTTGAGAGGATTCGACAATATAACACACAGCAGACTCTTGTCTTAGCTGGGTTCCCCGGAACCAGAGCCTGGGGCGGGCTTCTGAGCTGGGCAGAGCTCTCAGGGGAAGGGAGTGCGGGCAGCAGAATACGATAAGGGAGGAGAGAAAAGCAACTGTATGACCTCAGCTCCCACTGACGCCAGCGGAGCGCGGGAGCAAAAACCGAACACAGAGCTAGTCCCACGTCAAGGCAAGGGGCCAGTTTGGGTCAGTCCATTGTTGGGTGCTGGCTGCCCATGTGGCAGGGGCAGTTGTGAGGCTCCTATCCAGCCAGGTGAGGTGACCCCTTATCCAGCCAGGTGAGGTGAGCCCCATCCAGCCAGGTGAGGTGGCTTCCATCCAGCCAGGTGAGGTGAGCCCCATCCAGCCAGGTGAGGTGGCTCCCATCCAGCCAGGTGAGGTGACCCCCATCCAGCCAGGTGAGGTGAGCCCCATCCAGCCAGGTGAGGTGACCCCCAGCCAGCCAGGTGAGGTGACCCCCATCCAGCCAGGTGAGGTGGCTCCCATCCAGCCAGGTGAGGTGACCCCCATCCAGCCAGGTGAGGTGGCTCCCATCCAGCCAGGTGAGGTGACTCCCATCTAGCCAGGTGAGGTGAGCCCCATCCAGCCAGGTGAGGTGACCCCCATCTAGCCAGGTGAGGTGAGCCCCATCCAGCCAGGTGAGGTGACCCCCATCCAGCCAGGTGAGGTGAGCCCCATCCAGCCAGGTGAGGTGACCCCCATCCAGCCAGGTGAGGTGACCCCCATCCAGCCAGGTGAGGTGAGCCCCATCCAGCCAGGTGAGGTGGCTTCCATCCAGCCAGGTGAGGTGAGCCCCATCCAGCCAGGTGAGGTGACCCCCAACCAGCCAGGTGAGGTGGCTCCCATCCAGCCAGGTGAGGTGACCCCTATCCAGCCAGGTGAGGTGACCCCTTATCCATCCAGGTGAGGTGACCCCCATCCAGCCAGGTGAGGTGACCCCCATCCAGCCAGGTGAGGTGACCCCCATCCAGCCAGGTGAGGTGACCCCCATCCAGCCAGGTGAGGTGGCTCCCATCCAGCCAGGTGAGGTGACCCCCATCCAGCCAGGTGAGGTGACCCCCATCCAGCCAGGTGAGGTGAGCCCCATCCAGCCAGGTGAGGTGGCCCCCATGCAGCCAGGTGAGGTGAGCCCCATCCAGCCAGGTGAGGTGGCTCCCATGCAGCCAGGTGAGGTGACCCCCATCCAGCCAGGTGAGGTGAGCCCCATGCAGCCAGCACCACAGCCCCTGAGGGTGTGTGCACAGACAGTGCAGGTTCTTGGCAAGGCACCACTAGCACCCACTGTGAAACAGAGCCTGGCAAGGATGTGTCCTCTGATGGGAGTTATCATGATTATTTTAAATTGTCCTCCCAAGTTTCAGGCTGGGCCGGTTTCACATCCTGTAGCAAAACCGTTGCACATCTCAGGCATCTGCTTTTGGCCCCAAGACCTGAATCGGGAAAGAGCGGTCTGCGGTGATAACAATGACAGGGAGACGGCTCGCTCCTCTGATGTGGAGACCGATGCCCTGGGTTGCCCACATCAGACGCCTCGGAAAGCCCTGCCGGGACGCTTTGACATGTACAAGTCAGGCTGCAGACAGCTGCCTCCCTGGGGAAACGGGGACTGTGGGAGAAAGGCGGGGTTCAGGAAGCCAAAATGACAGGACCAATCAATTTGAAAAGCTTAATGTGTGACGCTGGGCATGCAGAGTGGTAATGCTGAGTGACGGGTTTTCCAAGCGAATTCCTTTGCCCTTCTGGGGTCACCAGGTACAGGTGTTTTCCCAGAGTCACAGGAAAGCAGCCTGAGCCATCTGTGCCCATCCTACCTGGGCCCGGCTTCAGCAGAGCCAGCAGCTGCCGATGTGTGGCTCGCCACAGGCAGGCGCGAGAGGAGCCCAGCTTCATGCCCTCCACTGTCCGCGTCCAATGGTCCAGCAGGCCTCTGTCCGGCGACGCCTGCGTCAGCCCCAGGTAGAACCCCTGCCATGGACCCCAACCTCAGAGATCCAAGTCTACTTGATCTCAGCTCAAATGTCTCGCCAGCATCTTAAAGCAGCACCACCAGCCAGAACGCCTGTGCCCCCACGTTCCTCCACACCTTCCCCATCTCTGTAGAGCGCACCCCAATGCTCGGTTCTCAGGCCAGAAACAACGTCCTCATCTCCCTCGTGCTCTTGCGTAGCGCATGTCTAATCCATCAGCAAGTCCCCCCTGCTCTACCTTCAAAGCACACCCAGAGCCTGACCACACCTTGCCGCCCCCACCCCCACCCCCACACCGGCCCGAGCGGTCATCCCTCATCCGATGCCTGCAACAGCCTCCCGCAGGCCCCCTCTTACTCGGTCTGTTCTCACACAACGATCACAGAGATGCTTTTAAAGATGCGTCACATCAGGCCGCTTCTCTGCCCCACGTCCCTCATTGGCTCCGCTCTCGCTCAGAGTAAAGCTGAGTTCCTGCCCCTGCACGGCCCTCCCATCACCAGCTCTCCCATCGTATCCTCCGCTGCTCTCCCCTGGCTCCCTCCTTCCCAACAGCCTGGCTCCGGGCTCTTCTCTGCCCGTGCTGGCATGCTCGGGCCTCGCAGCCCCTGCCTTGCTGTTCCCTCTGCAGGGAACACGCTTCCTCAGAGACCAGTGTGGTGAGCAAGCTTGGAGAGGCATTCCCTGCTCACCTGTTTAAACTGCACCCTCCCTACTTCCATCCCCTTTCCTGCCTTGCATATTCCTTAGGACTTACCATCGCCTCAAATACTTCCCCCTTTACCCGTTATCCGCCTCCCCCACTGGACCGCAGGCGCCGTCCAGGCCTGCACTGCTGTCTATTTTTGTTAGCTGCATCCCCAGCTCTCAAAACAGTGTCTGGTAAATGGTCGAGGCTCGGTAAATATTTCCTAAACAAATGCACGAATAAACTCACACATTTCTTGGTAAATGGATTCCCCCTTTTAACATAAGTATATTCATTTTGAAAGGAAATGTATATCTGGACTGTAAATGAACCGGCATCCACAGTCATACAGAGAAGTTATCCAGAAAAAGAAACACAATCAAAAGAAAGTGTGGATATTAACTCGAGCCGGACGTTGTAAATGGCTCGAGTCTCTGAGCCTGTGGCACAATTTCTCTTTTCTAAAAATGGAGATCAGCAAGTGTTTAAAGACGCTCAAGCCCCAAACTGAGTCTGTTTCTTAACTAATCAAAAGAGTCGGTGAAAAATTGAAGGATAAACCGCTCCCCCACTCTCTGATTCAGTGCTCACTGGCCCTGGGTCTGTGTGTCATCTCCTCTAACACCCATAAATACTGAGCAGCCCGCTCTGGGAGCATGAAATAGATATTAATGACCTTCAATTTTCTGAGCATCCGCTCCTCCCACGACTTCCCCCATATCTGTACAGGCAACTCAATTTTCTCCATTGCTCAGGTCAAACACAACATCATCTCCCTCATCCTCTCACACAGCACACATCCCATCCATCAGCAAGGCCCGCGGCTCTACCTGCACGTGCACCAGGACCTGCCCACAAAGTGCTGCGCAGCGTCCCTTCCCAGGCTGGCTGGAGCGGGTACCGAGCGTGGCTGCACACGGCCGCTTTCTGGGGAAGAGCGCTTCCCAGCTCGCCCCTGCCCTTCCAGCCTGGAACACATGGGCAGAGCAGCCCCCAAAGTGAGACTGTTTCTTAACTAATCAAAGGAGTCAGGGAAGCACTGAAGGATCAGTTGCTCTCCCCGCGTCACCACCACAGTGCCACCTCACGCAGCACGGTGGCGGTGAGCTGGCGAAGGAGGAAACTGACAGAATCAATCGGGACACTCCGAGCAGGGTGGCTTGCAGGGGTCTCGCGCCTCGCGCGCCACGCTCAAGGCCATCTCACTGGTGCAAACCCAGGGGGTCTGAGAAGAAAACATTCTGGGTTAGGCCGTGCCAGGGGCCTGACAACGCCTTGGAACACCGTGTGACTCACGGCCCACAGAGGACAAGAGAGCAGGAAGGAGAGGACAAGGCTGAGGAGGCTTTTGCTAAGCATTCTTTTGTTGGTGGCTTTTCATTTGTGTGTTTTTTGTTTTGTTTTGTTTAAATAGTTTATTGTTTAAAGTATTACATGTGTCTCCTTTTCCCCCCATTGGCCTCTCCCCAGCCGCTCCCACCCCCCAGCACATGCCCTCATCACCCTACTGTCTGTGTCCATTGGTTATGCTCATATGCAAGCATACAAGTCCTTTGGTTGATCTCTTACCCCCTCTCCACTCCCCTGCCTTCCCTCTGAAATTTGACGTTCTGTTTGATGCTTCTCTGTCTCTGGCTCTATTTTTACTCATCAGTTTATGTTGTTCATTATATTCCACAAATGAGTGAGATCATGTGATATTTATCTTTCTCCAACTATCTTATTTCGCTTAGCATAATGCCCTCCAGTTCCATCCATGCTGTTGCAAATGGTAAGAGTCCCTTCTTTTTTACAGCAGCGTAGTATTCCATTGTGTAGATGTACCACAGTTTTCAAATCCTCTCATCTGATGATGGACATTTAGGCTGTTTCCAAATCTTAGCTATTGTAAATTGTACTGCTATGAACATAGGGGTGCATATATCCTTTCTGGTTGGTGTTTCTGATTTCTTGGGATATATTCCTAGAAGTGGGATCACTGGGTCAAATGGGAGTTCCATTTTTAATTTTTTGAGGAAACTTCATACTGTTCTCCACAGTGGCTGCACCAGTCTGCATTCCCACCAGGAGTGCATGGGGGTTCCCTTTTCTCCACATCCTCCCCAGCACTTGTTGTTTGTTGATTTGTTGCTGATAGCCATTCTGACAGGTGTGAGATGGTACTTCATTGTCGTTTTGATATGCATCTCCCGGACGATTAGTGATGTTGAGCATGTCTTCATATGTCTCTTGGCCTTCTGTATGTCCTCTTTCAAAAAGTGTCTTTGCCCATTTTTTGACTGGATTGTTTATCTTCTTTTGTTAAGTTGTGTGAGTTCCCTGTAAATTTTGGAGATTAAACCTATTATCAGAGATAACATTGGGAAATATGTTCTCCCATGCAGTGGGCTTTCTTGTTGTTTTGTTGATGGTTTCTTTTGTTGTGCAGAAACTTTTTATTTTGATGTAGTCCCATTTGTTTATTTTCTCCTTAGTTTCCATGCTGTATCGGTAAAGATATTGCTACGACATATGTCTGCTATTTTGCTGCCAATGGAGTCTTGTAGGATTTTTATGGTTTCCCGTCTTATGTTTAAGTCCTTTATCCATTTTGAGTTTATTTTTGTTTATGGTGTAAGTTGGTGGTCTAGTTTTATTTCTTGCATGTATCTGTCCAATTTTCCCAACACCATTTATTGAAGAGACTGTCTTGACTCCATTGTATGCTTTTGCCTCCTTTGTCAAATATTAATCGAGCATAATGTCTTGGGTCGATTTCTGGGTTCTCTGTTCTGTTCCATTGGTCTATATGTCTATTTTTGTGCCAGTACCAGGCAGTTTTGAGGATAGCCTGATATCTGGTATTGTGATTCCCTCCAACTTTGTTCTTCTTTCTCAGGATTGCTGTAGCTATTCGGGATCTTTTTTTATTCCAGATGAATTTTTGGAGAGTTTGTTCTAGATCTTTGAAGTATGGCATTGGTATTTTAACGGGGATTGCAATGAATCTGTAGATTGCTTTGGGTAGTATGGACATTTTAATGATGTTGATTCTACCAATCCATGAACATGGTATGCTCTTTCATTTGTTTGTCTTCCTCTATCTCTTTTTTCAACCATTTGTGTGTTTTTAGGAAAAGTCTCTTCTTCCTCTGCCTGCTCACTTCCTGGTAAACCTGCCACCCTGATTGTAGCCCATGCCACAATGGGCATGCTCACGTGTTCTGCTTGGAGCTGGTAAGAGTCTATCCTGAATTGGGTGCCTTCTCCCACCCCCTACCCCGCAATGGCAGAGCCGGAGACAAGGAGTCTAGCACAGGCAGTTGGATAGTTTATCTGACGAAGCAGGAGAGAGGAGGGAAGCCAATGGGCATGATATTTGAGCTCAGAGATCAAGTAGACTTGGATCTCTGAGGTTGGGGTCCATGGCAGGGGTTCTACCTGGGGCTGACGCAGGCATCGCCGGCACAGAGGCCTGCTGGACCATTGGACGCAGACAGTGGAGGGCATGAAGCTGGGCTCCTCTTGCGCCTGCCTGTGGCGAGCCATGCATGGGCAGCTGCTGGCTCTGCTGAAGCCCGGCAGGGAGCTGAACAAGTCTGCACTGCATCCTCGCTGAACAAGTCTGTGTGCTCAGTGAGGTTCAGCACATCCGCTGTATTTTCTCAGCTGTACAATCGCAGTCCCGCTCCCAGCCCTGCCCGGCCCCGCCCACCCCCTTCTCATCCAGAGCCGCTGCTTTCGGGCCACCCACCAGCTGCTCAAGGACATCGCCATCAACACTGGGCCCAGGGGAACATTCCCCCCCGCTGCTGCTGCAGACTTCCTCCCTGAGGGAAGAAATAAAGATTAACTGAGTGCGAGCATGTTCCCTGGGCGCTGAGGCCCGGGACATTCGTCTGATGCAGCACACATCCTCCAGGAGACAGGCTGGATTAAAATACTAATGGACTTCTGCATCTAAGATCCATTTGCCAATGGCTAACAGCTCCGTAGGTGATACATGTTTCAATAATTTCTTATTACAATATGGGGAAACCTCGATAAATATTCCCAGGGTCATTAGCGGGTGTTTATTTAACACTCAGCTGTGTTTCCTGCACAGCCAGAAGGTGTCATTAACCAGCGGCCCTCCTGCGTGCAGACGGGGACCCGGACCTCAGTGGTCCCCCGCCTGGACTTCAGCCAGGAGAGAGGGCCCGTCCTCAGGACACAGCGTCCTGCAGATAGGTCTGGTGTGGGCCACAGGACCGCCAGGAGGTTTTAGGTGATCCCTTGCTAGCATGAGGAAGATGCACACCAACACTTGGACTTGCAGCTTCTCCGCTATTCCTGGAAATCTGGCAAAAGAGCCGCGCGCAGCGGGACCCGAGTGCACCACCCTCTCCCGAGCCTCAGAGCCTCCCACTGCACCACGCTGTTTACTTAAAGGTCAGCGAAGCCACCGCGTTGAGTTTGCAACTCCGGAATACTATCACCAGCTGGCTTCCTGTGATCCCAGGGATGATGTCCAAATACTGCAGAGACGCTAGCAAAGGGGTGGGGGAGGGAAGTGTTGCAAAGCACAGGGGCCACTACTCAGTCCTGCGACTCAGGAAAGCTGACCCGGCCACACAAATCATCCCCTCTCAGCCAGACCACAACCTGGAGCCTTTCTCCCCTTAACCTCCCGAATCCAGAAGTTAGAGAGCACGGGAGCATGCACAGCCAGGACTCAAAGCAAGAGTGTCTGGCTCAGGACCCAATGGGACAGCTGTGGTGAACATGGCTAGGTGCCTGCCTCATATGCACACATGCATACACATACATGCATATATCCGGGCATACATATACATACATGCTTATACACATGCACGTGCACGTATATACTGGTACATGTATGTACACATGCACACGAATATACATGTGTGCACCCACATGTACATACACATGCATACGTATACACATATAGATGTAATACATACACATATGCACAAATATATAAACATGTGTGCACACACATATATATGCATGCATACCTATGCATGTGTGCATAAGCATGCATATATTCATATGTATATAACACATAGGTGTGCACATACACACATAACATGCATGTGCAAGCATATAAATACACACATGCACGTATGTACACATGCACATGTACAAGCTCACGCACACACCTATCCTGAGCTCAGATTGTGTCTAGATAGCAATTTGCTCAGCTAAAACATTGATCTCACTCCCTCCTTTGCACATGAGTGTGCTGACCTCCCCAGTTCTGACCAATAAGCTCTAGTTGTGAGGCCCTAGGGAGCCTTCCTTCCCCAATTATTGGGTAAAGTCTTTCTAGGATAAACCCTCGGCCCGGGCATGTGGGCACAGCCCTGCGTGCCATTTCCCAGCCTGATCAGAACCCCCACGTGATACTCGTGCTCCTTTTGCCCATCTGAGCTGAGGACCAGGAGAGAACAGGACCCCTAGATGGACAGAACACGGTCCCTGAAAGACTGCGTGGAGCAGAGCCCTTGTGCAGCCCACCCTGGACTGTGATGTATGATCCTCTTGCCGCGTTAAAGCCACTGACACTTGGGAAGTCGGTTGTCATGGCAATTAGCACATCCTGTCGAATATGCCTGGCCTCTCTTACCCAAAGCCGGGCAGGGGAAGGCCTTCTGTGGCCCTCGTGCTACACTTGGTTTAGGCTCCAGGGTGGGAGCGTCATCTCCACCCGCCTCTTGAACGGGCTCACCCAAGGATCCCCCAAAAGGAGAGGTGAAGCTACTCCTCCAGGTTAGAAGCACGCGCCTGGGGTCAGCCTTCACAGTGGTCCCAGTCCCGGCTGACACAGGACAGGATGTGGGAGGGAAAGGAGGCGCTGGCCCAGCTCGCCTGGAATTGCAGAGTCCTGACCTCATTTCCAACTCCAGGCTGCCCTGCGTCTTCCCACCCCAAGAGCTGGTCCTTGGCCCCTTTCCTCCTCCAGCCTCAGAGGGAATCGCCACCCACTCTCATGGAGGAGCAGAGTGGTGCCACAGCTCCAGGCTCTCCGGTGGTGACCGCTGGGTTTTCTCAAGCTTGTCCCTCCCAGGGAAATAAATACAGGGGCAAAAGTAGATGTATAGTTGTGAGTATGCAAAACGCAATTTATTCTTGTATTACTACTTATTAAGTACTAGAGGCCTGGTGCACGAAATTCTTGCATGGGGGTGGGGGGTTCCTCAGCCCAGTCTGCACCTTCTCCAGTCTGGGATCCCTCTCACAATCCAGGACTGCTGGATCCCAACTGCTCGCCTGCCTGCCCCTAACCACTCCCCTGCCAGCCTGATTGATGCCTAACTGCTTCCCTGCCAGCCTGATTGCCCTTAACTGCCCTGCCCTGCAGGCCTGGTCACCCCTAACTTCCCTCCCTTGCAGGTCTGGTCCCCCCCAACTGCTCTCCCTTGCAGGCCTGGGTCCCCCCCCCCAACTGCCCTTCCCTGCAGGCCCGGTTGCCCCAACTTCCCTCCTCTGCTGGCCTGGTCACCCCTAACTGCCCTCCCCTGCAGGCTTGATCACCCCCAACTGCCCTCCCTTGCCGGCCTGGGCCTGGTCCCTCCCAACTGCCCTCCCCTGCTGGCCTGATCCCTCCCAACTGCCCCCACCCCTTGCTGGCCATCTTGTGGTGGCCATCTTGTGTCCACACGGGAGCAGCCATCTTTGACAACATGGGGGCAGCTTTCTTGTGCATTGGAGTGATGGTCAATTTGCATATTACTCTTTTATTAGATAGGATAGAGGCCTGGTGCATGGGTGGGGGTCAGCTGGTTTGCCCTGAAGGGTGTCCTGGATCAGGTTGGGGGTTCCCTTGGGACATGGGGCAGCCTGGGCGAAGGGCCTGTGGTGGTTTGCAAGCTGGCCACGCCTGCCAGCGACCCAAGAGGAGGCCCTGGGATCTGGGATTTATTTATCTTCTATAATTGAAACTTTGTAGCCTTGAGCGGAGGCCAGAGCCAGCCAGGAAGTTTGGCTTCCTCCATTGCCGGGGAAACCTAAGCCTCCTGCTAGCTCTGTGGCCACAGCCATTTTTGTTGGGATTTATTTATCTTCTATAATTAAAACTTTGTAGCCTTGAGCAGAGGCCTGGGCCAGCCAGGGTGTGCAGGAAGCTTGGCTTCCTCCATTGCCAGGGAAACCCAAGCCTCCTGCTCACTCCGTGGCTGCAGCCATCTTGGTTGGGTTAATTTACATACTCGCTCCTGATTGGCTGGTGAGCGTGTCTTGTGGGTGTAGTGGAGGTATGGTCAATTTGCATATTGCTCTTTTATTAGATAGGATTTTATTATTTTCCATACGAACAGCCATGGCCTGCTCTTGCCCACCCACCCCTGTGTGCTCTGATGCGCTGACCCCAGGTGGGTGCTGCTGCCTGGATGAGAACTTCTCTCCTGGGGAAGCCCCTGGGGGTGAGCCCCCTTCAGGCAGAAGCAGGTGGTCCCCTACTCACACGGAGCCTCTCCCTTAGGAGCTCAGAACTGAGGCCAAAGCAGCTTGTCAGTGCGCTGAAATGCCTGCAGAGGTCCTACCTCCACATTACCTCCTGTCATCATCCCAGCCCATGTGCAACCCTCCCTCTTACACACAGTGAGCTCCCTGGGCAGCCACCCCAGGGGGCGCTAGAACTCTGGTTAATCTTGGTGGCTGAGAGGAGTGAGGGACAGAATACCAAGTCCAGGCTGTCCTCCCCAGAAGGGAGGAGTCCTGCCCAGGGAATGTCCCAGAAACTAACCTCACGCTCCAGTGTCCCTGACAATCAGGCCTCCAGAGAGCAGACACCTCTCTTGAGGGGCTTGATGGACACACTGAGAAACTTCTCCAGGGAGCCTGGGTCAAGAATGCTGTGCAGAAGCCTGGGTTTGTGCGGCATCTCAAAGAGCAACGCACCGAAGGAACGCCCCTGTGCTCGCCTGCCTCTGCGCAGGGGGCAGAGAAGCCCCGGGAGACAAAGCGTGTGCCTTTGGCAGGGCCAGCACGGAGGTGGCCTGCGCAGAGAAGGGTTCCACGTGAGGCACGTGGTCGCAGTGGCTGGTCATGAGGGCTCAGCCCTAGAAGCAGGTGGGACCCAGATGGTGGGAGGCACTGACCTCCCGAATGCGGAGTGTGGGCCTTTTTCCTGGGGTGCTCAGGAGACCTGAAAGATAGCATGTCACCCTCACTCCCTGATCAAGAGAAGATCCTTCCAAAGAAAGGAAAAAGAGTAAATAAATAAAAATAAAAGGTTCTTCCAGACCTACACTCCCCAAAGAATGGAATTCCCCCCCACCCAGCCCAACCAGAACCATCCCCAGAGTCTCCCCTCTCCTCCAGCCCCAACTAAGAACTGCTGAGTCAGAAGGGGCCAGAAACCCTCCCTGCCCCCGAGGGCCTGGCCTGGCCAGGGTCGGGGCTGGTTCCTGTCCTCCGTGACTGAGGTGTGGAAAGAGCAGGGGCTTTGGGGCCAGGCAGGGTCACGAGAGCCCCAGCTTGGTGCGTTTCTGGCCCAGTGACACCTCGCTTCCCCATCTTTAGAGTAAAGACAGCGATGCCTCTAGCCCAGAAGGTTGTCACAAGGGTCAAAAAGAAACTAAATGTTTGTGGTCAGCAAGCATATATGCAAACCACCTTGGCATAGGAGGCTCTCAGTACATATCACCTCCTATCTCAGCCCCTCCTACAGGCATCTCCCCAATTCCTGCCTTGGGCCTGCCTGTCTCAGTCTCAGGCTCCGCGTCCGGGCCTCCCTGTGGCCCCTCCTGCACTGAACCACATTCTGTTTGTCTCTCTGGACCATTCTTTACTTCCATGTCACCTCCTTGTCTTTTCCGTGTGCCCCATCGTTTTCTTTCTCTCCAGTTTTGTCTTGGCCCCTAAAAAAAAAAAAAAAAAAAAAAAAGCCTCTTCATCTGTCTGTCTTCCTCTCTGTCTCTGTCTCCCTTCCCCATCTGACTTTCTCTGTCTCCTGTCCCTGTCCCTCTCTGTCCTCTCTGTGTGGCTCCCTACTGTGTGGCCTTGAACAGTCCCATCTCCATCCCTGCATCTCTCTCAATGTTGTTGGTTTGGTCTGCTTTGAGCAACCAGCTCTACCAGCGTATGCAGCCACACGGGATGGGGGCGCCCAGAGGGCTCCCAAACGGTTGTAAGGAGGCTGGGCATGCCCTACCCCGCAACAAGGAAATGTTCTGTTTGCCCTCAAGCTTTCCCACCACGGAGCACAAGTCCAAGCTTTCAGAGGTGTGAGGAATAAGGGGATGCGGACAAGGGCTTTGATCGGGGCATCTGCTTAGAAGACAAATTAAAGGATGTCCTCTCAGCCCAGGGGCCCAGGAGCCCAGGGGCCCAGGTGGAGCTGGGGGGGCTGCAGCGCCCCCTTGTGGTTTGTCTCTCCACTCTGTCCTCTCCCTGAGTGAGCATAATTTAGTGGCTAAGCTAACGGAGACATAGTAGGTGCTCAACAAACACTTATGGGGACGTTTTTCCCACCGGGGACAGCAGTAACTGACTGGATAAAGGAACGAAGGGCCGGCATGTGGCGCCGCAGTCAGCCTTTTCCTCTGTAGGCCTGTGCGCCGCTGGCTGGATGTCTCAGCGCTGGGCGGGCACTGGGGGCCCACAAACTCCTCCCAGAGCACCTCTCCTCCTCGGCACGTCTGGGGGTCCCCGTGAGGGGTTCTAAAAAAATGAAAGAAATCCGTCCAACCAGGTGCACATGAGTGGCAGGCTAGTGACCGGGACAGCCACAAGAGCGGACCGTGACCGGCAGGGGAGCGTTAGGGGCGGGACTGCAAATGCGGGGTCCAGCTGCCTGCATTGAATCCCTATTTAAGGCAAATCACGCTCCATTCTTCCGCCCCCACATCATGACGTGGCCATCAGCACGGGGCGAGTTCCCGTTAGATGTGGGTTAAGTGTGGGAACTCACTGGGCACGTCACCCAGAAAGGGAATCCCCGCCCTGACCCCAGGACCAGGAAGCCCCCTGAAGACCGGGCCTCGGAGAGCCCGGGGAGAGGAGCCATTCTTTCCCCGCTCGGCGGAGACGCCATCCCTCATCCCCGCTCTCCCAGAAGGGGCGCCTCTGTCTGCACCGGCCCCTCCGCGGCAGCCCTGAAATAACAGTCACACCGGGGGGCTTCTAGAAACTCTAGAAACTCGGAGAGCTGCCCTAAAAGATGCAAAGTGCTGGGATCGATGCCTTTTAGGGGTCCCTGGGGAGAATGCTGGGGTCCCCAGGAGGCCAGTGCCCGCCCCGCCCCGTGTGCCTCCATTAACCCGGAGCCCTGAGCGGGCTGCACAGCTGAGGCCCCGCGAGGCTCGGAGGTGCAGAGGCCATTTGTCTGGCTGCATGGGGCTGAGCGGCTGAGAGAAGCAAATGTCAGGCAAGATCGATAAAGCGCTGAATGGACTGGAGAAATGAGGCTTGAGCCCCAGCGAACGAGCTCAGCCAGATCTCTGGAAAGGAGATGGATAACAGGTGGTGAATGCCGCTGTCAGCACAGGGCAGCCGGGGGGGAGGGGGGGCGCCAGGCCGAGAGGGGAGACCACAGGGCTGTAAGGAACCTGGTCAGCATCAATTCACCACACAGTGAGGTGCTCGCTGGACCACACAGAGAGCCGGACTCTGGGACCAAAGTTCTAGGTTCAAATCCTGGCACTACCTCTTCCCGGCAGTGTGACATCAAGAAAATTCCTTACCCTCTCTGATGTTCAGTTTCCTCACCTGAAACGTGGGGTTGATAATAGTTCCCAGTTTATAAGACTGTCGTAAGGATTACGTCAATCACTACATGCAAAGCATGTAGAATGGCTCAGATAAACATGAGCCAACGTATTGTAAGCAGAGGGGGGAGGGGAAGAGGGGAGCCTGCTCTGGGACAGGTGACAAGCGTGGCAGAGGGCCGGGCCTGGCATCTTACTGACGTGGGTTCAAGGTCATTACCACAGCAATCCCGGGTCGCCTTCCTCACGCAGGGCTCAGAAGGGACACCCGTCCGTGTCCCGGCTGCGGAACGTGGCTGTGGTCCTCCCCGAGCAGAAGCCCAGGGCACACAATGGCAGGCACTGTGCTCCGTGAGCAACGTGATGCGCTTTTCCAAAACGCTGCCCTCCATTATCCCCTCCACGCCGCCGTCCAAACCTGAAATCCGCAGAGGAAGCAGCTGGCCAGGTGTCACCACCTGCCAGCTCGGGATGTCAGCCATCTGGGATGGTCGTGGAGGAGACGGAGGCCCAGTGGGAGCGGTTCTGAGACCCACCGGCCACACCTGCCGTGGGGGGCGGGCAGGGGAACAGGTCCAAGGTGTGCATCCCCGGCCCAGCTAACCTCCAGGGGCTGCCACTTCTGAAACTCCGGGATAAGATGCCTCGATGGGTCCATGACTCAGAAAAGAATACATTTTGAGAACAGGCCAAGGGCACGCTTTGGTTTGGTTGTTGTGCCCGGACCCTGACCCCCGCCAGGAGTTTGCCCAGGAGCGGGCTGAGCTGTGTGTAACATCCTGGAAGATTAGCCCCCTTGTTATCAGACTTTGAGCACCTGAAGGTCCGACTGCACACCCTCCCCCCCGCCCCCCGCTTTCCCTGCTGCACTTGCAGCTGCACGCCGCCCTCTTCTCCTCGTGCGTCTATGACCAGCCAACTGGCGAGGGGGCAGAGCGGAACTTCCAGCGTGATCCACTGCTCTCACATGTTGCCGGCAGCATTGGATAAATGCTCATACATGATTCAGCCCTGTCTCTGCTTAATTTGGCTCAAGTAGTGACAGGCGGCCTCAAACGCATTGTGTCCGGTTTCAGAAGGATAAATACAAAGTAAGATTCTGGGTTGGACCCTGGGACAGAAAAGAGAGCATTAGGGGGAAAACTGGTGAACTCTAAATAAAGTCTGTAGGTTAGTTAATGGTACTGGACTGAGGTTAATTCCTTCGTGTTGCTAAATGCACCACGTTAGGTAAGATGTTAGCATTAGAAGAAGCGTGGTGAGGGGCATCCAGAACTCACTGTCCCAGCTCTGCAAATCCCCAATGAACAGGGGACAAGCTGGCGTGCAACGCTCCTTGCAGGACAACCCAGGAGCCTTCCATGTGTGACACTGGACCTCAGGTCCTTCCACCACATGCCCTCTGGCTACTGTGACACACCCAGGAGGGAGAGGGAGCCACACAGCCATGCTCACACCACAGCCCAACTCACACCACAGCCCAGCTCACACCACATCCCAACTCACACCACAGCCCAGATCACACCACATCCCAGCTCATACCACAGCCCAGCTCACACCACAGCCCAGCTCACACCACAGCCCAGCTCACACCACAGCCCAGCTCACACCACAGCCCAGATCACACCACATCCCAGCTCATACCACATCCCAGCTCACACCACATCCCAGATCACACCACAGCCATGCTCACACCACAGCCCAGCTCACACCACAGCCCAGATCACACCACATCCCAGCTCACACCACATCCCAGCACACACCACAGCCGAACTCACACCACAGCCCAACTCACACCACAGCCAAGCTCACACCGCAGCCCAGCTCACACCACAGCCCAACTCACACCACAGCCAAGCTCACACCACATCCCAACTCACACCACAGCCCAGCTCACACCACAGCCCAGCTCACACCACAGCCCAGCTCACACCTCATCCCAGCTCACACTACAGCCCAGCTCACACCACAGCCCAGGTCACACCACAGCCCAGCTCACACCACATCCCAGCTCACACCTCATCCCAGCTCACACTTCATCCCAGCTCACACCACATGCCAGCTCACACCACATCCCAGCTACACCACATCCAAGCTCACACCACATTCCAACTCACATCACATCCATGCTCACACCACAGCCAAGCTCACACCACAGCCCAGCTCACACCGCTGTGAGAAACTGCATCACACATAAGTGCTGAGAAAGCAAAAGGCCTCTCTTTTGGATTGAGTGGCATGTCCAGCATTCTCCACCTGTGAGT
This sequence comes from Cnephaeus nilssonii, assembly GCF_951640355.1. Classification (NCBI taxonomy): domain Eukaryota; kingdom Metazoa; phylum Chordata; class Mammalia; order Chiroptera; family Vespertilionidae; genus Cnephaeus; species Cnephaeus nilssonii. The sequence goes on from NC_137073.1 coordinate 9,084,087, forward strand.
CCGTTCACCATAGCTGCTCCAAATGGCACTCTGGAAGACGTGCCAGGAACCGGCTTGTGGGTAGGAGATGGCCCAGGATGGACCCTTGATATTAGCTGAGTGGTGTCCCTACCCCAAATTCATATGCCGAAGTCTCAACCCCCAGTACCTCAGAATGTAACCGTTTTTGAAAACAGGGCCTTAAAAGAGGCAATTGAAGTTGCAGGAGGTCATGGGGTGGGCCCTCATCCACGTGACTACATTGGGAAATAAGGCCTTCAAAGAGGTGAGTCAGTTAACTGAGCTTGTTAGGATGGACCTTAACCCAACTGACGGGCATCCTTATAAGAGGAGAATGGGGCGTGGGAGAGGCAGGAGGGGTGTGCTTGCAGAGAAAAGGCCAGCTGGGGACACAGATCGGGGGGACCATCTGCAGCACAAGGAGAGGGGCCTCCAGAGAAACCAACCCCACCGACACCTGGATCTTAGACTTCCAGCCTCCAAACTGTGAGGGCATGAATCCCTGCTGCTCAGCCCCCAGCCTGTGGCCTTTTGTTCTGGCCCCAGCAGACTGCTCAGCTCCCCAGGCATACTCCTGACTGTGGGGCCCCTGGAGGAGGTGAAGGAAAAGCCAAGGAAGGAGGAGGAAAGAGGAGGAGAAGGAGGAGATGAGGGAAGAGGGGAGGAGGCTCCCAAGAAGAGGCAGGGTGACCTGAGTCTGAGTCCCAGCCAGGACTGGCTGCAAAGGTTGGCGAAACATTGACAACCTTCCCTAATCGTTGTAAACAGCTGGCCCAAGTCCCCAGAGAGCCCCCCAGCCAGCCCATCCCCACCCAAGACCCTCCATGTCTCCCCAACCCAAAAGGGTTGCCAGTTCACACCTCATCCCAGCTCACACCACATTCACGATCACCTGCCCCTCCCCTTGCTACCCCACGCACCCTACACTCCTCCCCAGCTGGGCTACCCGGGAGGGCGGCCTGCGGGCGGCTGAATGAGCGCCACTTGGGCAGCAGGCAAAGCTGGGCGAGCAGGAGCTGGCTGTCTACTTCTCCAAGCTCCTGAGACCAGGCGGGGGTAGCCAGGCGAGGGGCAGGTGAGAAACAGCGGATGACCACAGGTGGGGTAACAAACGCCATGACAATGTGACGATGTCAGCAGGAATTGCCTTTGCCACCCTGTGTGCCAGCTGCGAGTGACTAACAGGGCTGCGGGTGGCCTGGGAAGTGGGGGAATTGTTGAAGATTGACAGGCCCAGGGGAGGGAGGGGCAGAGCTCCGAAGTAATCACTTCCCGAGGAGTGAGAAGAGAAGGTGCGCCCACACCTGAGCCCGCACAGCGGGGGGCAGCTGCTCCCACCCCCCTCCTCCTCCTCTTTCACCTCCTAGAGCTTGGAGGGGCCTGAGCCCTGAGGCTCTGGCCATATTCGCAGTAAAAGAATGCCCAAACAATCTCACAGGAGCCATGAACATATTACCATTTTAACAACTTCGGAGGGGAAAAGGCAAAGCAATATAATCCAGCTTTTCATAAGGTAATTATGGGCGGTCTAAAATATTATCAAGTCCGCGCTCCCTGTGGGCGGGGAGGCCCAGCTATGGAACATAGATTTAAAGTTTGACAAGAAATGACTCTTCAAACCGTTAGTGGATCTCTTAATGTAACAGTGTATAAATCACACTTGGACATGATTTCAGACATTTAAATCGTATTTCTTTAAGAATATGTGTGTGGCCGAAACCGGTTTGGCTCAGTGGATAGAGCGTCGGTCTGCGGACTGAAAGGTCCTGGGTTCAATTCCGGTCAAGGGCATGTACCTTGGTTGCGGGCACATCCCCAGTGGGAGGAATGCAGGAGGCAGCTGATCGATGTTTCTCTCTCATCGATGTTTCTAACTCTCTATCCCTCACCCTTCCTCTCTGTAAAAAATCAATAAAAATATTTTTTTAAAAAAAAGAATATGTGTGTGTGTGTGTTTGCACATACGCACACCAGCATTTATTACGTACAATAGCAGAGGTTTGTGAATAGTAATGCATTTAAATCTCATGACAAGCTGAGGAGTAGGTACTGTCATCACCCGCTTTCCAGAAGAGGAAACTGAGGCAGGAAGAGCTGAATGGCCACACAGCCTCTGAATGGCAGAGCTGGGATGTGAGCTCAGCGCGTCTGGTTGTAGAACGTGTTTGAAACCCCCATGAGGGGTGCATCTTGAAGTCTTTTGGGAAGGTGAGGTCTGAGCCTCATGAACCTCCTGATCTCTGCCCTCCACCAAAAATAAGACATAGCCTGCAGGTCTAGAATGCTCCCCAAAGAATGGCTGCCTCACTTTGACATCATCAGCCGAAGACCCCTCCCAGGCAGAGCACCGCCAACCCCGGACCCTGGAGGCTACGGACCCCAGTGCCTGCAGGGAAGGTGGTTTCCAAGCCGCCCCACACTCCCCTCCACGCACATCAGCTTGGGGCCCACCCACGGGACGGCCACCCGCCCACCAGCCTCCTCCAGGCGCTGAGCCCCGATGTCCTCCCAGACAGCTCTTCCTCCCCAGCGTGCTTATCGTATCAGCCCGTTTCTTCAAACTTACTGACGCCTCAAAGTTCCCTACCTTCTCATTTACCTCTGCACATCCATTGTGTGTCTCTGTCCATCAGAAGTTAAGCTCAGAAAAAAAAAAGGACATAAACGCATCCCCAGCACCCAGTGGCTGGCACATAGTAGGTACGCAGTAAATACTTATGGAATGAATAAACGAGATTACTAAGTGCAGGCGCCGTGCTGCACCAGGTCCCAGCACCCGCGACACTTCTGGAGAAGAGGAGGAGTGGCTATTCGATAAATGCACGTTCTCCAAAAGAGCCACGTCGGCAGCAGGCTGCAGGTTACTGTGCTGACGTGACTATTGTCGAGACTGCGGTGAGGCCTTAGAGCAATAGCTGTGGGAGCACGAGCAGGTCTGCTTAACTCGGGTCACACTGCAAAGCAGTCAAATAGAATAAACATTTCGTTCCCTCACTTCTCACCAAACAGTAGCCTGGGCCCTGGGTTCCTGGACCCTGGGCACCGGCTCCCCAAGCTCCGCCCCAGACTGGGCTGGTGCTGGTCTGGCCGCCAGAGGTCGCTGCAGAGCAGAGGGAGGGGGTGCGCTCCATCTGTGCTGGATGAAGAGGCTGGGTTCCCGCCCCTGAACGGCATGCAGGCTCTGGCTGAGAGGTCTGGGCCTTCAGCATCTTGGGTTTCCTTCCCCATAACAATGATCCCCTCATTGGACCGATGAAAAGCCAGCTCACAAAGCAAATGGGGGGAGGGGAGGGGGAGGGGAGGGAGGGGAGGGAGAGGAGGGAGGGTCCACCAGGTGCCCAGACTTCATCGCGGGTGCTGGGAGGGAGGAGACCACCTGCCCTCCTGCTGCACGCCCTACTCATTTCCTGTCCCTGCTGAGCCCATGCTGCAGGCTCAGCGCCTTAAACCCACAGCTTTACGGCCTTGGAGGTCAGTCGTCTTAAACGCAGGGGCCTGTGCTTCCCGGGGAGGGTCCAGCAGGGAACCTGGGGGCCTCCCCAGCTTCCACGGCTGCCTGCTTCCTAGGCCCCTGGCCCCTCCATCTTCACACGGCAGCTTAACAGCTTTGATTACCCCCCTCGCTCTCTCTCTCTCTCTCTCCCTGCCCCCCCCCCCGGCCTTTGTCTTCACACCTCGACTCTGGCCCTCCTGTCTCCCTCCCAAGAAGACCCTGAGAGTGGAGCAGGCCCACAGGTAGCCCAGAATAGTCTCCCACCTTCAGTCTCCCCGCAGAGTCCCTCTGGCACATAAGGTGGCATCGTCACAGGCTCCCGGGATGAGGATGAGCACCTCTTAGAAGGACAACTATTCTGTCAGCCTCAAGGACTTTGAACATCCATCTCCCCAACCCCCACGACAGGGCGGATGGAGGACATGGGGCAAATGTGAGAAACAGTCTCTGCGCCAAAGAGATGAAGTGCTGACATGGGGACCGCACGTGACACCAGAGGCACTCGCAATGCACGGGGCCCGGTCCTGAGCTCTCTCTACAGTTAGCTCGTCGACCTGTCAAACAGCCCTACCATGTAGGTACTATTGTTAGCCCATCTTCCAGGTGAGAAACCGAGACCTAGGGCCGCCCCGCGGCTAGGTGGGCGCTGGCTGGGGTCTGCACCTGGAGCTGGACCCTCACACAGGCCCCGCCCCCACCTGTCTGTCTGTCTGTGCAAAGCCTTTCCTGTCACAGCTCAGCTTCCGTTTACTAGGCTCGTGGTGTGCCAGGCTGTGAGGCTGCGCTTTGCACACGTCATCTCGCCTGACCCCCACGATCCAGGGTACTAGGGTCCCCACCCCCGCTTTGTAGCGATGAGATAACAGAGGACCCGCAGGACAGAATAACGATAAAGCCGAAATTGAACCCTGAGACACTGAACTGCAGGCCGTCCCCATCGCAGCCCCCTGCGACCCACGTGTGCCCAGCATCGGGCAGGCCCCTGTCTGGCAGCCTGCGGAGCCGTGCCTCCCCCCAGAGCCGCCCCGCCCTTCGGCAGAGGTCCGGAGGGGGGAGGGGACGGCTGTGTCAGTAATGTGTGACATCCCCAGATACAGCGGCCTGTCAGCTGCGGGCAGGCTCAGCAGTGGCGCTCACTTGCTCGCTCGCTCGGGGTTTTATGTTTCCCAGCGAGGATGAAGGCAGCTCCGTCTCGCCGTGGGCCTCATGAAGATGTGACCTGCAAAGGTTACGTTTATCTCCAGAGAGCGCCTCCCGCCCCAGCTGGCAGGGCTGGGGGTGCCACCGTGATATGTCAGCAGTACCCCTCCTGCCCCCGCACCCCACACGCACTCCAGCTCAGCGGAGCCTGGCTCAGGCTCATGTCAGCTCCCCTCTCCCCAGATCCCACACCCCCTGTGATTTAAAACTGCTGATACGGTTTTAGCCTCTGGGATGGAGCCCCCTGGCTTTGGATTTGGGGCCCCTGGGGGCTAGGATTGGGTCCCTGGCCTTTCAGAATGAGGGTCCTAACCCAGACCTACCTTAGTTCATTCATTCATTTATTCATTCATTCTCCAAATAGGCAGAGGACTATGGTGCCAGACCCTGCTCTCGGCACTGGTGCTGAAGGTCAGCAACACAAAGGCCTCTCAGAGAACGTTCCGAGCGGGTGCACAGCCCAGGGCCCTCCACGGCGAGGTCCAGATGAGGACATTTCAGAGCAGAGATGTGTGTCCCTGTCCAAGGTCGCGCAGTTTATGGATCACAGAGCTGGTCTCAAAACCTTTTTCTAAGCATCTGTGCTTTTAAAGGTTACTGGCTGAGCCACATTTGAGAGTCAGAAAATGCCTTCACAATAAATCTTAGGAGGAGTTGTTTGTGAAGAGAAATCTGAACTTAGCACAAGTCCTGTGCATAGTAGGTGCTGAAAAAAACAGTAATAGGAGAGAGGGAGGGAAGGAGGGAGGGAGAGGGGGAGGGAGGGAGGGAGGGAGGGAGGGAGGGAGGGAGGGAGGGAGGGAAGAAGAGAGAAAGGGAGGGAGGGGAGGAGGGAGGGAGGGAGGAAGAAAAAGAGGGAGGGAAGAAGAGAGGAAGAGAGGGAGGGAAGGAGGGAGGGAGGGAGGGAGAAACGGAGGGAAGGAGGAAGAAAGAGAGGGAAGGAGGGAGGGAAAGAGGAAGAGAGGGAGGGAAGAAGGGAGGGAGGGAGGGAGGGAGGGAGAGAGAGAGGGCGGAGGTTTAATTTCAGAGGTGACCATGTTTCTCAGCTGAAAGAGACAGTGAAACTGGCAGTTTTACTGTTCAATTGTTTCGTATGGATTTTGAATAAAAAATAAATTGGCTTCTTTTTTATTTTTTATTGAATTCATTGGGGGTGACATTGCTTCTCAAAACCAAACAGGTTTCAAGTGTAGAGCTCAGCCAAACACCATCTGCTCACTGCATCGGGCGCCCACCGCCCCAAGCAGCCCCTTTCCCTCCCCATGTCCCCCCTTGCCCACCTCCGCCCCCTTTTCCTCTGGCTGTCACCACTCTGTCGTCTGCGTCTCGGCTGTGTACATGTGTTCTTGGTCAGTCCCTCCCCTTCTTTCATCCCGCCCCCCCTCCCCCGCTCACAGCTGTCAGTCTCTGCCGCATCCCGGCCTCTGTTTCTGTTTTGTTCATCAGATGCCACATGTGAGTGAGACCCTTGGTGTCTGTCTGCCTCTGACTGGCTATTTCACGCAGAAGAATAACCTCCAGGCCCGTCTTTCACAGAGAACAATCCCGAAGCCCGGGAGGCCAGTGGCGAATCACGCGTGGCTGCCCTGGACTTTTTTCATCCAAGGGAGCTGGTTTAGCTCAGTGGATAGAGCGTCGGCCTGCAGACTGAGGGGTCTCGGGTTCGATTGCCGTCAAGGGCACGTGCATTGGTTGCGGGCTCCTCCTGGCCCCGGGCCCTGGTCAGGGCTTGTGCAGGAGGCAACCAGTGGATGTGTTTCTCTCACATGGATGTTTCTCTCTGTGTTTCCCTCTCTCTTCCACTTTCTCTAAAAATCAATGGAAAAATATCCTCGGGTGAGGATTAAAAAAAAAGTTTTAAGAAAAAACAAACAAAAAAAAAAAAAACAAGTGGGAACTCTCATTTGCAGCCTGGCCAGGAGGATACAGGATACGGACCTTGTGGGAGTGGTGGGGGCAGGGGGAGGGGATGAGCTCCTGACTCCCCTCCCCCAGTCCAGCCCTGAAGTCCCCCTCCCCCAGGCCAGCCCTGGGGTCCTGGGGGAGGAACTTCTCTGGCCTCTCTCCGCTCACTGTTTGAAATACCCATCCAGAAGGGGGAACCCCTATTGAGCGCATGCTCTCAGTCGTACTTGAAAGAAACCAACTTAAAACGGTTTAATCCATTAAGGGGAACTTACAGGCTCATGGAACTTTGAAATCTGGGTCAAGCATCGCTGTATCCAGAGACCCCGGGATGGTGCCAGGAACCCGCATCTCTGTTGCTGTCTTCCCCCTAAACATGGCTCACACACCCCCATGCGTTCCTTCAGGTCCTGCAGGCGCCCCAGCACCGGCTTCCACTGGCCTCACTCAGGTCACATGGGCGCCCACGAGCCAGTCACTGCAGCCGGGATGGCGCCGTGTGCTGCCTGGCTGGGCATGAGGCCGGAGATAGTGTGAGCCCCACTGAACCACTAGGACTCAGCGTGGGAGGTGACTTCCCAAAGGGCACTCGGGGCACTGTTCTCGAAGATGGAGGCGTGGCTGCTGGGCAGGCGACGACCGGGGGGCTCTGCAGCCCAGGCGGCAGGGCAGAGGGCCCGCTGGGCCTGGCCCAGCCCCACAGCTGCGGGCTCTCCTTTCTTTCTCCAGCTCCACGTGGCACAGGTCCTGGCCTGAGGGGCCCAGCCCTCCCACCTCCCACCACGCGTGAGGACATGCTGTGATCGTCCCTTCTGTGCCTTGAGACAAGCCCCTTTCACCCACCACACAGCTGGCGGCCACTGGGCATCCGCTCAGGTTTGCCCCGTCCCCGCCCATCGCCTGGGCGCCGGCTTCTCTGACGCTCCTCTTCCTTTGTCCTCTGCGTCAGATGCATGCTGGCTCCTCGACTCGAGGAGGGTCCTCACATCATGACCCGTCTCTCCCCGGGCTTCCTGACCACCTGGGGAATCCTCTCTCCCAACGTGCACTGAGGCCCCTCACCCCAAGGCAGCTGCCCCCGAGGACCAGAGCTAGTTCCGGGTTTCCGGGCGGGAAGCAGCCTACCTGGAGCCAGCTCCGAGTCACTAATCACCTTTATCCGTTTGCCCCTGGGAACATCCTCACGCAGTAATAGGAGGTTGGCTGAGAGGCCTAGGTATTAGAGTAATCTCAGTGGACCTGACAGATCCCGAGCCTCCAGTGGCCCACTCTTCCAGAACATTCTTTTCTCCCACACAAGGGCCTGATGCGGTGTTCCTGGCCACGGATGGCATTGCATTCGGGGAGTCAGCAACCCGGTGCCTCCCACCTGTGGCTCTTCCCATCTGTGTCTCCACCACCCGCTGGACCTGGGGAGAGGTGCAACAGAGAGCTCAACCTACTTCTTAGAGGTCCCAGCCCCGAAGTAACCGCCACCAGGTCCACTCAGATCCCATTGGTGCAGCCAGTCCCATGGCCACACCTGGGAGCCGGGACACTGGGAAGAGCCGCCGTGTCCCAGCGACACTGGCACGCTCCGCAAAGGGGAGCGCACGTCCCTGAGAAGGAACCGCTACCTCTGCTGCAGCAGCGTCCCATCATTTCATCATCCGTCACCAACCACGGCAAACTGCTTGTTAAACTGGTCCACGCTGTGCCGTCTCCCTGTTACCATCCACCTGAGGTCCCCGGCTGTGATCACTGTGTTCACCCCAGTGTGTGGCCCGCAGCAAAGCGGGGCATCGCCAAGTGCAAGGGTCGGCGCCCCTGGGTTCTGAGGGGGCGGACCCGGAGCATGTCCCGGGGAAGGACCTGCTGGGTCACACAGGATCTACATTTCACACGGCGCCCAGATGTTTCAATCCACATCAGTGAATGTCCAAGTATCCCTTCCAAGAGACACTGACACTCCCCAAGCCCAGTCTCTCCCTGGAAAGTCTAGTAAGAAGCGGCATGTTGAGTGGATAAATTACATAGACGGCTCTGTGGGGGTGCAGCAAGAGTGGGTGCACGTGCAGCGATCACACACGCCAAGTGTCCACAGCTCCCCCGAAACGCGGAAGGCGCAGAGCCCGAGGCCTGTGGCTGGCCGGCCTCTGGCTGGTCACCCCGAGCGGCAGCAGGAGACGGGGGTCAAGAAGCCAAGCTGTGGGCTCCCAGACCTACCTGTTGTTCCTCCGTGACCTTGAGCAAAGTGCCTAACCTCGCTGGGCTGCAGGCTGCTCAGCTGAAAAACTGGGCTAGCCATGTGCTCCGCCTCCCAAGCCTGTGATTACCCCGCGCTCGTACGGCGCCTCGCATGGCGCCTGGCACGCAGCAGGCGTTCGGGAAATGCCAGCTGTTGTTCTTAGTTCGCCTTATGAAAAGGTCACGTCGGCTGATGGACATCGCCTGGCTTCGCACGGGTGGGTTCAGGGACCGTTACAGGACACGGCTTAGGGGAGAGCTGGGAGACGCGTTTTTGAGGCCCTGGGGTGAGAACGGCCAAGGAGCGAGCAGACGGGACGGCTGCAGCCTCTTCCGAGGATTCCAAACACTTAGCAGTGCAGACGGCCACCCGGTGCAGTGAGGCGAGAGCCGGCCTTGGTGCCAGGACAGGGAGGGCCATGCCCCTCGGGACCCCAAGCTAACTACTGAGCCCACAGGTCAAACAGGGGCGCACAGGAGCCACTTAGCCTCGGCCCCGGCCTCCCTGGGCACACACTCGAGTTGCAGGGACACACACACACACACACACACACACACTCACACTCACACACACACACACTCACTCACTGCAAGCACTATTGCAGCAGTTCCACGTCAGGGAACTTTCCCACAGAAAACTGTTGGGCTGCCGCACCAAGATGGAAAACTGGAGACAAGCTGGACACCCAAGAACGGGGGCCCACGAAACGGCGGCGCGAGGCCCGCGCACTGTGCGCCCGTTAAGGACGGAAACGCGCAGCTCCGTTTATTGGAAGGGAAAACATTTCCGAATTAACATTTAGCAGCAAATCAGGCTGAAATGAGCTTCTTGATTAAGGAAGCGCCAAGGCAGCATTTATTACGTACCAGAGCTATGCCAACGACTGTGCACATACTAACTCCATCCAATCCCCACATCAGCCTGTAACTCAGAGACCGCGATGCTAATGCCCTCACGCCCAAGCAGAGCCCGGTCCCCGGGGGCATGGGAGAGCTGTGCAGGCCCAAAATGCTGAATAGAATAAACAAATAACTAAAGAAACCCGCACTTCTTTCCGCCAGTGTCCGTGAGGTTTCCTGTGCATTGCAGCCGGACACAGTCCCAACGCTCACACTTGGCAGGCGGAGAAGATGGAGTCTAACCCCTCCTGCGCAGGTCGTGCGGGCAGGAAGCAGGGAGGAGATGTGAGAATGTCAGGCTTTTCTGAGGCCGCGCTAGCCGGCGCCTCCTTCCACAGACAGCAACCTCTGCCCTCCCTGCCCAGCATGAGCACCTGCCACTGCCATCCCCCGCTCAGCTGTGCCAGCGGGCCCGCCCCGGGACTAGACCCAGGAGCCGGGGAAGCCAGCCCCGCCCCGGGGCACTGCTCCCTGAGCTCCGGGCTCAGCCAGGTTCGTTGTCAGACAGACACTGCATCTCGTCTGCTCATTGCAATTCGGTCACGTCGGAGCAGCCCACAGGATCGGAATGCAATTTTCTCATTGAATTATGTTAAATCCTTCAGGGAAGGAGGCGAAATTATTTAAAACCTATAAAAACTAAAGCAACATTCTGGCTCTATATTTTAACTTTCTGATCATTATTTAGAGTTAACCTTTTCTGCCGCTAAATCACAAACCCGTTTTGCTGTATATCAGGCAGCACGGGCCATAAGGCAAGGGGAGGGAAAACCCAGCGGCAAGAAGTAGGCCTGGGATTGCTCCCGGGGCTCGGGCGGATAATAGAAATCCAGGTGGCATTTGCTCTTAAAAATCAAAAGTATCAGGAGGTGATTCATTGAAGCAGCAGCAAGGTGAATGGCGGCTGCGTCGTTATAAATATTAGAGCAATAGATTAGGGCGAGGTGTGTTTCTGTGGAATAACGCGCTGCCTGGGATTTATGAGGCAGGCAGGTGAGGACTGAATCCTGTGCCTGGGGGTCTCAGGAAATTATTTATCCCCACTGAGCCTCAACCCCCCACATATAAAATGAAATAAATGGCTCATTCAATGGGGAGGTAAGTACGATTATTTATCGTCATTTTTTAAGTGGCGAAAACAAGGCCAGAGAAGTCCAGTGCTGGTGGCTCAGAGACGGAGTTGCTCTGTGGAGGAAACGAGAGAACAACTATAAAGTGCTCACGCGTGCTTGGCTTGTAGTAAGTGCTCAGAAATGCTGGCCAAGCCCTGGCCGGTGTGGCTCCGTTGGTTGGGCGTGGTCCCGTGCACCGGAAGGTCGCTGCTTCAATTCCCAGTCAGGGCACATGCCTAGGTGGTGGGCTTGATCCCTGGTCGGGGGCAGCCAATTGATGTTTCACTCTTACACTGATATTTCTCTCTCCCTCTCCCTTCCTCTCTAAAAATCAATACAAATATTTTTTGAATGCTGGATAGATCATCGGTATAAATTTGTATGTTTAATCAAATACCACAGTCTGTATAAATAAGCTGTACTGATAGTCTTACCAATATACCAGCCTAATTCCACTTCACTATTTTTACAGAGCAGCCTATGCTGACCCCTAAAATCACTTGGACGCCTCTTATCTGACGTTCTTATGGCGCCCTGGAGTTTCCGTCATGGCATCCCAATGCAATTAATTATCTAGGTGCCACTTCCTGTGCCACTTCCTCTCCGGCCCCGTGGGTTTCAGAGGCCAGGGCTGGGGTGTCTCCTGTGCACATTCCAGCAGCCCGCCCTCTCCCCGCCCGCCCCCCGGGCCTGGGATGAAGTGCACATCATTCAGCGTGCCCACCGGGTGTTTACTGTGTGCCAGGCACTGCAAACAAAGTCAAGTCTCTGCCCTCTTCTTTTTATTCCTCACCCAAGGATATGTTTATTGATTTTAGAGAGAGAGAGAAACATCTATGTGAGAGAGAAACGTCGCTTGATTGCCTCACATACGTGCCCTGACCGGGAATTGAACCGCCACCTTTTGGTGTATGGGACGACGTTCCGACAAACCAAGCCACCCAGCCAGGTTCCAGTGAGGGCGTGCACACAGAGAAACAGCGAACTAGTAAGTACTTGGTACAGCAAGTGCCGTCTTAGTCCGTTCGGGCTGCCACTACGAAGTACCATGGACAGAGATGCTTGAACAACCAGCATTTGTGCCTCCCGGTTCTAGGCACTCGGAGTCCAGCATCAAGGTCCCAGCAAACCTGGGGTCTGGTGAGAGCCCTCAGCGTGGTTTGCAAATGGCCATCTTCTCGTTGCAGCCCCAGATGGCAGAGCGCAGGCGCGTCCCGTGTCTCCTCCTCTCCTCAGAAGGGCATCATCCACCGTGCGGGCCTCCCGGTGGCCTAATCACCTCCCACGGCCTCACCTCCTAATCCTGTCACATTGGAGGCTAGCATTTCAACTTATAACGTTGCGGGGGAGGGGGACACCAGCATTCAGTTTATAACAAATGGAGAACGTGACAGCAGGAGAGGGAAGGGGCCAGCTGAGGGGCTGTTTTATACAGAGCTGGGGGAGGTGAGAGAAGCTCCCTATTCACAGATGGGCCCCCCGAGCCGGGGGGGGGGGGCGGTGCATGAAAACATTTGCAGAAAGAGCTTTCCAGGCAGAGGCACAGCAAGTGCAAAGGCCCTGGGGTGGAAGTGTACTTGGGTGTTCAAGGCCAGTGTCGCTGCACTGCAGGGGCTCATTCGCAGAGCAGAGGGGAACATCAGGAGACAGGTAATGACGAGCCACTGTGTGGACGCGCAGAAAAGAGACAGCAACAGTAGCTGAGTTCTTCTCCGCGTTCACAGAAAAGCATCAAGGGACCTACACAGCACAGGGTGGGCTGGCCTCGGAGCCGTGATGAGCTCTGAGCAATAGAAAAGCTCAGTCTCTGGCCTGAAGAAGGGGGATGGGGAGCAGCCACGGCCCCCCAGGATCCGAAGTGCTTCCGTGGAGGAGCTGGGTTGACTTGGGGTGGGAGCATTCCAGTGGCCAGGCTGGGACCAATGGACAGCTCTTCCATGAAGATCCCGCTTCGCCCCATCTCCCCACACTCCCTCTCCTCCTGTTCGCCCTTAGAGAGAGCAAGCGTGTCCCTCCCGAGCCTTGGCACTTGCTGTTCCCTCGGCCCGGCGCTTCTGCTCCAGACCTGTCCAGGCCTGGTCCCGTCTCACCGCAGCCCAGAGGCCACCTCCTCGGGGGAGTGCCAGATCTGAGCTGCACCCAAATCTTTGTCTCGGGTGCTGCTTTCAAGGAACCTAAAAGAAGACAGACTCGCCAGATCAGTGCAAGGACACACGTGAGGATGCTCGTCACACATCCATCATAGGGACATGGGTGGGAGCTAACCTAGGCGCCCAACGCCAGGGAATGGATCCTAAGAGGAAGATGTGGTCAAATAAATAAGCAAAAAGCAGCGTGGAAGGTTCCTGGTACATGGTGTTGAGGGAAATGGAGCATGACGCGGTGTTTATAATTAAAAAAGAAAGCACACACTTAAAATCAACATTTCATATCTATCCAGAATGCACAATTATTTAGGAACACATTTAAAATACATCTGAGTGGCGGCCTCTGGGGAAGCAATGAAGTGGGAGGAGAGATGAAAGATGAAGGGAAAATATGCAAATGAGTCTGTTGCCGGACCATGGATGTGGGTGAGCCACAGCCCGAGAAATGGGGTTAACCCCCTCTGTGCACTGTGGGGTCCAAATAAAAAAAAATAATAACAACTCAGACCCATTTCTCTTCACCTGAATAGCCCCACTCGCCCACATACCTCCGGGAGGGCTCCCCCACCTGCGCCTCCTGGCTGAGGGCCTCCGCCCACCCGTCCCGGGCAGCTCCACGTCACCCCATCACTCCGTGGTCTGTTTGTCTCCCACGCTGCCCGGCTCTGGGAGGGCAGCAAACACAGGCTCTCTCTCTTTCTCTCCTCCTCCCCTCGCCCTCCCACCCCGCCTTCTCCACGGGATGTGGCACTAGGCACCGCGGGTCACTGGCTGACTGTGAGCCCGTGATGACGCCAGGAGACGCTGTCACCACAGCCAGGTACACAGGCTCCCAGCCTAGGGACCGCGCCACACAGCACACACGGAGGACGTGGAGGCACACGTCGTGTGCCCAGATGCCCATGCACCCAGCGGTCTGCACACACCAGGTGCCAGGCGCCAGCTCCCGTTCTCTATCAACTACCTCAGCCTGGCCTGCCCCCGCCCCCGCCCCCACCAGCCTGACCTTCCTCCCCACCAGCCTGGCCTTCCCGCCCCACACCCAGCCTGACTCCCTCCCAACCAACCTGGCCTCCCCCCCACCACCACCAACCTGACTCCCTCCCCACCAGCCTGGCCTCCCCCCCACACCCAGCCTGACTCCCTCCCGACCAACCTGGCCTCCCCCCCGCACCCAGCCTGGCCTCCCCTCCCCCCGCCAGCCTGATACCCCCCCACCAGCCTGGCCTTACTCCCCATCCCCCCACCAACCTGGCCTCCCACCACCACCATCCTGGCCTTGTTCCCCCCGCGTCCCCCCAGACCCCACCCCTGCCACCCTGGACCTTCTGGGACACCCGCCTGCACCCTCCCGGGGCCAGAACCCCCAGCTTCCAAAGGTCTCTGTCCTGACTGGTTTTCCCTTTAACAAGTCCTTTTCCAGATCAGGTCGGTACCCAGGCTGCCCATGAGGGCCCCATCCCTCCCGAGGGCATGACCACAGAGCCCCCTGCTCCCCCGGAAAATGAATCAGCAGCCGCCGCCCCTCTAAGGTCCCTGCTCCACCAACAGGGCTAAGAGGCAGACTCCTCGGTTAGAGAAGAAAGGCAAAGGGAGCAGGTGTGGAAGAGAAAGCGGGTAGAGTGGAGGCGGAAGAGAAAGGTTTTCCCGAAAGCCGCGGCCCAGGCACCTGGAAGCTTCCCTCCCGGCCACGGAAGGACACCTTTGGGCAGTCCTTGGAGACCTGTGAGCAGCTTTCATTAGAGTCCCGCCGAGGGGCAGGGTCTCCTGGCCGGGTCTCCGCCGGGTCCCCAGCGCCTTGCTCAGGGCCTGGAAGCTCAAAGGGCGCCCGGTAACATTCCTGTTTTGACAACCAGACTCGACCTGGACAGACGCCAGGCATTCCCGTAGTCGCTGAGCACCCACCGTGGCCAGGCTGTGCAGGAGTCAAAGGGTGAGACTGCTGAACAAAAGCGCATTCCCTTGTCACCCCAATGGGGTGGTGTTCGAAGGACGGAGAGCTGGCGAGTGCCTCATCAAACTTTAGTAGGTGGACTTGACCGGATTTGGAGACTGAGTGACTATGTAGGAGACATATGTGGTCATTATTATTATTAGCAAACTAGCGTTCCCATTGCAGGAAGAATCCTGCAGTAGGGTTTCCTGCTGCACTCTACCCCGCCCCACCTGCTTTTATCCCTTCTCCCCCGGCCCTGCCTGGGCTCCTCCCTTCTCCCCGGCCCTGCCTTCCCCCTCCCCCACCCCGCCTGCTCTCCTCCCTTCTCCCCGGCCCCTCCTCCACCCTCCCTTCTCCTCCCCCCCTCCCCCCGGCTTGCTTGCTTCTCTGCAGCTTTGCTCCCTTCTGCAGCTCTTGGCTTCTTTCTACACTGTCTTGATATGCAAATTAACCACCATCTTGGTTGGGGTAATTTGCATACTCGTCCTGATTGGTTGGTGGGCGTGGCTTGACTGGTGGGCATGGCTTGGGCGTAGCGAAGGTGCTGTCAATTTGCATATTTGTCTATTATTAGGTAGGATTATTAGGCAGGATATACAACCATTCCAAGGTGTCCGGTGCTGTTCCTGTTAACTCATTTACCCAGTTATTCTGCTCACAGCAAGCCTGGGAGGCTCGCACCTTTGCCGTGAGAACACTAAGGTGAGATGAGGCTGAGTAACTCGCCAAGGTCACCCAGCTGGTCGTGGCTGTGCATCCCACGTGCTTGGCCACTGCCCCGTGCGGCCACAGAGAAGACTACACCCAGAGGTTTTGCTTTCCCAATCCTGGGTCCCTGTCTTCCCCGTCAGCTGGGAAGGAGGGAGGGAAGGAAAGCTAACAGGAGTGGCCCTTGCCTGTTTGCTCTGCTCCAGTAGAACGCCCGAGAAGTCCTGGGACCCAGCCGGTCTGGGGCTGACCTTGACCTGGCCTGGCTACAGACACTAACAGAGAGATCAGATCGGAGCCCAAATCCATGCTTGCGATCTGCTTAAGGTGATCCTGGCTCTGCTCAGGGCAAAGGGTTAACTCTTAACTCGGTGGGGAAACTCCGAGGTGCTGGCCTATGTGTCCCAGAGACTACAACTGTGGTCAAGAGTGCACACAGAGCCCTGGCTGGGTGGGCTCAGTGGACAGAGTGTCGGCCTGCAGACTGAAGGGTCCTGGGTTCAATTCTGGTCAAGGGTACGGTACCTTGGGGCCATGTGGAAGGCAACCAATCAATGTGTCTCTCTCACATCAGTGTTTCTCTCTCTCTCTCTCCCTCCCTTCCACTCTCTCTAAACATCAATGGAAAAAAATATCCTCGAGTGAGGCTAAAAAAGAGTACACACAGAAACAACCACCTTTCCTTATTTGCACTACCCCTTCCAGCCAATGCGGTTCACACTGACACTCAGAGTCGGCCCTGGGCCCATTAGAAATGCAGACTCTCAGGCCACCCGACCTGCCCAGGCGGAATCCATGTTTTCAACAAGATGCCCAGGTGGTGGTCTGCACAGCAGTTTCAGGAGCACTGGCCCCACCCCACCTCAGACCTCAGGCTCCCCCCAGGGGTTCCGACACATCCAAAGACAAACCCCAATAATTAGCCACTAACCTCATTACACCTGAATATTCAACCTGTCTCCCCAATTCACCATTCAAACAACTCAGGTGCATTGTGAATAAAACATTTCCAGCCCTGGCTGGTTGGCACAGTTGGTTGGAGCTTCGCCCCATACACCAGAAGGTGGTGGTTTAATTCCCAGTCAGGGCACATGCCCAGGTTTCGAGCTCAATCCCCAGTCAGGGTGCATGGGGGAGGTAACCGATCGATGTTTCTCTCTCCTCTCTTTCTCTCTCTCTCTCTCTCTCTCTCTCTCTCTCTCTCTCTCTCTCTCTCTCTCTCTCCCCCTCCCCCTCCTCTCACTAAAATCATTTTTTTAAAGTTAAAAAAAACATTAACACTTTTAACCCTCAAGAAATGGTCTCTCTAAACCAGTGGTTCCCAATGTGGGGCACAGGCCCCACAGGGGGCCAATTTGATTTTTAAGGGGAGCAATTTGAGAATGAGTTATTAACAGTGAATTTTTTTGCATTTCTTATGGTTCTAGGGGCCTCGTATACAGTATATAAATATATATTATGGCATATTTATGCATTTCAGTTCTCTATTATGTTTTGAAACTTTATTTGCTATTTTTTAAAATATATTTTATTGATTTTTTACAGAGAGGAAGGGAGAAGGATAGAGAGTTAGAAACATCGATGAGAGAGAAACATCGATCAGCCGCCTCCTGCACACCTCCTACTGGGGATGTGCCCGCAACCAAGGTACATGCCCTTGACCGGAATCGAACCTGGGACCCTTCAGTCCGCAGGCCGACGCTCTATCCACTGAGCCAAACTGGTTAGGGCTATTTGCTATTTTTTCATATCACTTCATATTATTATTTTTGTAACAATTTCTTAGTGATTTCTTCCTGAGTACTTCAACTAAATGTCCTTTCGTTCTGTTGTTTTTCTCTTTCATGGATGCCGTGTTCTTTGGAAGCTTGTTCAGACCAAGTGAATGGCCTTTTAGGCTTCCTCCACGTGAATAGGAGCTCACTTTTTGAATAATAGGAATTCTATGTCACAGGGGGGGCCTAGGTGGGGCATGGCCAAAAATAGGTTGGGAACCACTCCTCCTCTGGAGCATTTCGGCATTTTCTACGTTTCCTCTTGGGGGCACCAAAGCACTTCCTGACGTTCTCCAGGGAGGGGCCGTGCCGGAGGAAGTGGCTTTCTGTGAGAGGGACAAGGGACAAGGTCCGCAACCGCAGAACTGTGCCCTCCCCCCCCGCCGCCCCCACCCGGGCTTTTCCACAGAGTCTCGGTGACCTTTGAAAAGAAACAGGATGGGGGTGCAGGCAGAAAACAGACTGCAGTGGGCGCAAGACAGAACACAGGCGCCTTTTCCCGAACTCTAAGGGCAGGGCAACGTTGAAGGAAGAAGTGGGGAGGAGTGGTCTGAGGTGTCTGGCTGCTCTTTGTGGGGTTGATTTTAAGATGGAGAGACTTGCTCGTGGCTGAGAGTTGACTGGACAGCCTCCATGAAGCCAGGTGGCTCCATCCAGAAACATTGCAAGTGCACATTCAGTGACACGCAATTCTGCTCTGGGGATGTATGCCAAGGACACATTTGCACAGGTGCTGGGTGATGTGGATGCACCAGGGGATTGTAGGAGATTGGACAACAAAAACATTCTTCGGTGGGGACTGGTTACATCAACTATGGTAACTCCACCCTATGGAACGCCCTGGGGCCAGAAGGGCTGAGGAAGATCTTCCTGTGTTGATATGAAATGGTCTCCAAGATAGGTCAGCTGAAGGAAGGGAAGGTGCCCCACAGCATGTAGTGAGACCACATACATGTCTCTCTCTGTCTCTCTCTCCAGTCACACTGCCCTTTATTCCGGCCTCGGGGGCTTTGCTTCCCCTCTTAGAGCACCTTTTCCAGCTCCTCTCAGTCACGACTGGCCTTTTTGTGTTGTTCAGGTCACACCTCCACTGTCACAGCTCCCTAATGACCTCCCCAAAAGCGGGCACACACATGCACCCAACGAGGCATCTCTGGCCTGTTCTCTGCTCCATTGTCTCTCCAGCACTTAGTTTATCTTTTATTGTGGCCCCTCCATTCAAATGCCAGCTCCATGGAGTCAAGGGCTTGTCTCATTCATCACTAAACATCAGCATCCAACACAGTGCCTGGAGCACAGTAGATGCTCAATTTAAAAAAGACATTAAGTACAAATGAATCAAAGGAGATAGGAAGTTGGGACTTTTCTTCTCATAATTTCTGTTCTCTCTGTGAACTAGATGAGATGTGCTAGGAGGAGGGAGGAAATGGTGGGGTAGGAGTGGAGGTGGGTGACATTTACATCTGCTATGAGGAATGGGAGGGTAAAGAGCAGATTAGGATTTCTGCTGAGACTGGAGACCATGAACTGTAGCAGCGCCCTAAGAGCTTCATGGGGATCTAGGAGGGAGAGGTGGAGGTCCATGTTCGTGTTCTCTGGGAGGGTATGTGGTAGGTTGATTTGCTCTGATGTTCCCGGCTATTCTTGCCTCCCTTCATCCACGCCCTTTGGCAGTGTCCTCCCACCATGTTCAGGACTTGGCCACTGGGCCTGCAGCAACCAACGCAAGCCGAGGCCTCAGAAAGTGCTGCGCACCTCTGCCTCCTCTCCCGCTGCTCTGCCTCTGCCACGAGGAGGCTTCAGGCCAACAGCGGCCACCCCGGATCAGCCAGCCCCCGCCCCGGCTGACCCACCGCTGACCGCAGGTGCATGAGCAGCCAAGCCAGCCCAGGAGAGCCAAACCTCCCAACTGACCCACAGACTCAGAAGTCATAAAGGGCTGTTGGTTTACGCCATGAACTCTGGCCGGTTTGCTGTGCAGCATTATAAGGACAACAGAAAACCAACTCAGGGTGCAACAGAAGGACGAGGACATTGAGTAACTGAGGCTACTGGCAAGTGGGTGGGTGGTCTAAGTGATTCTCCTTCTCCCACATCAGCGGAAAGGCCAGCCAAAGGCTTAGGGAAGATTAGCAACAAGGGCTCCAGGCTGGTGGGAACCTCTGACTACCGAGTTCAGTTCTGGCAGCTCCCCAGTGTTTATGCACAACCCCCAGGGGCTTGGCTGGCGGGAGAACAGAGGACGAAGGCTCCGGAGAATGGGGAGAGCCTGGCACTGTCCCATCTAATCCTGGCAGCACTCCCAGGGGGTAGATGCTCCGTCCACATTAAACAGATGGGGAAACTGAGGCTCAGAGGATATGGTGCTTGCTGGAGTCACACAGCTGGTGATGGGAGGGAGGCACTGGGCAGCTCAGGGCAGTCTGACTGCAAAGCCCAAGCTGCTTCCACCACACAGGCTCCTCCTGATCAGAGGGCCATGGAGCAGGCCACCCAGCCTGTCCCCTCTCCATGCCACCACCGGGCACCCAGCCCCCTCTTCCTCGCCCTCGTTGGCCTGCTTCGTGTTCAGCCTGTTTGACTATCCCCTGGTTTGAAAGTCCTTCAGGGAGGAAAGGAGACCTGGCAGCTCCCTCTGCACACAGCTTTACGTACACACATTGGCCAGTCTTTACAGGTCCAATCATCTATAAAATTACTGTGTGCACGTCCTCCGTGGACCCTCAGTGCCCTGCATGCTGAGCACCACAGCGACTGGGCCATCGGCGCTGGAGCCATCAGGGTTCAACCCAAAACAAGGCTACTTGGCAGACTTTGAGCAGATGACCACCATCTGGGCCTCAGTTTCCTCATCTGAAAATGGGGATAATCATAGTAACTTGTCAGGAGGTTGGGAAAATAAAATCAAACGATGCAGGTAAAACTCTTAGTGCTGTACACACACGGTGGTAGCTAATATGTTGAGATCTTAACCCATGTTTTCCCCTCAATTTCCTGGAACCCTTTCTCTCCCTTCCCCAGCCCCCCAGGCCTCCCACTTACTGACTCAGGGACAGGGGATTCAGAGGGAGAAATGAGATGCAAATGGGGTGTTAAAGCTTCAAAGCACTGAGCCCTGATGAATCCAAGGTGTGAAGTTCCCACCATGAGGGAGAGACTGGAAACGCCTGGATGAAGAGCCAGGGTGTCCGCCCGGAACCCTCCTCCCGCAGGGAGGACTCCGCTAGCTGAGCACTAACAGGACTCCAGGGCTCACGTGACCCACAGGCCAGAGGCGAGCAGCATCAGAGGCGCTGACCCAGGAGCTCAACACCACCACCGAGACAGCCCACTGTCCGGCCTCCGTGGAGGCTGCTCCAAACCACTACTGGGGCCTGTGGATGCGCCCGCCTTCTTCTCGGGGTTTCAGGCAGCTCCTTCCAGAATCCTCCAGCCAACATTCTCATCTCATTGGCCCCAATGGGTCACATGCCCATCTCTGAACCAATCCCCGGAGAAATGGGTGAGCAAGCTGGGTAAATTCAATAGGAGAGCATCCCCTGGCTGTGGGCTCTCCCGTCCATCACTGAGGGGCCACTGGGAGTGACAGGGACCGCCTTTAATTAGTCAGATGTTCGAACCACAGGGTTTCTGCCATGATGAGTGGAATGGAAAGAGAACAGATGAACAGCTTACTAAAAGTTATCCTAGCCTTACCAAATGACCTCCTCTCTGAACAATTTTCTGGAATTTCCATAGGAGTTGATACATTCAACAAGTATTTATTTTATTTTATTTTATTGTTTAAAGTATTACAAATAGTAGTACATATGTCTCCTTTTTTTCCCCATTGACCTTCCCCCAGCCTCCCCAACCCCCGGCACAGGCCCTCACCCCACCCCCCTCACCCCCAGTCCCAGTGTCTTGCGTCCATTGGTTATGCTTATATGCACGCATACAAGTCCTTCTCAACAAGTATTTATTGAGAAGTTCCTGGGGGCTCTCCTTGTCCAGGCAGCTGCCATTACCTCTGTTAGAATATGACACCCAGAAGGCAACACGGCTCCCCAGGGAGGTCCGGCCAGCACGGAGCATGCAGGACTGTCCCCGCCAGTGGTGGCAATAATAAAGCGCTAACACGGAGGGGAGGTTACTATCTGCCAAGCACCGTGCCAAGCATTTCATGTATGACCTTCTTACTCCTCCTAACATCCCTGTGAAAGGAGGTCCTAGCATCCCCATTTTAAAGATGAAGAAACAGGCACAGAGAGGGGGAGGAACTTGCCCAAGGTCACACAGCTAGTCAGTGACTGGGATTTGAATCCAGGCATCTTGCTCAAAACTGTATGCGGACTGCCTCTCCCTCCGTGGTGCCAGGGATGCTCACAGGAGACGCCACAGAGCAGTCACCCACTCCCTCGGCAAGCATTCATTGACCGTGATACTCCCAGACAATCTGTAAGACATTTAAAATTCACTCACTCATTTCTTCAACAAGGACTTGCTGAACGCCGACTTTGTACCATGTATTTAGTGCCAGGGGCACGGTGGTGGAGAGTTCGGGCCCGGCCCCACCCTCCTTAAGTGCTGGTGGTGCTGAGCAGTCAGCTGAGCTGGGGCTGCCGCGTGCTGCTGTACAGGCACACACCGCACAGTGAGACCCAGCAGACAGGCGGGTGAATTCACTCCCACTCCCTCCAACGCTGCGCTCCGCACTTGGCTGGATCCGTCCGAAGACCGCCTTCCTGTAAGGGAGTTGACTTCGAGGCACCAGGCCGTGTGTTAGCGGAGCCCCTGCGGGGGCACTGGCTCTGACACAGAGGCACCCTATGGGAACCAGGGCCCCTGAAGAGCCGCTCCCAGCCCCGCCCCGTCCTCCAGGGTGAGGACTTGGTTCTGTTGTTGCTTGGTTTCCAGAAGAGCTGCGGCTGCACTTAGGCCTCTTGGTGCCATTGTCTGCCCGTCCAGTCGGAGTATTTGACTTGATCCCAAGACTGTGCCTGCTGCATTTCGTCTCCTAAGAGCTGGTCCTTTGGCGAGTGCTAGTTGGTAAACTTTTCATGAGGGTGCGCCTGTGGAGATGTCCATCGCTCACCCACAGGCTCCGGGAGACCAGGAACACCGAAGGGAAGGAGCACCTCCCAGGACTAGAGGCCAGGATCCCTCAGACCAGGGAACCGCAGCTCCGTCTACCTCCACCCACCCCAGGCTGAGCTGAAGCACGGATTGGCCGGGACCGTGGCCGTGCTGTCAGCCCTCCATTGCACCCTCTCAGTCCCCTGACCTTCCCACCCGCTCCGCTGCGCTCTCTTCCCACCGCCAGCACCACCTCCCTGAGGAGCCGCCTCCCCTCGGCCCCTAGAGCCAGCAATGGCTGGAGGGTATACCCACCCCCCCCTCACCCCCGCGCCCCTGGGAAGCCCTTAACTAGTGAAGGGCTGGAAGGCAGCAAACACTCCAGCTGCCTTTCCCCAGCCCGGTCCCATCAGCCACTCCTGTCCCAGCGGGCCCCTGTGGAAGTGATCCCGGGGTTCACTCGTGGGGTGGGCCTTCCTGGATTCCACCCTTGCCCGGCCTCCTTCCATGTTGCCTCTCACTCCCCGTTGATGTTTGCTGGGCATGCCTCCCAATGAAAATCTTAGACCAAGCTCCATCAAAGGCTCCAATCAGGGGCAGGGAACCTAGCATGGGAGCCAAGGCAGCTGCCAGGCCCAGCATGCGGGGAGCCCTCCTCCGCCTCCCCCATAACTTCAGGAGACGTATGCCAGGCAGCACTCAGGGCCGGGCCTGAGCCGCTTCTCAGTCCACTGGCTCCCCGTGGAATCCCTCCCTCACATTTTTTTCCAGACCTCCATGAAAAATGATTTGCAGAGCCGTCTCTCTCTCCCTCTCTCTTTCTCTCTGGTTAAACTTGGGCGCCGGTTCAAGGAGTCCCGAGATGTTTCTCTAACTGACAGCTTTATAGGGCAATAGCTGTTGATGTTATATGTGTCCTCAGATAGGCAGGTCTTTTTATACTGTGTGTGTCCCCATAAAAATGATTGGTTCTAAGTTGTTATTCTAATATTGCTGTGATTGTAGCATTGGCGCCAACAGTCTCCACAGGAGACGCGCTTCGCAGGCTGATGAATATGAGCAGGGAGGTGCCATCGGTCTGCGTGGCAGGACGACGAGGCGGGGGCCACTGGCCACCAGCACGTTGGGGCTCATGGCCCATTGTTTTTCATGTTATTATAAAGAAAACAATAAATAAGTGATAGCACCATACATAACCAAACCGCCTCCCAGACTGGATAGAACCAGAGCGGTTTACTGTGGCCTGGGAGGAGGGGAGATGGACAGGCTCAGGACCCCAGGACTCTGCCTCCGGGGTGAGACCAGGCCCCCAGAGCTCGCAAGGGAATGGGGGACCTCTGTGGGCCCGCTCGTCATGGTGATGCTGGTGCACCGAGGTGCCATTAACAACCCCGAGTGCCTACTGCCCGTCCCCGCAGGGAGACTGTGCAGGCCGAGCAAGTGGGGGCAGGACTCGAGAGGTGCCCGCGTTCTGAAGCCAAGGGGGTGGGATGGAAGGTGGATTGTTCGTAAACTGGCAGCCTGAGCATCATGACGTGACGAGAGAAATCCCACCATGACCGTCCCTCCTGGGGCCACCTCCTCCTTGGTCGCCCGCGGTTTTTAAGCTGTAGTTCTGGGGAGCAGTAGAAGGAACTAAGGTCACGGAGTCAGCCAATCACATAGGGTCCTGTGGACCAGGGTAAGGATTGGGGTTTTGTTCTAAGCACCATGGCAACCACAGGACGGGCATCAGCGAAGGAGTGACCTGAATTGACTTGGGTTTTAAAGGCTCACTCTTTCTGTTGATGGTAAGCAGACTGTAGGGGTCAAAGTGGGACCAGGGAGACTAGTTAGAAGGCAGTGGGCCCATGAAGCAAGAATGAGAGGGGGTGCCCCCCCAAAAAAAAAAAGATGCTGAGCAGTAAGTCATGTCCCCACTGATCTTGTCTTCTTTCTGTGTGTCTGTTAGCTGCTGCCAGGAAACCCTGGATAGCAAGCCTCCCTACATCAGTGGCTTCAGACAACGGCGTGTCGCACTCGCAGGGCTCAGGTTGCCTTACGCAGCTCTGCTCCTGTCACTGAGGCCCAGACCTAAGAGGCCATGGCCATCCGGGGAACGCGTTTCCCACGGGAGAAGGCAGAGGCTCCCAGAATGGCCGCCTCTTAAGACCGGGGCTCAGAACTCACACTTTGTCCCTTCAGCTTACGTTCCATTGGCCAAAGCAAGTCCATGGCCAATCCTCACATCACGGATGAGCCGTATCGTCTAACACAGTGGTTCTCAACCTTCCTAATGCCGCGACCCTTTAATACAGTTCCTCATGTTGCGGTGACCCCCAACCATAAAATTATTTTCGTTGCTACTTCATAACTGTAATTTTGCTACTGTTATGAATTGTAATGTAAATATCTGTGTTTTCCGATGGTCTTAGGCGACCCTGCTAGCGGTTCGCAACCCACAGGTTGAGAACCGCTGGTCTAACAGCAATCAGATCCCCGCAGTCCCTCTCCTGCTCTCACCTGCCGCCGCCCCGGTGGTCCCGTCCTGCACCAGCCTGTCCCTTCTGCACCAGGAGGAGTGAACCCTAACACTGGCTAAGTGTTGAGCATGTAGGAAGTGCTTACATACGTTGTCTCCTGCAATCCTCACAACAATTCCAGGGACGTACATTTGCTGTTCTCCGCCTCATAGATGAAGAAGCTGAGGTTCAGAGAGGTGACATGGATTATCAAAAACACTCCAGGTCGTATCGGGGTCAGGACTTCATCCCTGAAAAGCCAACGCCAGGGCCTGGGACCTCCACTAGACTCACTCATTGGCCTCCCAAGACCCAAAGCACAATTTGGGGCACGGGACTCACCCTGAAGTCCATCCACAGAGTCCGGTGTGGGGAGCTAGGAAACGGTGTGGCTTTTCGCTGGGCGAGTTGTTAGCAAATTTCTTCCCAACTCTGCACCTCCGTTTGCTCACCTGTGAAATGGAGATGCTAGCACTTTCCTGACAGAAATGTGAGGATGAAAGATAATGTGTCCTGCACCCCGGGCACGGGGTGCGCCCTGTGAGGGAGGAGCTAGGGGTGCTAAGGATAGCACCGGAGCCAGCGGCCACCGCAGAAAGCTCCAGAGAGGTCCCTCCTGAGGACAGCCGTGCCGTCAACCCGCACCCAGCTCTCCACCCCCGCCTCCAACACAACCACAGCTGAGCCACAGCGGAGACGACTGTGTCAACAGTCAACAGTGTTCATTTCTGAGCACCCTCATCTGTTACGTTGACAGCGAAACAGCCTGTAGAGTGTTTCAAGCCATTTGGCAAATGCAATTAATTTCTCCAGCATTAAATTATCTTTTCTTAATTGTCCATACGGACACCCAGGCAGGAGAGAGGGACAGAATCAAAGGCTATTAGTGTCCGTCTGTGCCGGGGACAGGCCGTCACTGCATTGGAAACTGGACTGGGGTCCACCCCACGCCTCTCACCATGGTGCGCCCACCGCGGCGTGGGGACACGGCAGCGCACCTGCCCGGTCCTCTGGCTCTCGCGCTGCATCCCAGAGGAGGTGCGGGGTTCTAGGAGTGTGGCACTCCCCTCCACGCCCCCACACGGGCCGGCTGGTCTCGCCGGTGGGCAGAGCTAGGAGTCTTGCTGACGCAGCTGAGTCTCCAATGTGCCTGGAGGAGGCCTTGACAGCTCACAGCACAAGGGCCCCCCTCCAACCCTGGCCTGGTCCCCCCACGGCATCCTCCCGAGTCGCTGCCTGGGCTTCCTTTCCGCCTTCCCTGACCTGCTCACCATAGTTACTCCCTGAGCCACTCAGGTCCCCAAAACTAGCACGCCTGCCCCAGCCGACAAACCTCCTCCCTGAGGCAGGCCCTCCGCCGTTGCCCGCCGTTGGCATGACCCTGGCGTGCGCACCCATTGGCCAGCTGAAGTGGCCACTCAGACTTTGTGGCCGTTCATCTGGACTCGTGGTTGCAAAGCACAGACCTCAGCTCAAACCAAGTAGTGGCGGATGAGCGCAAGTGCAAGAAAACTCTAGGAGGGAAGCGCTTCGGACTAAGCCACCTCGATGCTCAAAAACATGTTCCTGAGGCTCCGTCCCCCCGCTGCTTCCATCCACGTTGGCTGTGCTCTTCCGTGGCAGAGTGACCTCCAGCAGGTCTAGGCTAACCCCCACCACCTTTGCAAATCAACACAAAGAGACTGTGTCTCCCCCCGAAGTCCCACCCATCGCCCCCAGGAGAGGGCCTTAGCTAGTTCCTGTGAGCATCGTGAAACCACCGCAGGGGCCAGGGGCTAGCATATGCAGGCTCATTCCTGGAGCTGGGGGCACAGACCAAGGGGGCGTGCTGCCTCGCCTGCGTGGATTGTGGAGGGTGGGGAGGGGTTCTCCACAGGAGCATCAAGGGGCTGCTACCAGAGAGGGTGGGTGGGCTCTGCAGACCTCTCAGGAAGCAGAGCTCAGCACTGGCCCCGTGGGCTCGTCCGTGGATGGACGTGGGCAGGAATCTGCAGGACAGTGACGTGTGCAGAGAGGCAGAGGCCTGTCTGTGGAGAACGGGAAACTAAACCAGCAACTATTGTGCACGGAGGAGGGGCAGGGGGTGCCCAGTCACTGAGCAGGCAGGTCCACCTCCCCGCCCCCGCAGGCCCACCTCCGGCACCTCCTGAGCCCCGGGAGGAAGAAGACTGCGTCCAGCGTGCGCTCTCTCCAGGGAGCAGCATTCTCACTTCCCTGGGGAACCACTTCCTCCTCTCCCACTTTGTGGGGTTCATGGGAGCTGGCCCCCCTCCTTCCCACCGAATCCAGCTAAGAGCTTGTCACCTGGGCGTGGCTGGCCAGCTCATTCCAGGGCCCTCCTCGCGGTGGCTGGTTCAGAGACAGGCGTATGAGCGACGCCGGGACCTCTGCTGGAGCCCGGGATAACGGGTGACGTTAAAGCCGCGTGACCCTGGAGCTGCAGGGCCTGAGCAGCAGCTGCCCAGGGGAGCAGCGTGGCAGATGGATGTGTTCTGAAGACTGCTGGAGCTTCTAGATGCAGCTCTGCCTGAAGCGGCCCCGTCCCCGGAGCTTTAGCAAAGCAGTAAACAGCCTTCTTTTGCTTAAGTAAGTTAAAGTCGGAGTGTCTGTGACTTGGAATCTGCAGAGTCCTGATTAATAGTCTCTCCCTCAAGCCATTTCCCTCCCTGCAGTTCCGCCTACTGTTTGCTTAGTCACCAGGAGGAAGCAGGTGGAAACCAAAGAAAGAGTAGGAGGAGCCCCAGAGAGTCGCAGTGAGTTCCAGGTGCCGCCAGCTGTCGGCAAGATCCACCCTCCGTGCCCGAGTCCAGTCTGACTGCGCAGACGCAACCTCAGCTCTGCCCAGCCCATCTACGTCTCCAGACCAGCCCCCCTGGCCCCACACCCAGGCCTCCTTCACCCCCAACCCCACCACAAACCAGAAAGCGGTGAGGACCTGGGCACCGCCCGAGTCCTCCTCGTCTCTTCCAGACGGGCCAGAGAGGAGTGGGTCCAGGTGGCCTCCTGCTGACGCCTTGAACACTGAACGGACAAATCGGGCCACAGTCTGCCCGGCTCATGGGCTCTGCAGTCACCTGCCCCCACACACACCCCGACTGGAACTATTGGGACCAAAGCTTGTCAGGGTGCCAGGGCCGCTTGCTGTGCCCTTGGGAGGAGGGTGTGTGCGATGTGAGGAGCTCAGCCTTCCAAGTCGATCTGGGCCCTGGACGGGTGGCTCAGGTGGTTGCAGCATCATCCCATACACCAAAGGGCTGCGGGTTCACTCCCCGGTCAGGGCCCGTACCCAGGCTGCCAGTCCCATCCCGTCAGGGCCCAGACAGGAGGAGGCCATCGATCAATGTCTCTCTCTCTCTCTAACCAATGGAAACATATCCTCAGGTGAGGATTAAAAAAATAATCAGATCTGGGGCCACAAGCAAGTCCCTCAACCTCCTGAAAGGAACAGTGAGAGGCAGGTGCCTACACAGGTGCCTGGCACAGAGGAGGCCCTGAGTAAGTACCTGCTGCATGGAAGAAGGAGAGGGGGGCGGGAGGGAGAGATAGGGAGAAGGAAGGAGGGGGGAAGGGGGAGGGGAGGGAGGAGGAGGAAGAAGGAGAGGGGGGAGGGAGGGGAAAGAAGGAGGAGACGGGAAGGGAGGGGGAGGAAGAAGAAGGGGAGAGAGGAGGAAGGGAGAGGGAGGGAGGGGAGGGGAGAGGGCGACTGGGAGGGAGGGAAGCACCCAGCATAACAGGCAGCTGACTAAGAACGCCCAGGACCCGCCCTCCTACTGTATCTCCCAGTTTGCATCCGGACCATCCGGCCCTCTCTGCATTTTCCCCAGGTTTTGTCCTGTCTAGTCCGGACTCCACCCATCATCGGCCTTGTCAGCGACTGCTCCGCAGCCACACCGCAGCCCTCCGGCCTGGCACGGCTGAGCTGGTGACGCTCACCAGCAGGGCCCAGAGGCAGCCCTCCAGCTGCTGTGCAGCCTTGTCCCCTAGGCCTTCTCGTCCATCCTGGAAATCCAGCCACCCGCAGCACGCACTTCCCAGCACACCCAGCAGCTCCGCCCACCGGGCACCAGGCAGCTGGCAGCTCTGCCCACCAGGCACCAGGCCTCTGGCAGCTCTGCCCACCAGGCACCAGGCCTCTGGCAGCTCTGCCCACCAGGCACCAGGCCTCTGGCAGCTCTGCCCACCGGGCACCAGGCCTCTGGCAGCTCTGCCCACCGGGCACCAGGCGGCAGCAGCAGACGCTCTGCTCACAGCGCACCTACCCTGTGCCAGGTGGCAGAGGAGCGAAAACTCAGCCAGCCCACAGTGTGTTTTGTTTGGCTTGAAAGGTGTTTCAATATTTGAATAACTCACAACATTTAATGTCCGAAAATCTCACATCAAAATCTCAACAATCTAAACATCTAGACACCGTAGCCCGGCAGCAGGGCCCTTCCGACCGGCGCTGGGTTCCCACTTGCCACAGGCTCCACAGACGGGTCCCCTCAGGCATCTGGCCGTAGGACTTTGCTGTAGTGATAACAAAGCCCCGTGTTCGGGTTAGAAAGGAAGAAACACAGCTGTCCCTCCTTGCAGGTGACATGATCATCCATGTAAAAACTTCCAAGGAACCACACGCGCGCGCACACACACACACACACACACACGCACACACGCACACACACGCACGCACACACGCACGAGAACGCAGTCCAGGATCTGGGAGACAGGGTCAACACGAAGATCACTAGCAATGAACATGTACAAAC
The DNA here is from genome assembly GCF_951640355.1 of Cnephaeus nilssonii. Classification (NCBI taxonomy): domain Eukaryota; kingdom Metazoa; phylum Chordata; class Mammalia; order Chiroptera; family Vespertilionidae; genus Cnephaeus; species Cnephaeus nilssonii. The sequence continues at coordinate 9,113,790 of NC_137073.1, forward strand.
TGGAATTAAACACCATTGCAGTCGTTCAGAAGAATGAAATGCCCAGGAACAGGCCCAGGAAAACATGGCAGGGATCGCATGCTGAGAGGACTGCAAAGCACGGATGGGAGAAGTCCCAGGTCTCCGTAAAGGAGCTCATGGACTGGGGGGCACAACCCAGTCACGTTGTCAGTTCCCCCCCTTCCCCCCCCCCCCCCCCCCCCCCGCCAAACTGATATCCAAGTTTAGTGCAATTCCTATCGAAATCCCAGCAAGATCTTTTTGTACACAAGGGCAAGGTGGTTCTAAAATTTATATGGAAAGGCGAAGGAACCAGAATTTGGAAAACTTTGTAAAAGAAGAATAAAGTGACCACTGACCGTTAAGACTTACTGGAGAGCCTCAGTCACCACAACAGTGAGCAGAGGGACAGTCACACAATCCACGGAGCAGAACAGACCCAGACACACCACGCACCGAACGGCCTCCTGACTGTCGACAAAGGTGCGGGGCAGGTCGTGGAGGAAAGACCGTCCCGCCACCGGTGCTGGGGCAGGTGGGCATCCACAGGCATCCAATCCTCCTGCTCACAGCTCCTCCCAGGCTCCCGGGACAGAAATGGGCACGAGGCACTAACATTTGTGGAATAGTGAGTAGTTAGAGAAGCTGCCATTTTCAGCCCTGCGCCCAGGGGTAGGCATAGGGCTCCCCCGGGGAGAAGGGAAATCTGAGGCCCAGTGAGATCGTGAGCTGCCCAATTCCTCCAGCATATACGAGGCCGAGCCAACACAGGACACGCGTGATGCACGGAGCCGCTTACTGACCCCTCCTGCCCCTTCTGCTGATGAAGACACTCAGGTTCCATAGAGATTTTGTGCATTTTTTAGGCCCCATGGCTCACAGCGGGCAGAGGCCACAGGGTCAGGAATCCGTCTCACCCCAGACGCCTGCCACTGCTTTCCGAAGCCCTTGGGTGCGGCTCTCAGAGGACAGGGAGCCACCGGCCCCTCTCCACCGCCCTCGCCTTCCCCAGGTGTGTTGGGGGCCTGTTGGCATATGTGGTTAACACCAGGGCCCCGGCGGGCAGTTCACCCCGCGGCTCATTCACGCGTTAATTTGCTTCCACGTTTCCAAGCAGAAAGGCCGTCCCAGGCGAGCAAATCAATAACAGGCCCGCGATCCATCTTCATTCGCGCCACATCCCGCGCTGTCCCCGGTGCTTCGCGTGGGGCCTCCTCCTAATGGGTTCCTGGACGCTGACGGATCGGCGTCCCCGGCAGCCATGCCGTGTCCGCGGATTAAGTCATTAATATCTGCATCGGTCATTTTTCCCAGCCTTCCTCTCCCCAGACTCCTCACCACCCTTGTGTTGAGTACACTCTGCGATGCGGGCGGACGCGGTAAAAATGGAATGGCCGCTTCTGAGATCTCATTGGCTGCAAGCGTGCAAATATTGATTTTTTTTTCCTGCTTTTCTATAATCATGTGTCCTGCCCAGGGCTGCAGAAATTATTGAGATGGGGCTGAATAGGGACTTGCTGATCCCACCCCCTCCGTTTGCCAGAGGGTTTTCTTGTTTTCCTAGAAAGGGAGGCCAGGCGGTCTCTTGGAATTCATTTTGTTGTTCCTTGTAAATGGAGCCCTTCTATGTGCCAACCACTAAGCCTCACAGAGCGCCCCTCCCCCCGTCACTCCTCTCCCACGCAGAGGGAATTGCCCTCAGCTCTTTTGCTGAGGAAGCTGGTGTTCTGGGATCTCCCCGGGTTACTGGGACTTGAGCTCAGGTGTGACTGGCTCCAGAGTCCACGCCCCTGACACCACCTGCCCTGCTCTGTCACGGTCAGCTCCAGGGGACGCACAGGTAGAGAGGTAGCGGATGTGCGCTGCTGGGGCGGAGTGTGGTCCCCCAATGCATAGGCCGAAGTCTCCCCCAGTGCCAGGTGTTGGGAAGGGGCCTTTGTGGGCATTCTGTTGCATGTGGCCAGGAAGGCGGCCCCAGGTAGGACCAGGGCCTCATAAGAAGAGGAAGAGATCAGAGGGTGCGCTCGCTCTGGCACCTGGCGTGGGCATCCCAGCTTCCACTGCGGCAGCGAGAAACAAACGCCTGCTGTTTAAGCCCCCAGTCGGTGGCCTCTCGCTTCAGCGGACGAGTGCCTAAGACATCAGAAGTGTCGCTGGATGGAGGGCAGGGCTGCGTGTCGGCCTGGAAGGCCGGAAGTGGGGACAGACGCTGGGGACCAGAGCACAGTGGGACTTACAGGCACACGCACCTCCTCTGCTCGCAGGCAACTCACCCGACCTTCCCCACCTCAAAGCAGGAGAGGATGGGATGGAAGTTCCAGGAAGCTTGACTCTATCTCTAAAAGAGCAGATAATAAATACTGACCGTCAGCGGGCCATACAGTCTCTGTCTCAATACGCAGCTCTGCCCCCGAGCGCAGGAGTGGACTCAGACCACAGGCAGATGAAGGGGCATTGCTCAGTTCATTTACAAACACAGTCGGTGGGCCGTGGGGGATGGGGCTTTCTGGGCAAGTGCTGGCCTGGCCTGCACCACTGGAGGGGTGTCCATGCAGGAATGCCAGCAGAGGGAGGGGAGAAGAGAGTCCTCATCAGCACAGCCTTGGAATGCAGAACCTCTCCCCGCAGAGGAAGCCAAGCTGGAGTCAGCCCATCACAGCAGAAGATGCGCCTAACACAGTGAAAGTAGAAGCGGAAATCCTTACAGTAGTCTACAAGACACGCATGATATTTTCCCTACCCCACTCTGACCTCGTCTCTTGCTGCCCCTCCCCGTGCACACTGCTCAGCCACACTGGTCTTCCTGCCCTTCCTCAAGCGTCCTCGGGGTCTTTGCATCTGCTGTTCCCTCTGCCTGCACCATACATACGGCTGGGCTGGACGGATGAGACCACATGGAACACAGACTGTCCCACTGAGGCATTCTAGACCAATCCTCCAGCCAACCAGGAAGGAGTCCAGTCAAGATCAGCCAGGCCCGGCCCAGATCAGCAGAACAATCCAAGCAAACTGTAGACTCATGAGAAATAATAAATCTTCGTGGTTGTGAGTGTCTTCATTTCGGAGCTCTCTCTCACATGGCCATAGATGACTGATACAGGCGGCTGTGCCCCCACCTTGCTGTGTGACTCTAGTAAACACATGTACTCGGCCTGGTCTCCAAATTCCTCATCAGGAAAATGAGAGAATTCTAAAGAGCTTGCGCCTTCCCTTGCCTGATGTTAGAGCGTATCCAGCACCATTGCTCTTTCCTTCCTTAAAACACAGTTGGTGCTGGATACGCCCGTGGCTTCTGTGGTCTCACAGTCACAGGGTCCCCAGCTACTCCTCTGCTCCTTCTGCAGGTCACCCCGGTGCCTGCTCTGATATATTAGGCTACCAAGGACTCAGAGCCAGGCCCCAGCTCCCAGAGCAACCTCGTGGCTTCACCGGCCGTCTCTGTGCCGCACCGGCCACTTCTGGGCCCCACCTTTCCTCTCTCAGTCACTAGGCAGGAAGGTCTGGTCATGTTTGGCTTAAACTACTCGTGGACAAGACAGCCAGGCTGAGCACACCGATCCTCTGGAACTGGGGTTGTGACACTAAGAAAAAGGGAGGAATGACTCAGGTGGGCCGCTAAGTGTGACCCCCACACCAGAAATGAGGCTATCACCCTTAATCCTCCCTCTCCCTCTAACGAAAGCACGTCAAACTTGTGGCCGGTGGGCCGCATGCCGCGAGTTTGACATGCTTGCTCTAACCAAACCTTACCCCACACCAATTTCATTACCGGGTCTTGTGTATTTTACTTTCTTAACATCCCTCAAATCTATTCTCTTATATTTTACTCCCTATTCCAAGCCAATTTTATCCCTTCCCTGGATGAAGGCAGCAAATTCCCAACTGTCCCCCCTTAACTTGTGCTGGCTCCCAGGGTCCCTCCTTTATCCAGCAAACACAAACTGACCAAGTCATCCTCCTGCTGAAGCCTTGACTTCCCATTTCTCTTGATAAAGATGAGGCCCTGAGTGGACTGCCTCCTGCTGAGGGCTCCTCCAGGCCCCTCCTCTCCTGTCGCCCTGCAACCACACTGCCCATCAGCTACTAAAAGGGGCCAGGCCCCCTCCCAGGGTGTTGGCACATGCTCTGGGCTACTCCGTTTCCACTTCCACTCAGCGTTCTGCAGGTGTTAGCTCAAACAGCCCTTCCTCAGGTAAGCCGTCCTCAGTCTCCTGACTGGGTCAAGTGCCCTGTGACACTCATAACCCTAGGTAACGTTGCTTCATGAACACATACCATATTGTCATCTTCAAGTGGTGAGTGTGACTTTTTGAGCAAGAAGAACAAAGATCAGCGATATAACACTCTGTCAAACTTCTTTCTCAAAACAATGCTAGATATTGATTCAATTATCCTCATAGGTAACAACAAATAAACTAATTAATAATTCTTCTTCAGACTCACAGCTAGGAAACACTGAGCAGAGATCTGAACCCAGGTCAACCTGACTCCAGAGTTTGAACTTACTCACTTTCACCTGCGGTTGTCTAACTGGGTTCCATGCAGCCCCAGGGTTCAGCAGGCGTGAAGCCTCAGGGAATAGGGGAGAGCTAAGCAGAGATTTGTCCATCTCTTTGACTATGTGTGCCCTGCCTCCCCTCAAGCCCCAAAGAAGCATGGGTCTTATTTCCCCTCCGATCTACAGCCTTCATCCTGCCAGACACGCCGGTTAGATAATGCCTCTTCACATGATCTGTTCTTCTGACCAACATGGCTCCTTCCTGGCAGGTGACTGAGTCTTCCTCTTCTCCCCAATGTCCTTGGGGACATCCAATTGAATGAACAAGTCCACATCTTTGCCTCCCTGGACCTTAACTTCCCATACCCAAGAGACTTCTCTTTCTATCCACTTTCAACCACCCACACCCATGACCATGACATGTTCAGCCTCTGCTTGAACTTGAATCCCAGCCTCTTACAAACCACAATGCTCTATCATGTCAACTACACCCTTCACTTACATTCTTACAGCCCCTTCCATTCTTCTGGAACCACTCTCCATCCCTCACTCTCACTTACTTTTATCTTCAATCTCTGTCTTTCATCCTCAACATTCAATCACAATGAATTCTTCTCTGTCTGGAAATAACTAAACCCCTCCTGTAGCAGATGCTCTCAGTGCCCTCATATCCCCTCAGCTTTTACCATGGGCACCACTTCAATCCAACTGCCAACTGCCGCCACCTCTGTCTCTTGGCCTGAGGACTTTATCTGGCTGCCAAAGCCCCCTTTCTCCATGCACGTGTCAGGCCAAACATGCCTGGGAATTCATGTTTCCCCAACCCCCAGCTCCCCTGACCCCGAGGAGAGTCTGAGGTGCAGGCTCAGTGCTGTTTCCCAGAGCTACCCAGTGAGGTTAAGCCCCATTTCCCATGGTGGTTACTTGCTTGCTGGTGCACCCTTTATTGATTCCCTTATCTTTTATGTCTCCCTTCTACACTCCCCTACTGGTGTTTTCTGGGATCACCCCCCAAGTAAACTACTTGCACTCAGTCCTGTGTCATCTACTCAATCCAACATCTCCTCTGGGCACTGCCAATCTCTTGCTTCCCTTTCTTGGACCAGCGGGTTACCTATACCCATCTCTCTTCCATGCGCTCTGCCGTCTGGTATCTACCCCAGTGCCTCATCAAAACTGTTTCTCCGCAATGTGTAGAAGGGCCTTCCATCTTATCTGGCCTCTGCACAACTTCCAACATGTTGCCACTGTCTTCTCAGAACTCTTTCCTTCCTTGGCTTCATGACTTCACTGTCCGTCTGTCTGCATTCAGCGTCAAGGTCTTTCTCGGCTCCTGGACACTCCAGCTGCCCTTGCAATGCTGAGGTTCCTGCAGGCTCCACCACCCTTGGTCTTCTCCTCTTCCTCGGAGGTTACGTGCTCTCCGCGGATCATACACCTTCTGGTTAAGAAGCACAGTTGACTTCTCAGTGGCTCTGCCTGCACAGAGCACCATCCTCAGTGTCAGATCTCAACTCCAGCTGCCAATCAAATCCCTCCAACATGTCCTAAACCCAAACTGTTTTTTCCTTGCCCCTTCTGATTAATGTCACAACCCCCACCCAGTCACCAAGCCATCTGGAGTTATCTTAAACTGCTTCCTCTACTCTGCCTGAGACGCACAATTCTCTACCCAGTCTCGTCAGTCCAGCCTATAGAACATCTCTCCTCTCCATCCCAATGCCATGTTCTAGGCCAGATTGCTGCAACAGCATCTTTACCAGCGTCTCTGGCTCTGGTGACCCCAATCCAGCCCATCCTCCGCATGCTAGCAGAGTCATTCCTTCAGAAGCACAAATATGAGCTCCAACTCCCCCTGCTTAAACCCTCAGTGATCTCACCACCCTCAGGGGAGGTTCAAATCCCTTAAGAGGTTCCCAGACCCCTTCACAATCTGGTCCCTGCTGATCCCTCCAACCTCATCTCTCACCACTTCACATGCTTTAGCCTCGTGGCTCTCCACCCTGGCTGAACACAGGCATCACCCGGAGAGTCCTGAGGGAATGCCAGTGCCTTGTACCACCCCCAGAGAGTATGCATGACGTGGTCAGGGGTGAGGGGCAGGCATTAGGACAGTTCTGGAGTGCAGCCAGAGCCGAGAGGCGCTGCCAGAACCAAACCTAGTGGCTTAGAGTCCCGCCCAGTCCTCCGGTGTTCGCCCAGGCCAGTGCCCACCTAGCCCCGCTCCTGGAACACCTTGCTTCAGGGGTGACACCACTTCCCCCTTAATATTCAGCCCCTGGGAACCTTCCTGACCCAACTTCCCAGTCTGAACCCGGAGCTTTCCTCTGAGTTGCCTCTGCTCAAGCCTCTAGGGCATTTACACAGCAAATGCTAACGGTCTGCGCCCCCTCAAATCGGTGGTGACTGCCATTGAGGGGGGGTCTTTGCCTGCAGGTACAGGGCTGAGCACAGTGGCCCCTCCTTGATGATGCAATGCGTTCATTGAATAAACGAATGAACAAGTGAATTAATGAATGAATGATCCCCATCCCCATTCCCTTCTGGCCATAAGGATAGGAACTTTATTGTCCCTTAGCTGCTCCCTTCTCCTCCCCTAGTTCATGGCCAATGCACTAAGCAGGTGTTCAATGAGTAGCTGTTGAGTGAATTAACATAAGACAGGCGATGCAAGCACCCACCCCCTCTTCCCTTTTAGAGGAGCGCCCTGGGGAGCAGAGACAAATCAAACTGCACTTTCTACAGTTTTGCTAAAATGGAATTTGCCAAAGACGTCCTGAAAAATGGATTTAATTAGGCCCGTTAATAGGGGAGTCGTTGGTGGCTAAGATTTAAAGCTAAGGTTGAAAGTGGTATCAATAATTTTACCATTTCAAATTATATAGGAGGTTATTTCTCACTCCCACCTTAATTATAAGAATGCATCTCGATGAAACCTCAGCCTTGAAGGGAATAAAGACAGAGGTAGAGGCAGGGTCTGAAATTCCACTGAAGCGGGCTATCAGGGTGTCGCACTGGCTCAGCCCGGAGCTCGGCGTGGGAGAAGGGACAACGTCACTGCACAGCCAGATCTCATTACACTAACGACCGGCAGGACACCCCGATGTGGCTCTTAACTGCAAGCAGCATCCAGGAGAGGAGGGTGCAGAGGTCGCAAGGACCACGTGGGATTCTGCACAGGCTCCCGGGGCCCTGAAGTTCTCGTGTTCCCTTTTCTGGGGAGTCACTCTGAGAGAGCCAAGTTCTAATTGGTTCCACAGTCAGATCCTGGAAAGGTCACGACCTCGGTCCTCAGCTCCCCGTTATCAGAGATACTCAGCTGTCCCCCGATTACGGAGCCAAGTGAAAGAAACTCAGTTTGGGGTCTAGAGTCCCTCGGATCCCAGGAGCTGGGATACCCACTGGAAGATGCCCTCTCCCCCAGGGACTCCGGAAATGAGTCCCAGTACTTGACAGGGCGCCATGCGTAAGTTGGTGGCAGGCACCGCTCTGGGCAGAGCTAGGACCGGGGGAGGGGGGGGGGAGGCAGAGGAGGCACTCACCTCGGGGGCAAAATCCCAGAGAGGGCAAAAACTCCGAATCAAGATCATTGATATTTTAATGCAGTATTATTAAAAATAGTTATCAATGCAAAAATGCTTGCGATGAACAAAATATCCACATTTTATCTGAAGACAGGATCTCAGCCTGCCCTTCTAGGACCTGCTCCCCTGCCCCACCTCTGTCCCAGCCCTGGCTTTAGGCCTGGGATGCAGAGTGAAGTAGACTAAACCCCTCCCTCAGGGAGATGCTGGGGCTGATGGGAGATAAACAATGAACAGAAGAGCCGAGTCTAACTAAGGCATCGAGCTGGCAAAGGCTGCAATGGAAAGAAATACAGCAGAGAAGGGGGCGATTCCATAAGAAACATCTCAAAGCCTCTCCCCAGCCCAGACTTCCACTCCCTGGTGTCTCAGAAAAAGCAGGACTCCAGGGTCAGTCAAGGGGCCCATCCCAGCCCAACCCACACGAGGCCCTGGACCAGCCCCTCGCTTCCCAGGCAGTTACCGGCTTACCCTGTCACCCGAGGAATGAAAAGGTGGGAGTTCACAATAACAAAGACAACATTGGGAGCAATCGGTGTCCGCGAGCCCCCTGCGCCGAGCCCTCCGCCCACTCCCTCGTTTAGCCCACACGCAGGCCCGGGACCGGGGTGTTCCAATCGCGTGGGAGGCTGACACCGCATGTGGAGCAGCTGGCCCGCAGGACAACGAGGCTTGGAGGCTCCTGGGGCCAAACTCCCACCCCAGGACCCTGTCCGCACCCCAGGCTGAAGCAGGGCTGCACCTCGGTGACCCTGAGCAAGGCCCTGGGTCTCTCTGAGGCTTGTTGTCCTCATCTGCAAAATGGAGGCACTAATGCATCTCCTTCCTCCCAGGGCCGATAAGGCCAGGCGTCAGGCACCCGTTGGGCCCCACAAATGTGGGCGCCCTTTTCCCCAGCTCGTGCCCGGCGGCAGCACCAGCCTCCAAGGCGAGGGGCAGAATCCACGGGAGGTTCAGACGCCCGTTTTCCGTTTTCCTGACAGCCTATTTCATGGATCACAGAGACCCCAGTCCAGCTGCTTATTCAACAGAGGAAAGAATGAATTCCTTTTCATTCCTTAATACCCGGTGTGACCTGTTCTCTGCTGATCGCTCCTTTCAGCGGCCGCAGCCCTTCCCACAGACTTTCAATTTGGCCAGAGAGAGAAAATGGGCAGTAACGACAGAATGTCCTCCCAGAGGATGCTGGGAGCGAAGCACCGCGGTGCCGGTAATAAGTCCAAATGAAAGATATTGTGTCACCTCGTTTGAATTAAACAGATGAACTACGGTCCTGGACCATTAAAAATGAGCCGGCCTGCTGGACAGCTTCCAAGTGCCTCCTAAGGTGCTCGGGGTTTATATCCTCGTTTCCTGCCAATAATCCCTCCTCCCTGCGAGCGCCGAGGAATAACCTGATGAAAAGGCCACTGGCCCTTCGGCTTCTCAGGGTCCCGGGGCTCCTGCTAATTGGGTGCTAACTGAAAAGCACCAGGGAGCCCCCTGGCGGGCGGCCAGGGCCAGCCTCCACTCCGGGGGACAATTAACTGCCCCGGCAATGTTTTCTCCTCCAAAAATTCTGGGGAGCTCCCCACCTGCACCCCAAAGCCCAGGCAGGGAGGCAGACTGACAGAGTTGCCTCCCTTTACAAATGGGGAAACTGAGGCTGCAGAGTCTGAGACACTTGAGCAGACACCCTGCTGAAGAGCCGCAGGCTGAGCGGCTGGCTCTCCCAGGAGCGCCTGCTTCTCCCCGCCCCGCACCCCAAGCAGCACCAGCAGCCCCTTCCGATGGCCAGGGCACCCATCTCCCAACGCTAGGGCAAGAGTTGCATTGAATCTTATGCTTCTTGATCGTTTGAGGACCACGAACACCCTGAGAGTTTGATGGAAGCTGTGACTCTTCCCTAGGGGAGGAGAAAGCATGTATGTTGCTCATTGAAAATTTTGCGTATAGCCCTGACCGGTGTGGCTCAGTGGATGGAGCATCGGCCTGCGGACTGAAAGGTCCCGGGTTCGATTCCGGTCAAGGGCATGTACCTTGGTTGCGGGCACATCCCCAGTAGAGGGTGTGCAGGAGGCAGCTGATCGATGTTTCTCTCTCATCGATGTTTCCAGCTCTCTATCCCTCTCCCTTTCTCTCTGTAAAAAAATCAATAAAATATATTTTTTTTTAAAAAATTTTGCATATAATGTCAACTAATTCCCAAAGTCCTTAAAAACCTTTAGGGATCAATGACCTTCTTCCTTCAGTCAGTAAGTCAATGAACATCTACTAAGTGCCCGGTGGGGTGTCCTCCCTCTAACCCCGGGTCAGCGTGCTCAGAGAATCGCCTACAGAAAGCGCGGCCGGCCGGCCTCTCCCGCAGCACAGCAGTCTGGGCGCTGGGGCACAGGGCAGTCACCTGCAGAGCTCCTTATAATTCTGATGCCAGAGCCTCACCCCAGCACCTGGGGGACGCAGGCCCCCTGGGGACTCCGATGGGCAGCCAAAGGGAGCCTCTGACGGAGAAACCCCACGTGTGTGTGTTAAAGCTCCCAAGGCGGTTGCGATGTCGTCCAGGCAGCTCGTTCACCCATCCCGTGAACAAGCACCCACTGTGTGCCAGGCACTGCGCTGGGCACCGAGCTGGGCACCGGGGCAGAGCAGAGAATAGGAAATCACAACCCCCTCCCCCCTCCCTTACAGAGTTGACATTCTAGCGAAGGGAACTGGCGGTAAGTAACCAATCCATAAAAATAACTGCAAATTGTCGGTAGCGCCACAGGCCCCTGGAAAAGGGAGAGACGTAAAGAAAAAGAGACGGGCCTTCTCGAGGGGGCCTGGGGACACTTGAGCTGACGCCTGAAGGACAGGGGCTGCGGGAAGAGCATTCCAGGTGGTGGGACAGCCAGGCAAGGGCCCCGCGCAGGGAAGAGCCGAGGAGGAGGAAGCGGCCAGGGTGACTGGGCGCCCAGGTGAGGAAGGGGAGGTGTGACAGGGGACCAGGCCGGCCATGCAGCCCTGACAGGGGTTTAGGCTGACCTCCCGGCTGTGGCCTTCATTCTCTGCCGTTCTTACAGCCGCCTGGGCCAGGAGCAGGAGGCTGCGAAGGTGAAGCGAGGTCCTAAGGATCCTCGGCTGGGACGCCTGCCCAGGCCTCCACGTGGCCAAACAGAGGCCGTGGCCCTCAGAAAGTGACCTCACTGCTCTGGCCCGCGCTCCTCTGCCCCACTCCAGCCCGGCCCTCAGTGTAACCAGTGCCCGGAGAGCATTGTTGCCTCAGCCCAGACCCACACCTCACAAACCCCGTCACCGTGGGAACCAGGCCAGCCAATCAGAGCGCTCTGTTTTGAAAGGGAGCCTTAGACATTGAGCCTCCCCTCCCCGGACAAGCACACCCAACATCCAGAGGCCTCCCAGGGCTCCTTCCCTCTGGACAAACCAGTTGAGCTGCCCCCCACTTTCCCCCAGGACAGGGAAGGGGACTCCTGTGGCTGGAATGCCCAGGGCCAAGATGTAAGCCCACAGTCACCCTGCTTAGAGCGCCAGCCACCCCTACGGCCACGCCATGACCCCGGAGCCACTCGGGAGCCGCTGAGAGTCCCCGGCAGTAACCTGGGACCCGCCTGGAGCAGCGGGAGCAGCGGGAGCAGCGAGAGCAGCGTGCAACGCGGCAGCCTGGAGAAGAGCGGCCGCATCAGCCAGCTGAGCAACGGGTACGCGGGGGACGAGGAGAACAGCGAGGTCAGCCTGGTGGGCGGCAACCGAATCGCACCGTTGAATAGAAGACTCGGAACCCCAGCGGGCGGCACCCAGACCAGCCAGCTGTGCGCCGCCTACCGCCCCGACCAGCTGAAGAGCCAGGCGGCCAGCCCAGCCCACGGCGCCCGGCAGCCTGGAGGGGAAACGTGAGCCCAGCCTGCCCGGCAGCGCCCCCGACAGCAGGGCCAGCAGCCTGACCAGCCTCAGCTTCGTCAGCCCGGGCAGCAGCTTCCTGACCTACCAGGTGAGCAGCGGGCTCACCCTGGGCGGCTCCCTGAGCAGCCTGCCCCCCAGCCACGCCGGCAGCTGCCAGAGCGTCCACGTGGACGGCGCCGTGCAGAGCGGGCCGCAGGGCAGCACGGGCCCTCAGGAGGACAAGGCCGGGGACAGCGGCGGGGACGGCGCCAAAGCCAGCGACCAGGTCGCCGAGGAGAAGCAGCCGGCACAGGGGCTCGTGCCTCTACGAGAAAGTCCTCGGAAAACGCAGATGTGACCTCACCCGCGGGGCTGTGCCAGCACCAGGAGGAAAGCTCTCCATCTGCAGAACAGCAGGAGGGTCGTGGGGAGCAAGAACTCGTGGTGGGGAGCGCCACGCACACTGAACAGCTGGGCCCCCTGCATCCGGACCCCCTTCTCCCCTCCCACCCCACCCCACCCCGTGACAATAACCTCAGCCCTCAAACACCAGTGAGTGACGGGCCGTCCCTAACAGGATCCACCAAGGGCCGAGCCGTCGCCTGGGACAGGCATTATCAGTGTCAAATGCCAACTCTGTTAAGACCCACCTGCAGCCATGACGACTCCATCCTGAGTGATGGCCCCGGCGGCCGCACCGACCACGTGCGCTCAGACCAACCGCGCATGTGACGCCAGGAGCACGTCCCGGGGCTGGGTCCGGCGGCGCGGTCACACAGCCCGCAGCATCCACCGAAGCACGCGTGAGACTGTGCCAAGGGAGCCGCGCCCGGGGCATCGCCCAAGGCCACGTGCCACTGATGTTGAGCACTGCTCCCGGGCAGCGTCAGCCTGCATCTGCCAGACATGCTGTGTTCCCTGGTGGGTCCGGCAGTGCTGCCTGTGGCAGGACAACGCCTTGACAAGTGCTTAAAGGTGACAGAGACCGACCGGCCCAGCGAGCACGCTGCCCTGGGAGCGCTCTGGGCCGGGTGGTGGCCGTGCCCTCGGGGGTGGGAGGCCTCGGTCCCGCCCGCCCCGTCACAGAACAACCACACAGCCCTGGGGGAGTGTAGAGCAGCCGAGGCCAGAACAGTCCTGAAGACCCCACCAGGCCCTGAAGGTAGCTGAGGGGACACCGCAGACAATAAAGGTGTCGGGAGAGGTTGTAGGTGTGTGAGTCTGTGCGAGCGCCCAGCCGAGCTTACGGTCACAGGGGCGGGTAAGAAAGCCAACACCCACGGATACGGTAGGGCTTAGCCACCAGCTCTGCCGCTCTAAGCTGGTGAGTACCTGGGCGAAACCCTTAAACGTCCCAAGCCTCAGTTTCCTCATCTGGAAAGTGGGAACGCTAACCCCTTCCATACATAGATGGGAGAGTCACGTACTAGTATCTGAAAACCCACAGGAAGTCCCTGGCAAGTGGTGGCACTGAGCGTTTGCTTCCCTGTGCTCGCTCACCCGCAACATGGGCACGTGGCCTCTGCCTTGCTCCACTCGGCACAGAAAGGACCGGGCCTGGACCTGGAGACGGGTCTTCCCTGCTTTCCTTCGGGCAGCGTCGCTCAGCGGGTCCCGAGCGCCCACAAGCCAGGCAGACGAGAGAAGCCCCCGCAGTGAGCCGCGCCTGCCCACGGCCCTGGGGGAAGCCTCCCCTTAGGACAGCCCCCTGCTCCCCAGGCTGAGAGAACGCAGGGTCACCGCAGCGCTGGACAGCCGCACACACGGCCCTCGGAGCAGGGGCCGCCTTCCCCTGCCCGCCTGCTCCTCGTCCCTCGCAGCAGGTGGCTTCATCCACCCAGGTGTCCGAGCCCAGGCCCTGTGTCACACTGCAGTCTGCCCCGCCCCCGCCTCAGCCCACTCCACTGGTCTCCACCCCCACTGCTGACCGGCCGGGCCTCCTCTGCCCCAGGCCAGTGCTCCTGGGCCTGGCTGCACACTAGGATCACCCGGGACATTTACACATGTAGATGCCCAGGCCGCCCGCACGGCTCAGACGGGGCACGGGGTGGGGGCCCTGAGCTCCTGGGACCCACTTTCACGCCTGCCACCCGCAGAGCCCAGGCAGGGGTGGGCTTAGGCAGGCTGGACAGCGTGTGTCCCGTCCAAAGAGAAGCCAGCAGTCCAGAACTCCATGAAAAAGGCTCTGGTTTTAAATATTGGTCACAAATTCAAAATCCTTTAAAAAGTGGGGGTGGGCGCAGGGAAGCATTGCCGAGGCAGGACCCGGCGCATACATCTTGCAGCCTCTGCTTCTCCACGGACAGCAGCGCCACCTCTGAAATAGAAACCTGCTGGTACTCGCTGGCCGCTTAAAAACACTGGGACCCGCCACGGACCGGAGGGTTTGCACGGCATTCGGACAGACCGGCAAACTGGCCTAAACACGTCCGGCTCGACGCCCGCTGCGGCCTTCTCCTGGCCGCTGCACACGCACACCATCGCAGACCCGAGTTCACGCCCCGGGGCCTTCGCCCGTGCGTTCCTCCGCCTGGCCTGATTTACACGCAGCATGATGTACCTGTAGTATGATGTACCTGTAATATGATGTGCCTGTAGTATGATGTACCTGTAGTATGATGTACATGTAGTGTGATGTACATGTAGTATGATGTACCTGTAGTATGATGTACCTGTAGTATGATGTACATGTAGTGTGATGTATATGTAGTATGATGTACCTGTAGTATGATGTACCTGTAGTATGATGTACCTGCAGGATTATGACTCACCCTTTTCGTGTACAGCTTTATGATCTTTGACAAAACACACGGTCATGTGTCCACCACACACACCCAGAGCCAAATCCTTTCATCAGCCCCGAATCCCCTTGTGCCCCGTGGTCAGCCCCTCCTCCACCTCCGCAATCACTGACCAGTTTTCCGCCGTCCCCCACCCCCCGGTTTTCCAGAACGTTACGTACGGGGAGTCACACGGCACGCACCCCTGAGCCCGGCTGCGTTGGATCGGCTGGAGGCACCGGCCGCCCACCGTGCTGCTCGTGTTCGCGGCTGCTCCGCGGCCATGGCTTCTCTGGCTGCAAGCATCGTCCCCTCCAGCCGCCCACGCCTGGACCGGCCCGAGCCCCATGTCCCATCTGTCCCTGAACGCCCACCCCACTCCTAACGACTGCCCGCAGGGCTTTGTGAGCGTGTGTTCGACGTCACCTGGGGAAACACCCAGGAGAGGGATGTCGGGTGGGCTGAGTGCTGAACCTCACAGGAAACGGCCAAGTCATTTCCTGAAAGTAGCTTTACAGTGGCCAGCGCTCTGTCCCCGTGTCGGGATGTTTGATTGAACTTGAACTAACCCCCTGTTCGTTATGTTAACAACAGAAGGTGGTTTGCATGTCTCCGTTAGTAACTCCACTTCACAGATGGGGAAACTGAGGCATGGGGCAGCTAACTCTTTGTAAGTTGTTGGCAGGACTGGGATTTGAACCCGGCAGCCTAACCCCAGACTCCGTGGTCTTAACTATTAGCCTCTCTTTCCTCCCGGCTCTGCTGTGGCCACTCAGGGCCCCTCCGACCCAGGCAGCCGGCTGCAGCCATCCGCAGGGCCCCCACTGTGCGTGTCTGCCTCCCTTAATGGGGGGAGCTGAACTCCCCCCTGTGTATCCTCGCTGCTGTCCACTTCCAGGTCAGCGGCATCAGTGATTGCCGAATGAATGAATGAATGAATGAATGTGCAAGCAAGGAGTGAGGGGAGAAGGAAAGGCTGAATTGGAGGAAGACAGCTGGGTCCTCCCACGTCCCAACACCAGTGTGGCTCAGGACCCAGCGTTAAACATGGTGCGGTGTGCAAGCTGAGCCCACGGACCTCCCCCTCCCCCACCGTCTGCCCCAGACACCTCCGCGCTCTCCCACCCAGCATCATGTGAAGTGAGGGCCATTTTTCACGCGGCACGGTGATTTTTCCTTTCCTGCCCACTAGCTCGGAGATCGGGGTGCAGCGGGGTTGGAATGATGGGTTGGCTGCAGGCCTTGGCTCCTAAATTATTAACTGAGCTGAGGAGAGCGCTGCTTACAAATGCTGTCTGTCCAGCAGACCGCGGCAGCAGCCGCAGACTTCAAACAGGCCTGGAGCGTGCAGGCAGGAAGGGGGGCAGGGTTCGCGGCGGGCCTCACAGGCTGGCGGCACCTGGGCACCTGGGCCGCTCCTCCTGAGCCCTCCGGCCCAGCCTCGTCCCCTGGCCTGGCAGGAGGTCATTTCTCACAGGAGCAGTGCCGAGCCCTCTTCTGCCCACTCCCAGACCAGGGGGCCGAATGGATGGCATCTGGCGCCTGGTTCTTCCTGAGCCAGGAGCTTGTGGGTGGGCAGGACTCTGGTTTGAGGCTCATCGTGGGCAGTGGCAGCGAGTAGGGTCCAGGGTTGGGTTGCTGGAGGCGGAGCCTGAGACTGGAGTCCTTGTGGGAGTTCCAAGGAAAAGGGGGTGCGGAAGGAGGTGGGAGGGGGTGGGGCTGGAGAGCGGCCTCAGGCTGACCCTGTGGGGAGCGCCAAGTCACTCGCAGCTGGTTCCACCTTCAGGCAAGGGGGGCCCTTCAGGCCTCCACAGCCTGCGTGAGGGGACATGGCATCCTGGGTGGAATAGCTCCCCTCCAGACCAGGACAGGGACAGCTGGAGGCCACCGGTGGCAACACTGGGCAGAGATCCAGGCTGGCATGGTGGCTCCACAGAGAGATCAGGATCCCAGCCCCTTCCAGACCTCCATTCCACCATCCTCACGGCCCTCCTCCTCACCGCCCTCCTCCTCACGGCCCTCCTCCTCACCCACCTCCTCCTCACGGCCCTCCTCCTCACGGCCCTCCTCCTTCACCCACCACCTCCTCACCACCCTCCTCCTCACGGCCCTCCTCCTCACCCACCTCCTCCTCACCCACCTCCTCCTCACGGCCCTCCTCCTCACCCACCTCCTCCTCACCGCCCTCCTCCTCACCCACCTCCTCCTCACGGCCCTCCTCCTCACGGCCCTCCTCCTTCACCCACCACCTCCTCACCACCCTCCTCCTCACCGCCCTCCTCCTCACGGCCCTCCTCCTCACCGCCCTCCTCCTCACGGCCCTCCTCCTCACCGCCCTCCTCCCCACCGCCCTCCTCCTCACCACCCTCCTCCTCACCACCCTCCTCCTCACGGCCCTCCTCCTCCTCACCGCCCTCCTCCTCATGGCCCTCCTCCTCATGGCCCTCCTCCTCACAGCCCTCCTCCTCCCACACCTCCTCCTCACGGCCCTCCTCCTCACGGCCCTCCTCCTCCTCACGGCCCTCCTCCTCCTCACCGCCCTCCTCCTCCCCACCGCCCTCCTCCTCACGGCCCTCCTACTCACCGCCCTCCTCCTCACCACCCTCCTCCTCATCGCCCTCCTCCTCACCGCCCTCCTCCTCACCGCCCTCCTCCTCACGGCCCTCCTCCTCACCACCCTCCTCCTCACGGCCCTCCTCCTCACTGCCCTCCTCCTCACCCTCACGGCCCTCCTCCTCACTGCCCTCCTCCTCACCCTCACGGCCCTCCTCCTCACCGCCCTCCTCCTCACCGCCCTCCTCCTCACCGCCCTCCTCCTCACGGCCCTCCTCCTCACTGCCCTCCTCCTCACCCTCACGGCCCTCCTCCTCACTGCCGTCCTCCTCACCCTCACGGCCCTCCTCCTCACCGCCCTCCTCCTCACCACCTACCTCCTCACCCTCACCGCCCTCCTCCTCACCGCCCTCCTCCTCACCCTCACCGCCCTCCTCCTCACGGCCCTCCTCCTCACCCTCACCGCCCTCCTCCTCACGGCCCTCCTCCTCACCCTCACCGCCCTCCTCCTCACCGCCCTCCTCCTCACCCTCACCGCCCTCCTTCTCACCGCCCTCCTCCTCACCGCCCTCCTCCTCACGGCCCTCCTCCTCACCGCCCTCCTCCTCACCGCCCTCCTCCTCACAGCCCTCCTCCTCACCACCCTCCTCCTCACCCTCACCGCCCTCCTTCTCACCGCCCTCCTCCTCACCGCCCTCCTCCTCACGGCCCTCCTCCTCACCGCCCTCCTCCTCACCGCCCTCCTCCTCACAGCCCTCCTCCTCACCACCCTCCTCCTCACCCTCACCGCCCTCCTTCGCACCGCCCTCCTCCTCACGGCCCTCCTCCTCACCGCCCTCCTCCTCACCGCCCTCCTCCTCACAGCCCTCCTCCTCACCACCCTCCTCCTCACCCTCACCGCCCTCCTTCTCACCGCCCTCCTCCTCACCGCCCTCCTCCTCACCACCCTCCTCCTCACCCACCTCCTCCTCCCGGCCCTCCTCCTCACCCACCTCCTCCTCACCGCCCTCCTCCTCACCACCCTCCTCCTCACGGCCCTCCTCCTCACGGCCCTCCACCTCCTCCTCACCACCCTCCTCCTAAACCGCCCTCCTCCTCACCCACCTCCTCCTCACCACCCTCCTCCTCACGGCCCTCCTCCTCACCGCCCTCCTCCTCACCCACCTCCTCCTCACCACCCTCCTCCTCACGGCCCTCCTCCTCACCGCCCTCCTCCTCACAGCCCTCCTCCTCACCGCCCTCCTCCTCACGGCCCTCCTCCTCACCGCCCTCCTCCTCACCGCCCTCCTCCTCACCGCCCTCCTCCTCACGGGCCTCCTCCTCACCCACCTCCTCCTCACCACCCTCCTCCTCACCACCCTCCTCCTCACCCACCTCCTCCTCACCCACCTCCTCCTCACCGCCCTCCTCCTCACCACTCTCCTCCTCACCGCCCTCCTCCTCACCGCCCTCCTCCTCACCCACCTCCTCCTCACGGCCCTCCTCCTCACCCACCTCCTCCTCACCGCCCTCCTCCTCACCCACTTCCTCCTCACCCACCTCCTCCTCACCGCCCTCCTCCTCACTGCCCTACTCCTCACCCACCTCCTCCTCACCGCCCTCCTCCTCACCCACCTCCTCCTCACCGCCCTCCTCCTCACCGCCCTAATCCACACCACCCCTCCTCCTCACCGCCCTCCTCCTCACGGCCCTCCTCCTCCTCCTCACCGCCCTCCTCCTCACCGCCCTCCTCCTCACGGCCCTCCTCCTCACCCACCTCCTCCTCACCACCCTCCTCCTCACAGCCCTCCTCCTCACCCACCTCCTCCTCACCACCCTCCTCCTCACCGCCCTCCTCCTCACGGCCCTCCTCCTCACCCACCTCCTCCTCACCACCCTCCTCCTCACCGCCCTCCTCCTCACGGCCCTCCTCCTCACCGCCCTCCTCCTCACCACCCTCCTCCTCACCACCCTCCTCCTCACCGCCCTCCTCCTCACGGCCCTCCTCCTCACCCACCTCCTCCTCACCACCCTCCTCCTCACCCACCTCCTCCTCACGGCCCTCCTCCTCACCCACCTCCTCCTCACCACCCTCCTCCTCACCACCCTCCTCCTCACCCACCTCCTCCTCACCGCCCTCCTCCTCACCCACCTCCTCCTCACCACCCTCCTCCTCACCCACCTCCTCCTCACGGCCCTCCTCCTCACCCACCTCCTCCTCACCACCCTCCTCCTCACCGCCCTCCTCCTCACCGCCCTCCTCCTCACCCACCTCCTCCTCACGGCCCTCCTCCTCACCGCCCTCCTCCTCACCGCCCTCCTCCTCACGGCCCTCCTCCTCACCGCCCTCCTCCTCACCGCCCTCCTCCTCACCCACCTCCTCCTCACGGCCCTCCTCCTCACCCACCTCCTCCTCACCGCCCTCCTCCTCACCGCCCTCCTCCTCACCGCCCTCCTCCTCACGGCCCTCCTCCTCACCGCCCTCCTCCTCACCGCCCTCCTCCTCACCACCCTCCTCCTCACCGCCCTCCTCCTCACCACCCTCCTCCTCACCACCCTCCTCCTCACCACCCTCCTCCTCACCCACCTCCTCCTCACCGCCCTCCTCCTCACCACCCTCCTCCTCACCGCCCTCCTCCTCATGGCCCTCCTCCTCACCGCCCTCCTCCTCACGGCCCTCCTCCTCCTCCTCACCGCCCTCCTCCTCACGGCCCTCCTCCTCACCGCCCTCCTCCTCACCGCCCTCCTCCTCACGGCCCT
This sequence comes from Cnephaeus nilssonii, assembly GCF_951640355.1. NCBI lineage: Eukaryota > Metazoa > Chordata > Mammalia > Chiroptera > Vespertilionidae > Cnephaeus > Cnephaeus nilssonii. The sequence goes on from NC_137073.1 coordinate 9,133,802, forward strand.
CCTCCTCCTCCTCACCGCCCTCCTCCTCACGGCCCTCCTCCTCACCCACCTCCTCCTCACCCACCTCCTCCTCACCGCCCTCCTCCTCACCCACCTCCTCCTCACGGCCCTCCTCCTCACCCACCTCCTCCTCACCGCCCTCCTCCTCACCCACTTCCTCCTCACCCACCTCCTCCTCACCGCCCTCCTCCTCACCGCCCTACTCCTCACCCACCTCCTCCTCACCGCCCTCCTCCTCACCGCCCTACTCCTCACCACCCTCCTCCTCACTGCCCTCCTCCTCACGGCCCTCCTCCTCACCCACCTCCTCCTCACCACCCTCCTCCTCACCACCCTCCTCCTCACGGCCCTCCTCCTCACCCACCTCCTCCTCACCGCCCTCCTCCTCACCGCCCTCCTCCTCACCACCCTCCTCCTCACCCACCTCCTCCTCACGGCCCTCCTCCTCACCCACCTCCTCCTCACCACCCTCCTCCTCACCCACCTCCTCCTCCCGGCCCTCCTCCTCACCCACCTCCTCCTCACCGCCCTCCTCCTCACGGCCCTCCTCCTCACCCACCTCCTCCTCACCACCCTCCTCCTCACCACCCTCCTCCTCACCGCCCTCCTCCTCACCACCCTCCTCCTCACCACCCTCCTCCTCACCGCCCTCCTCCTCACGGCCCTCCTCCTCACCCACCTCCTCCTCACCACCCTCCTCCTCACCACCCTCCTCCTCACCGCCCTCCTCCTCACCACCCTCCTCCTCACCACCCTCCTCCTCACCCACCTCCTCCTCACGGCCCTCCTCCTCACCCACCTCCTCCTCACCACCCTCCTCCTCACCGCCCTCCTCCTCACGGCCCTCCTCCTCACCCACCTCCTCCTCACCGCCCTCCTCCTCACGGCCCTCCTCCTCACCCACCTCCTCCTCACCACCCTCCTCCTCACCACCCTCCTCCTCACCGCCCTCCTCCTCACCACCCTCCTCCTCACGGCCCTCCTCCTCACCGCCCTCCTCCTCACCGCCCTCCTCCTCACCCACCTCCTCCTCACGGCCCTCCTCCTCACCCACCTCCTCCTCACCACCCTCCTCCTCACCGCCCTCCTCCTCACCGCCCTCCTCCTCACCGCCCTCCTCCTCACCCACCTCCTCCTCACGGCCCTCCTCCTCGCCCACCTCCTCCTCACCGCCCTCCTCCTCACCGCCCTCCTCCTCACCGCCCTCCTCCTCACCACCCTCCTCCTCACTGCCCTCCTCCTCACCGCCCTCCTCCTCACCGCCCTCCTCCTCACCACCCTCCTCCTCACCGCCCTCCTCCTCACCGCCCTCCTCCTCACCACCCTCCTCCTCACCGCCCTCCTCCTCACCGCCCTCCTCCTCACCACCCTCCTCCTCACCACCCTCCTCCTCACCCACCTCCTCCTCACCGCCCTCCTCCTCACCACCCTCCTCCTCACTGCCCTCCTCCTCACCACCCTCCTCCTCACCACCCTCCTCCTCACCCACCTCCTCCTCACCGCCCTCCTCCTCACCACCCTCCTCCTCACCGCCCTCCTCCTTATGGCCCTCCTCCTCACCGCCCTCCTCCTCACCGCCCTCCTCCTCACCACCCTCCTCCTCACCCACCTCCTCCTCACCGCCCTCCTCCCCACCGCCCTCCTCCTCATGGCCCAGGAAGGCTGCCCAAGCGCCAGCAACACAGCTCCATCCAGCTTCAAGGAGAACAGGGGTCTGGTGAAGGAGAGAAGTAAGGCTTGACCCTTCTTTTTTGTAGATTTGTTTAATCCTCACTCAAAGATCTGGTTTCCTTTATTGATTTTAGAGAGAGAGGAAGGGGGGGGAGAGAGAGAGAGAGAGAGAGAGAGAGAGAGGGAGGGAGAGAGAGAGAGAGAGAGAGAGAGAGAGAGAGAGAGATCACTCGGTTGTGTCCTCTACACATCCAGACCAGGATCAAGCCTGCAACGTGGGCAGGTGCCCTGACCGGGAATCAAGCCCTCAGCCTTTTGGTTTAGGGGACGATGCCCCAACCAACTGAGCCAGGCAGGCCAGGGTTTGGCCCCTCTTCTCTAAGAGACTTCCTAAAAGCCCCACACAACATGGCGACGCCTTGCTGTTAGGGATGGGATGAAATCTGTTCCTTATTCCAGCAAGCAGTGCATAGGAATAACTGGGCATTCTGTGACGAATAATGAGAGGCGGGGAGGATACTGAGGTAGGTACTGCCCCTCCACTCTCCCCACCAAAGCTAACAGGACGCTTTGCCTCCCAATGAAATCACCTTTTCATCCAGACCTCTGTGGTAGCCGGCACGAGGCCCAGCACTGAGCAGCACCTCCCATTGAGCAGCATCTCCCATTGCCCACGGCCCAGCGCTGACAGCACCTCCCATTGCCCACGGCCCAGCACTGAGCAGCACCTCCCATTGAGCAGCATCTCCCATTGAGCAGCACCTCCCACTGCCCATGGCCCAGTGCTGACAGCACCTCCCACTGCCCACGGCCCAGCACTGACAGCACCTCCCATTGAGCAGCACCTCCCATTGCCCACGGCCCAGTACTGACAGCACCTCCCATTGCCAGGAGCGTGTCTCCGAGGCCTGAGTCCCGCTGACCTGTGATGTGCTTTCCCAGAGTGGGAGCAGTGATGCCCTGCGGGGTTTGGGCCCTTGGGGCTTCCCAGCTTCTGCCCACACCCTCCTCACTCCACAGCCAACAGTCCCCAGCCATCCTCACGGCCATCGTCACGCAGGCAGCCCCACGTGACCCACCAGCCGACAACAGACAGCAGCACAGCCACAGCTGAGCCTGGCCCCGACGCTTTATGAGAAATCTCCTGGTATTTAAACAGCATTTTCCATTTTCCCCAACAGCACACTCTTCCAACAACGCGTTCCCGAGGCCAGACTCGTCCCGGGAGCCCCAGCGCGAGCCTTCCTCCTGGTGAGCCTGGCCGTGAGGGTGGGTCTCCTTGGGCACTGGCCGCCTTCCCACCCCGAAGCGGGCAGGGGCAGGTCTGAGCTCCTGGGGAGCCCCACACCAGCTCCGTCCTGCCCCCACCACACAGAGCTCATGCAATGGAAGGACAGAAAGGCGGAGCAGCGGGCGGCTGGGTGACCGTGGGAACCCGGGGTCGCTGATTCTGAGAGGGTGACGCCATCCTGAGAGGGGTTCGCACCAAGGCCTGAGGCTTCCGCCAGAAAGCAAGCCCTGCCGCCCGCCACCTCCCAGGGCCTTTCCAAAGCAGGCCCTGCCCCACCTGCAGAGGCTCCCACGGCCTCAGGCTCAAGTCCAAACGCAAAGGCCTTCACCTAACCTCAGTGCCCTCCAGGCCCAGCCATTTACCGTCCCCTCCACCAGAAAGCCCTCCCTGATCACACCTCGGGCAGCTTGCACCTTCTGCTTCGCCCCAGCCTTCTGCACGTCTCTCTGGACTGCACTTGTCCCTGACAGGTTTCTCCTCCGCTGGCAGGATGGCCCCGGGGGCGGCACAGAGCAGGCACTCTGTGAAAGCGAGCTGAAGGGGGAGGGAGGGGCTGAAAACAGAACAGACCCCACGGACACGTGCTCTGGGCTGCCAGGCCTCCGTGATGCTCCGAGGCCCCCATCAAAGAGTCATCCTCCGCTCAGAGATGGCAGGACACCCCCGCCGAGAGGGACAGCGTTGATCAGCCATCGCAGCCATACGGCAAAGCTGCCACGAAATTCAAATCGGAGCCCAGTTGCGTGGTTGGCTCTTATTCACCTCCCCAGATGCCCTTCCCCACCCCCCACCCCCAGGTCAGGACCGCGTCCAGGTGACGGGATGGTGGCCGCGTGGGAGGACAGACACAGAAGGTCTATGTCCCATGAATTATTCATCAGGAAATCTGCTTCAGGTGGTGTCTCGGTCTTAATTTTCAATTCCCCTAATGCTGGCCAATTCTCTGCTGAAACCCTCTCAATTATTAATATTTCTAAAACAACGGTTTGTTTTCCTGCATCTATCAGCAAACCACGCCTCCTGGCCTGCCATCCGCCAGCAAAGTCCCAAGAGGCCTGGCTCGCTGGTGAGGCATTTGGGGGGGGGGGGGGTGCATGGGGGGCAGGGTGCTGGGCAGCAGCAGAAACAGAAAACAGGAAGCCCATGCGAGACGGGCCCTTAAAGGCCCCTGTTGCCAGGAGCGCCCAGGACAAAAGAACTACAATAAAAGGAAACACCACTACCATGCATTGGTGTCTCGAGTGCCAAGTGTGAGGCTATACACTTTCCTTTTACTTATTTAATTCCAACAAAAACTCCACGGGGTAAGATTTCTCATTCCCATTTTACAGATGAGGGAACTGAGGCCCGTGGTTCCCCAGCTCACTGATGCGGAGAAGGGAATTTGGACTCAAGTCTTTCTCGGCCTTGGTGGCCAGGATGTTCTCTACTTTGACACAACCATGTCACCTGGGATTTTAGTTGCATACAAGGAAGAACTTTCTGGAAGCAAATTATGCTCCTCTCCAAGGGCATTTGGAACAAGCCATTGCTGGGCAGGAGACACAAATGAGATGGGATTCTGCAGCTGGGGTAGCAGAACTGGGGGACTCTGGAGTCTCTCATTACACAACCTAGACCGTCCCCCGTCTTGGAGGCAGGTGGGAGCAGTCTCCATAAGCAGTGACCGAGGTGTTCGGGTGCTACCTGGAGCCTCGGGCTCAGGCCCAGGCAAAGACCAGGTGCGGGGTGGAGTCCGGCACAACGGGGACCCAGGGCTCAAAGCCAGGCCAGCCTGGGGGCGGCCCCACGGAGCCACCTCTGAGCCTCGCCTTGCAGGCCTGGGAGGGGGGCCGTGTGCTGCCCGTCCGAGCCAGTGGCCGTTGGAAGGCTGCTCACAGTGCGAGACCCAGAAACACGGCCTCCCTTCTCCCCCTCAGCGGAGCGGTGGCGGGCGTTCTCCGAAGCCGGCGTTCTCCGAAGCCGTGCGTTCTCCGAAGCCATGCGTTCTGAAGAGGAGGAAGGGCACACAGTACCAAGGTAACAGCATCGCTTTGTCCAGGCTCTTTGGTTGCAAAGGAAACCAGAACCCGCAAAAGGCTGAAGCAGAGGGGCAGGTGACAAGGAAGGGAGTCGCTTACTTCAGACAGAGGGCTCCCTCCCAGCACACGGCGTGAGGCTGGGTCCCTGCAGCCTCGTCCACCAAGGCCCGGACTGCTTCTCTCCGCGCCACTTCCTCCCAGGAACCCAGTCCTGTGGCTCTTATCCTGTCCCTTCCTGCATCTGCAGCCCTGACCCCCTCTTCAGACTCCCTCCCCCCTCTGCAGACTCCCTCCACCCTGCAGACTCCCTCCCCCCTGCAGACTCCCTCCCCCCTCTGCAGACTCCCTCCCCCCTGCAGACTCCCTCCCCCCTGCAGACTCCCTCCACCCTCTGCAGACTCCCTCACCCCTGCAGACTCCCTCCCCCCTGCAGACTCCCTCCCCCCTCTGCAGACTCCCTCCCCCCTCTGCAGACTCCCTCCCCCCTGCAGACTCCCTCCCCCCTCTGCAGACTCCCACCCCCCTCTGCAGACTCCCTCCCCCCTGCAGACTCCCTCCCCCCTGCAGACTCCCTCCCCCCTCTGCAGACTCCCTCCCCCCTGCAGACTCCCTCCCCCCTGCAGACTCCCTCCCCCTCTGCAGACTCCCTCCCCCCTGCAGACTCCCTCCCCTCTGCAGACTCCCTCCCCCTCTGCAGACTCCCTCCCCCTCTGCAGACTCCCTCCCACCTGCAGACTCCCTCCCCCCTCTGCAGACTCCCTCCCCCTCTGCAGACTCCTTCTCTGGCTTCTCTAAGAGGGAGAGGGACACAGCTGGCTCCATGGTGTTCTGTCCTTTCAAGTGTTCAGCAGCCTGATCAGCCTGATCTTGGGTCTCAATCCCAAATTCTGGTTGGCCCAGCTTCCTGTCAGGTATACATCCTGGGCCAATCAGAACCACTTAGAACCCTGCACCCCCACCACAAAGGCAAGGCTGTGCAGCAATGGGCACTCTCACAGCTGCTAGTGGGGGTGAAACGGCTCATCCACTTTGGCAAACTGTTGAGCAGTGAGTGTATCTGCCAAAGCTAGATACGCCTCTACCCCTCGGCCCGGCAATTCCGCTCCTGGGTATAAACCCAAGAAAAACGATTGCCAGGGCCACCTGAAGAACATACAGAAGTGTTCACAGCAGCCCCACACTGGGAAAACCCTAACATCCATCAACAGCCAAATGAATAAACTGTGGAATTTTCTTTTTTATTTATCTTTACTGTTGAAAGTATTACAGGTGCCCCCTCCTCACCCCCCCCCCATTGGCCCCCTCGCCCCTGCTCCGTCCCCTCCCCAGGCCTTCCCGCACTGTTGTCTGTCCATGGGCGTGCAATGTGCTTGTACGTTCATTGGTCCACCTCCCACCCCCACCGCCGCTTTCCTCTGAGATATGTCAGTGTGTTGCTTGTTTCAATGTCTCTGGATCTTTTTTGTTCAACTGTGGTTTTTCCTACAATGAGCTGGTGCACCGCGGTGAGGAGAGCAGACTGCGCACGCGGCACAGGTGAGGCACGCAGGGCACACGGAGGGAAAGAGCGTGCACAGGAGCAGCCTTGTCCGATGCTGTTTACCCAAAGCTCGTCCGTGGTGACCGAGACCATAAAAAGGGTGTCTCTGGGGAGTCTCCGCTGGGAGGGCCCAGGGCGACGTCTGTGGAGCCCTGAATGTCCTGGAACACGTAACACATGAGATTTGTGCCCTTGACTCTGCACTAATTCCTCCACAAAACACAGCCCATCTGTGTCCACTCCGGCTCCCGGGAAGGCTGCGCTGTGAGGCTCCGAGCCCCGGCTCCATCCTCACCTGCGGCGGCCGCGGCACTGGCTGCGCATGCTCCGCGCTTCCCATCTCCCCGCTGTTCCCAGGGAGCAGTCCTCCTGATGTATTTTTTATAAAAGAGCTGGTTTCCTTTGAAGCAAACACGGGAGAATGGAGGCCCTGTTCCCACCGTGCCTGTTTGGTGCTGATCAGCGGGGCTTTGGGACAGATGTCAACAGCACGGAGGCACCAAGGCCACCAGGGCCTGCAGGGGCAGGGGCTGCCTCCACGGGCGGGACAAGTCGCTCCGACGAGGGTCTCTCACCTCAAATGTGATTCGTTGGCAAACCCCATGGGATCCACCTTCAAAGCATATCCAGGTCTCCACTTCTCACCACTCCCCTGCCGCCAGCCTCCCCCACCGACCCCCGCAGGGGCCTCGGTCTCCTGCTCCCACGCCACCCCAGCTCAGCAGCCACCCCGGATCCCCACCCTCCTCAGCTCAAATTCCACGTGGGCTCCCACCTCACGCGGGCCTTTCTGAGCCCATTCCTGCTCCCGCCTGCACGCTGCCTGCGCCGTCACATTGCCTCACAAGCACACCCTGCCTCAGGGCCTTGGCACGTGCTGTTCTCCCCTTCCTGGAGTACTTTCTGCATTCCAACCCCCTTCAGATCACTCAGATATCACCTCAAAGAAGCCCCCTGACCACCCCACCGAAATCACAGCTCCTCACCAGCTCCATCCGCCAACCCTGATTCGTTTCCCCCATTTCCTCAGGCATTGACATCTGACATCTATATCTTCCTCATCAGGGACGAGAGTGCCACCTCGTGCTTAGTAGGACCGCTCCATGCTGATTACCTGGATTAAGCAATGAGTAACAGGTGGTGCCGGCCCTGGTCTAGCTCAGGCTGCCATAGCCAAGTACCAGGGACTGGGGGCCCACGCCACAGAGATCCACCTCCTCACAGTGTGGAGGCTGGACGTCCAAGCTCAGGGCCAGCACGGTCGGGTTCTGGTGTGAGCTCTGCCTGGCGTGCAAAGGGCCACCTTCTCCCTGTGCCCTCACGTGGCCTAGGCTTGGTGGGACGGGCGGGGGTGGGGGAGGAAGGGGAGGTGGAGAGACCTCTCTTCCTCTTCCTTGTTTATTTTTATTTATTTATTTTTATCTTTATTTTATTACTAGAAGCCCAGTGCACGAATTCGTGCATGGGTGGGGTCCAGCTGGCCTGGCCCAGCCCCAATGAGGGCGGATCGGGGCCAGGCCTGTCAGGAGGAGGAGACAGCAGTAGGTTGGCCGGCCAGCCCACCCCCATTTGGTGTGGGGGGGACAATCGGGGTGGAGCTGGCTGGGGGGAGGGGCTGTGGACCGATCAAGGTGGTGGGGGCCCATCGGAGGCCGGGCCAGCCAGGGGGAGGGGCTGCAGGAGGTTGGCCGGCTGGCCCCGCCCCCTATTGGGGTAGGGGGGGTGATCAGGGGCAGGGCCAGTCAGGGTGAGGGGCCACAGGAAGTTGGCCGGCTGGCCCCACCCTCAGATTGGGCCAGTTCGCTGGCCGCAGTGGGCATCATAGCAACCGGTCATTCTGGTCGTTACAGCATTCCCGTCACTGGCTTTTTATATATATAGTTTTTGTTGTTGTTGTTGTTAATCCTCACCCAAGGATATTTTTCCCCATTGATTTTTAAAGAGTGGAAGAGAGAGGGAGAGACGGAGAGAGAAACGTCGATTGGTTGCCTCCCACATGTGCCTCAACCAGGGCTGGGGATGGAGGCTGCAACTGAAGTACGTGCCCTTGACTGGAATCGAACCCATGAGCCTTCAGGCCTCGGGCCAACACTCTAACCACTGAGCAACCAGCCAGGACTCTGCCTCTTCTTATAGGGCCACCAATCCCACTGGATTACGAGCCTCGCCCTTATGACCTCACTTAACTTTAATTCCCTCCCCAAGCCCTGTCTCCCAATCCAGTCACATTGGGGTTAGCGCTTCGACATAGGAATGTTCGGGGGATCCAGGTGGGTCCATAGCAGCCTCATCTCTTCTCCTCACATCAGTGCTTGGGGGTCAGTACTGTCACCTCACCCCACAACGAAACAGGAGGCCCGAGGCCCTGGCGGCCACGGGCACATGGCTCAGGAGGGCGAGGCGGACTGCGGGCAGCTCCCAGCCCCTGCTGGGCCGGCTCCTCTCCTCGCCTCCTCGCTCCTCTCAGTCACCTCCTCGGCTCAGCTCAGTCACCACCGGCTCAGGGGCCTTCCCTGGCCCCGCTCCACCTCAGCCACCCCTGCTTCCCCGTCACCGCCACTCGATACCTTCCTTCCCTTCACCACCCACTGGACCCTGGAAGCTGCCTCCTGCCCACCGTCCAGGTGCAGGCAGGGTGATGGCTCAGGAGGGCGCTGTGGGCGGGCGGGAGTCCCTGGAGATGACCTCAGACACTTGGCAACAGCGTCCTCTCAGGGACACTCACAAATGCATAGAAAACCAATTTGCCAAAGGACCCACTTACCGGGTCATTGATTCACTAAATATTTGTTTCTATTCTACTTACGCAATTTCAGCAACTGTTGTCACAAGATAGCTTGGGCAGCCTTTGAGGACTTTCCAAGTCCCAACGTAGCCAGAGAGGGGCCAGCCCTGCACCGGCGTGCTGCGTGCTGCATGCAGCCGGGGCCGGCCTGGGCCTGCAGAGCAGCGCTGGGCAGCTGGACGCAGCTGGCCTCACCCCAGCCACGCCCCCCCCCCCCCCCCCCGGGGCCAGGCCGCGCCCGCGAGTGTAAAAGGCTGCGGGAACCAGGGCCAGGACAGGCTGGGCAGGGAGGCACCGGCTCGGGTGTACTATTTAGGGCCCTCACAAAAACACAAAAACCAAGATAAACATTTTAATGCGATATTTCTAAAAATCAAAATTAACAAACATCCGTGGTGAACCAAATAAAAGCATTTTAGATGAATACAGGACCAGTAATGTGCTGGGGCAGCCATACCGGAGCAAAAGGCACTAACACTGATCCTGTCTTTACCTCAACTATGTGAATTTTGTTCGTCCTGGATAGTCTGCGTTAACTTTGACCTTTTAATTTTGCGCTGAAATACGACCTGTCCCTGTCGGCTGCGGGAAGGGAGGCGTGTGCTTTCCAGTTCTTCCTGCCTTCGCGCCACTAGAAAGCCCGGCCGTCACACACGGGCAGTCCTGAGGCTCTGACCGGCGGGCAGAAGGGGAGGGGGCGGGCGGCTCCAGACACTGGGGCCCAGGCCACGACACCCCCGTGAGTCTCCCGGTGTCCTCCTTGCCTCAGAGAGCCAGACTTGGAGCCGAAGAAGCCAGCAGCCCCGAAAAGCCACCAGGCACAGACAGAGCCCGACCGGGGAACAGCGGGCAGCCTGACGAGGCAGGGAAAGTGCAGACGAGCCCTCCACACGCAAACTCCACACCCCAGGCTCTGCCCCACCTCCCCCCCCCCGACCCCACCCCCACCCGCAAGGCCCAGTGGGGAGCCTGGAGCCCACGTTCACCAGGCTGAAGAGGCCCGGCCTCCCCCAGAGGGGAGTTAGAACTTCGTCCCCTCGGGGTGCTAACAGCTCCCTGTAACCACGTGGAAAACTGTTCCATCAGACAGTAACAAGCGCCTCTCACTGTCTCTCGCCAGACACGGTACCCCCGCCCAATGGCCGTGAGGAGGTCACGCCCTGCGGCTTGGGGTGCGAGTCGGGGCTGGGTAACGAAGGCTTCGGAAGCCGTTCTAAGGGACCTGGGCACTGGCCTCAGGCAATGGGGAGAGTCAGCGGCTGGAGCTGCCCGGGAGCGCCACAGAGGAGCGGCTTCACCAGCAGGAACGTATTGCTCAGTCCTGGAGGCTGGAGGTCCAAGGTCACGGCGTCGGCAGGGCTCCTTTCCTCCGAGACCCTCCTGGGCTTGCAGCTGGCCACCCTCTCGTGTCCTCACGTGGCCGTCCCCCGTGCGTGGCCGTGTCCTCGTGTCCTCTCACAGGGACACCAGGCACATTGCCAGGACCCACCTCCACTGAGGTCGTTTTAGCTCAGCCACCTCTTTGAAGACCCTGTCCGCAAAGGCCGCGTGTTCTGAAGGACGGAGGGCTAGGCGTCAGCATTGCCTTTGGGGTGCGACCCAGCACGCAGGTGCAGTCATCAGAGGGTGGCCGCAGGGCTGGTGAGGCTGTTGGTACTGGTGCCGGGGGGCTGTCCTCGGCGTCCGTGTGGAAGCTGATAGCAGGTAGAGGAGGCAGGGGGCCGGGTCAGGAGCGGTCCCTGTCACCCGGGGAAAGGAATCGGGGTCTGCCAGGGCAGAAGAGGAAGGCAAGGGAATTTACAATCCGATGGTGTCCCCCGGAAGCAGAACGTGAGACGAGGGCTTGGGTGCAGGTGGTTTATCCAGGAAGTGACTCCGGCAACACCGAGAGGGGGTGGGGCAGTGAGCCGGAAACCAGGGCTGGGCCAATCAGAGGTGCGCCAAGGAGAACTCACCTGGGCACCTGCAGGTACCGCTGGGGACACCTGCAGGACCGAGGAGGGTGTCCACTGGGGACAGAATGTCCACTCCGTCTCCAGGGGCCGGAGGAAGCCCCGGTGTCAGCGCCTCGCACGTCTGGGCCAGATGTGCACGCAGCCAGGGCCTTTGCAGGGTTGGGGCCCAGGCGCCTGGGAGACGTGTGCCTGCATCTGTGCTGCCCGTCTGGCGGCCACTAGCACACGTGGCCACGCAGCACCTGAAGTGTGGCTGGTGCCACTGCAGAACTGAATTTTTAGTTTTATTTAATTTCAATGAACTTAGATTTAAATAATCATAGGTGAGCGTGGTACCCATATCGCCCAGCACAGCTTTGGCGAAAGCAAAGCGGAGCCCCGTGGTGCACTCAGAACGTGGGGCGCGGTCAGGAGCAGGGACTGCCCTGCCGTGTGCTGCATCGGACCACGGAGAGGGAGAGTGACGAGACCCGGGATTTAACCGGGTGTGGGGGTGGAGTGGCTCACAGGAGGGAGTGCGTGAGGGGCCGAGGTTGTGCAGGCGATGTTTCCGGGGCCTGAGCTAGCCATTGCCGTGGGCACGCTGAGCCCGTGACTGCTGTTGGCCGGGTCCAGGCGCAACAAGCGGTCCCCTCACCGCTCTTCCGAGCACGACGCACCACGCAGCCCCCTGCAGCACCGCTGAGGGGAGAAGATGAGTGCACTGCGGTCTCCGTGGAGAGTTCTGGGTCCTCTAACGTGAACATAACCAAAAGCAGCACTTCTTCCAGAGAGCAAAACCAGCCCCACCTGCAGACAGCTGTCGGGGCAGATATCTGTTCTGATAGTCGCCACGGCAGCCTGCTAGAGCGCCTCATGCTCACTTTATCACTGTTCTCTTGGCAGTGAGACATGCTCTGTTGTCATCAGTCTGATCCCCGGAAACTATTGCCAATTCCCAACTGAACAGTGAGCCGGTGTGTCCGTGGCCCATGCTGTGGACGTGGCCCGTGAGGCGTGTGGGAAAGGCGCTCCCCAGACCACAGGCTCCCGGGGCGGAGGTTGCGGGGGCTCGGCCCAGGCCTGCGTCCCTGAGAAAGAGCCTCCTCGTGAACCAAGATGCCGTCGAGCTCGGGCACGGAGCTGGGGCGCTGCCTCGGTTTCCCCGAGGGGAAGAATCAGTCTTAGGTCTGCTGCAGCTGCCAGAACAGAACACCACCGACTGCGGGGCTTAGGCACAGAAATGCACTTCCTCACAGCCTGGAAGCTACAAGTCCAAGGTCAAGGTGTTGGAGAATTTGGTGTCTGGTGAGCGCTCGCTCGCTGGCTGGCAGGGAGTCCCCTTTGGCTGCGCCCTCAATGGCCTTTCTTCCGAGGCACGTGGGGGGAGGGAAAGCCCTGGCTCCTTCCTCTTCTGATCAAACACCAGCCCTATTGGACGAGGGCCCCACCGTATGCCGTCATTTAACTTTATCATCTACTTGGAGACCCTGCCTCCAAGCACAGCCACATTGGCTTCTGGGGGCACGACTTGGTCCATAACAAGGTGGTTGAAGACAAACGATTCGGAGATTCCAGCGACTGTAATAAGCAAGGGAGCACACGGGATCTTGGTCAGCTCTGCATGGAAGGAGCCACCCGTACAGGCCTGGCCCCGGGGGAGGGGGGGCAGTCAGAGACCGAGGCAAAAAAGAGGGGTGGTCGCTGCAAGCGTCCTTTGTAATAGTGAAAACCTGGAAACCACCTAAGGGTCTACAGACATAGGAACACCTTAATTAGAATAACACAGCCAGAGTGTGGAATACGATGGGGCAGACAAAAAGAATGGGCGGGATCTAGAGGAGTGGCCACAGAGGGAAGACCCAGGCATAAGTGGAATGAGAGTGTTGTAAAATAACAGGGGCAGCGGGATCCCATTTATTTGGGAGCAAACAGAAGAAAACAATGTATTAGCATTCCTATAGAAATACAATGTGTGTGTGTGTGTGTGTGTGCGCCTATGTGTGCAAACACAGGAAAACAGTTGAAGGAAAACACACTGAGCTGACCGTAGCTGCTGCCTCTGGGAGCCAGGGGAAGAGCGGATTTGGGGGCATTGCAAATGGAGCTTCAGTTGTTGCCATATTGTTTGAACTTCTTCAAGAATGTATCCATGGAAGAGAAGATATTTACAGCACACAAAACCAGTCCACAAAGAACTGAACAAAATCATTCACATTTTATTAAGAATTCCTATCAATTGGAAAGAAAAGACAAAATCCGCAGGAAAAGAAAATGGGCAAGCAACATGAACAGGCATTTCCCAGAAAAGGCCACTCAAACAACCAATGAACCTTTAGAAGAGGCTCAACCTCATTTGTAATTAGGAAAACAGGAATGAAAACAGAGATCTCAATTCACGCCAAACAGATCGGCAAACACTTTCAAGTAAAATATGAGCAAATAGCACGGACGCGAATGGCAGGAATTCTCACACAAGACAATGGTAAGAGTAAGCTGGGAGCCATTCATGTGTCCATCACCAGCAGAATGAAGAAACACTGTGGTCGACCCATGCAAGGGCCCCAGACAGCAGGAAAAAGGGTTAAAACGTTAGCTCACCGCTCAGGATGGCGGTAATTTTCGGAAAGGGGGGGGGGGGGGGATTGTAACTGGAGAAGAACAGCTCGGAGTTTCCGAAGTGCTGGGAATGTCCTATTCTGCATTTGGTGTTTCTTTATTGTTATTTTTAGACTGTGAATGCTTTATACGCTGCTTTCATCTGCCTCGTCGGTGCTCTGGGTACGTCCATAACCACACACTCAGGTGGAGGTCATCGGCCACGTGGGTCATGGTGCGGCTTGAAACCCACTGGTCTCGGCAGAGCAGCGGTGCTGATGTGGTGACGCCCTCTCAGAAATGAATGGCACATCAGGGCCCACCAACCCAAACCTGCCAGACCACAGCCCAGCCCCTGAGGGTGTGCCTGAAGTACAGGGTCTCCACACACACACTCACACACACACACACACGCATAGACACACGCGCGCGTGCACGCACACACATGCACGCATGCATCGCCAGGCCGTTTCTGGCAGTTCCGTCTCGGGGCAGAGACTGGGATCGCAGCTCAGTCAGCTGGACTCTGGAGGAGGACCACAGCATTCTTCCACAGGCTCATTCTGTCACTCGCTTAACGACCCCCTCTCCTTCCAAGTGCACGCCTGCTCCGTGCCCGGCGTGGTGCTGGCACGGGGGCACAGAATGAATGGCCACGTCCTGGGAAGGTGGCGCACCGCCCAGCAGGGCGCGCGGCCAGGGGAGTGAGCGGTAGGTGGCGCGGGAGGTGCCAGAGGAGAACAGACAAGTCTACACTTTTCAGAAGCAAACGCCAGGACTCGGTCTCGCAAATGCAGCCCCGGTGGAGGGGACACGATCAGGGCTATGGCGGAGCGCGGCCAGCGATGAGGGTGCTTACAGAGGGCGTGGGGTGGGGGTAGGGATGTGGTTGCGCAGAAACACCCCACCAGGTGGAGAATCTGTCCTTTTCCCTGAGCTGTGGCCGCAGGACTGGCCTTAGCCGCAGGTCACTTCCGAGTGGGCAGCGTGGACTGCCCCGGCGGGGGGGGGGGAGGCTCGTCCGGCAGGGTCTCTGGGTGAGGAGGAACCTGTGAGGGATGCAGAGCAGGAAGGAGGTGAAACCTTTGTGGCTACAGCCTCTGAGACTGAGCCGTGAGGGCGTTTGCTCCTGCAGGTTACACAGGCCCTGACGGCTGGGTCAGAGCAGGGAGGGGACGAAGGACTGGGATCAGCCGGCCCCGCCCGCTCCTTTTCACCCCCAGGTCTGGCCCCACAGAGTCCCGTCTAAACCAGAGCCACAGCCCAGGCCCCGGCACTCGGGAAGGCGGACAGGAAACTAGGCCCGCTGTCTCCATCTTCATTCTAGCAATTTCACAGGTTTCGGGAAGGGGCCTGGGGGCTCTCACGCTCTCTCTATTGCTTCCTGAGGGTTCCTGGGCCTCTGAGGAGCCTGCGTGTATCCTGAACTCTGTCCGCTCCGCTGAGCAGCCTTAAACCAGGAGCTGTTGGAATGAGAATCCAGAGAAGGGAAGTCAGAGCCAGGGTCCTCGGGCACAAAAGGGGTGCCTGAGGAGGGAGCCCCGCGGTGCCAGCTCTCACCAGCAGGCTTGCCTGGCGTCTCCCCCTCCCCCCAGGGAGCTCTGGGTGCGTCCATAACCACACACTCGGGTGGATGTCATCGGCCACGTGGGTCATGGTGCGGCTTGAAACCCACTTGTCTCGGCAGAGCAGCGGTGCTGATGTGGTGACGCCCTCTCAGAAATGAATGGCACATGGGGAGCACCAACCCCAACCTGCCAGGCCACAGCCCAGCCCCTGAGGGTGTGCCTGAAGTACAGGGTCTACACACACACACTCACACGCACGCACACACATACGCACACACTCACGTACACACACGTGCACACACACGCACACATTCACATACACGCACACACATGCACACTCACTCACACATACATACACACACATGCACACACTCACACACACATGCACACATGCACACACACAGAGACACACACATGCACAGGGCCTCTGAAGAGCCACAGGGCCCATATTTCAGCTCATCTGAGAGGCCATTGATTGCAGGGGCATCTTTATGGGCCACTAAGAAAGAAAAAACACCGCCAATTAAACAGGACACGCTGCTTTATTATCACGGAGAGTTTTTATTTTACGTGTATTGAAAGGGCTCTCTCAGACGCGTTTAAACAGATTTCTATTACATAGAACTATTGTACATATATAACACGGAAAATACCAGCACAATAAATTGGTCAGGTCGTCCTGCCACATCTTCCCCTTCAGAATCTGACTTTTGTGCGTGTCTTTCGACTCAGCGCCCTGGCGTGTGTTCCTCACCGCGTGGTCGTCGGGGGCATCACCAGCGGAGGGGCCCAGTTCCCGGGGGGCCCGCCGCTGCCCGGGGCTCCTCTCCAGGAGAACACGCTCTCCGGGTCTGATGCTGGTACGTGTTTAAATCTTGCCCAAAGGTTTCGGGCGGTGACAACTGTGTCACATGGCCACCAGCCAACAAGGGCTGAGAGGGGCGTGATTACCAGACAAACCTGATTCCAGAAATGTTGAAACGTGCGTGGGGAGCAGGGAGCGAGGAATGAGTATCTTTCAATGAGTTTTATCAGCACCCGCCTTCCCAGGTTCTGCTTCTAATGTAATAGTAAGTCTTTGGTGGGAAAGGTGTGGGTTCGGATCCCCGCCACCCCACTTCCTGGTTGTGGGGTATTCATCAAGGTGGGCTGGGAGCTGCTGTGTTAACAGAACACCCCCAAATCTCAGCGGCTTAACAGGAAGTGTTTGTCTTTATGCAAATCTACTCAAGGTCAGGGCGGCCTGGCAAGACCTGTCCTCAGGGTGCTAACTGCTCAGCACTGTGGTCCCTCCACCCCACAGACCCACTGGGTGCATGGCGGGGGGAGACACGCCATCATCACAGAAGGGTGTTCCCTGCTTCAGCCCAAAAGGACACCCATCACTCGCACCCACTTCCTGGCCTGGGGCTAGTCCCACGGCCCTGCCTCACCCCAAAGCCTGGGAAAGGTACCTCTGAACACAGAGAGATGGGGAAAGCCCGGAATGTTTGCGCCCACAGTCAAGTCGGGCACAGTGATGTCAGGCAGTATGCTAAACTCTCTGCGCCTTCCTTCCTGGTCAAACGAGGGCTGTGGATGTGCTGTTTCTTTGGGGGGGGGGGGGGGGGGGGCGCGGTTGTTGGAGTTTTTTGTTTTGTTTTGTTTTAATATATTTTTATTCATTTCAGAGAGGGAGAGAGAGCTAGAAACATCAATGATGAGAGAGAATCATTGATCAGCTGTCTCCTTCACGCCCCACACTAGGGATCAAGCCCGAAACCCAGGTGTGTGCCCTTGACTGGAATCGAACCCAGGACCCTTCAGTCCAAAGGCCGATGCTCTATCCACTGAGCCAGTCGGCTAGGGCTGTGCTGTTTCTTTGGATGACAGCTGGGACACACTCACATTGTGCCTGCTGTGGACGAAAGGGGCCACATGCTGACCGGACAGGCAGCTCAGGGAAGGCCTGCATGGCGGCCTTGCAAACTCAGAGACCTACAGTCACCACAAAGGATGGTCTGAAATGAAACTTTAACTGAAAGCAGTGATGGTGGGCAGTCACTCCTAGGCCGGTATCTTCACTGACAAGGTCAACCTTTACCTTAGCTGAGCCTAACTGTCTTTTTGCATCTATGATAACATACCCTTTAAATGTCTGGGTAACTTGTAACTTCTCTTTTTCTGGACCCCTTGGGGCACAACCTAATGTGCCTGGGCACCAGGACAGATACCACAGATTCCTTCATTATTATCATGTTAATTGTGCCTGCACCCACCTAAGCATGTGTCTATCATTTTACTTTTTATCCAATCCCAGGGGTTCCCCCATCCCCCCACCCCCACCACCCCCACCCCCCGCTTTGCTTTCTCCGGCCTCTCTAGTCTATCACCAATGGATTTCATGTAACCCACCTATGTCCCTTCCTTGGATTGCAATCTAATCTAATAATAGACAAATATGCAAATTGACCGCACCTTCGCTACGCCCAAGCCATGCCCACCAACCAATCAGGACAAATATGCAAATTATCAAAACAAAGATGGCGGCTAATTTGCATATCGCGACATCGTAGAAAGAAGCCAAGAGCTGCAGAAGGGAGCAAAGCTGCAGAGAAGCAAGCAAGCCGGGGGGGGGGGGGGAGGAGAAGGGAGGAGTGGAGGCGGGGCCGGGGGAGAAGGAAGTTGAGCAGGCGGGGCCGGGAGAGAAGGGAGGAGCAGAGGCGGGGCCAGGGGAGAAGGGAGGAGCAGAGGCGGGGCCGGGGGAGAAGGGAGGAGCGGAGGCGGAGGCGGGCCGGGGGAGAAGGGAAAAACAGGTGGGCTGGCAGAGAAGGCGGGCAGGGGGAGAAGGGAGGAGCGGAGGCGGGGCCGGGGGAGAAGGGAGGAGCGGAGGCAGGGCCGGGGGAGAAGGGAAAAGCAGGCGGGCTGGTGGAGAAGGCGGGCCGGGGGAGAAGGGAGGAGCGGAGGCGGGGCCAGGGAAGAAGGAAGGAGAGCGGGCTGGCGGAGAAGTTAGAAAAGCAGGGGGGCTGGCGGAGATTGCAGGGCAGTGGACAAGGGAGGAGAGCAGGCAGGGTGGGGTAGAGTGCAGCAGGAAACCCTATTGCAGGATTTTTCCTGCAACGGGAACGCTAGTGTGTAAATATAGATGTAACCAGCCATTCTCCGGAGCATTATCCCTATCCGTTGAGATTCTGCTTCCGGGCAACAGATTGGCTCAAATAAACTCACAAAAATTCGTTACCGGTTTGAATGTTTTAATGTTGACACTGCCAAGTGGTGACACAGTGAACCCTTGGCTGTGATGCATCATAACCCCGAAAAGTTGCACAGAGCACCCTTCCCACCTGGGAACCACTGACCGCGCCCCAGTTCCAGGAAGAAGGGAGGGAGGGAGGGAGGGAAAGGGAGGAAAAGTAGTGTGTGGGGTAGAGGGGATGAAGGAAGAAAGAATGGGTGGGTTCATGAACTGGGAGAGATGAAGGGGAGGAAAAGGGGGGGACCTGCTGCCCTGGACAGCTCTGGTCCTAGGACCCAGGGGCAGCCAGAGCAGAGGGCGGGGAGGGTAGCGGGGAGGATGGGGGAGGCGGGGGAGGGAGTAGGCCACGCCTTGGGCCCCAGCAGCCTGGAGCCCCGATGGAGCAGCGCTCCCACCTCTGCCCCAACGTGGATGCATCCGCAGGCCCTTGCTGCTCTCTAGCGGCAGCATGCAGCACTGCAGCCCGGCCAGGGGAAAAGGCGCGCCCCGCCCCGCCCCTCCACGGCCCCGCCCCGGGCCCCGCCCCCGCGTGTTTCCTAGCAACCGACCCTCCGCACCAGGGCCCTGAGTCCCGCTCTGCACGCGGCTGCAAACTTAAGCATCTCCTGTGCTGGCATCCGCTGCAGGGGAGAGGGAACCGTCTCCCGTAGCTTTTTCCTGAAGAGATTTTTCTCTTGCCTCCTCCGTGAAAAAGGATAACGAGGTGGGGTGGGAGAAGGAAATGGTTTAAGTTAATTTAAACCGTGTTTGCCGCAGGCAACAATCCTGGAAAGGTTTCCCCCTTTCATTTTTTTTTAGTCACGTTTGAAGCTTTGAGGAGGAAAGCTCTTTGCTGCGGCCCAGCGGCCACTGCTGGAACTCGGAAAGTCCGGGCGGAGAGCTGCCTGGAGGGGGTCCCTGGAAGGCAGCGCACCCGGGCCGTGCCTGACGCGATCCTGGAAAGCATCCTTGAAAGGGCGTGGCTGGTACTGGCCGAGGCTTCCTCTGCGCCGGGCACTTTTCAAATGGGGACTCCTGTTATCCGCCGGAAGCCACGAGGCAGGTAGGAACTGAGGCCCAGGGGAGTTAAGGGCACAGCCATAGAGGCAATGCCCGGGTTCAAGCCATGAAGGCCCATCCAGAGCGCACAGGCTTAAGGGCTCCGCCATCCTGCAAAAAGTGGGTGCTGCGAGGTCCCCACCTACGGATAAATACCCCAGCCTCCACGGGCTTCCTCAAGACAAGGCCACTTGTCCACAGTCTGCCGCCCACACCCTACATCCCTCACCCCCAAACCTGAAATTCTCCCTTCAATTCCAGGGGCTGAGCTCACACAGCCGCTGGAGCTGGTGGGGAAGTGTTGGAGCCCAAGGCTGCAGGCCCTCCAGCACCCTGATGGCAGGCTGTGCGCAAGGCCCTGGGCATCAGGCAGGCTCCCACGGAGGCACCCAGTCCCTCCACACCTGTCTCCTACCTCCTGCCGCCGTGTCCGGAGGCGCAGCACTGACTCGTGAACTTCATGTCACCCATCCACTCACTCGTGCGTTCAGCCAATATCCACTGCGTGCCTACTAATGCCGGGCGCCGTGCTGGCTGTGAGGGGAGCGTGGTGGAAAGGGTATTTAATGATGAAGACAGACAACAAGCAAGCCAGTCAATGAGGCACAAGGTGATTTTGAATACTAAGCAGTGCTGAGCAATAAATGAAACAAGGTAAGGCCGCAAAAGGGGGTGAGGTGGAGCCCACCGTTACAATCCATCACTCTAACAGCGCCTGTTCCATTCTGATGTGCGGCCCCCGTCTGCGCCTGTTTCCCCACCAGGTGTCACGGCCTGAAGGCAGTCACTGTCCTCCCATCCTGTGCCCCACCCAGGGCCTGGGCCGAGCAGCATTTCAGGAAGGGGAGCAGAGTTGATCTGGGACTTGCTGATTTCTGAGTAAGGGGGCCCAGACATGGCTGAGGCGTCTGCCACCAGGCGCTTGAGTTTGACACTGTTTGGGGGAAAGAGAGATCAAGTGATGCTCAAGTGCTCCGAGCCCTTGCTCAGCCCAGTCATTCATATGCCTCATCACCATCCATCAGAGAGATGCTATTACTAACCCATTTTACAGATGTGGACATCAAGGTCACACTTCTATTGAAGGAGAGCCAGGAACTGAAGCCTGGTTTCCACACCATGCTTCTAACCACTGCTCTCTGCAGCCTGCCACCAGCCAGCGGGCCTTGCACTCATCGGAAGTGCCCTGGGGCAGAGAGGGGGTGGGGTGTGTAACCTTGAGCAAGTCCCTCCCCCTCTCTGAGCCTCCATTTCCTCCGGTCTGCAACACCAGGCGCAGGCCTTGGCTGGGTTGTTCATTTGGGGGATTAAATGAGACAATGCAAGTGCCTGTCCAGCAAGAAGCCTGGCATTCAGGAGCAGGTTTTCGAGTTAAAGAATGAATAAATGAATGGATGCAAGTTATAAATGTTAGTTTCCTTCCTTGTCCCCCAATTCTGTAAAAATTGGGGGGACGGGTGATGGGAAAAATGAGACATTTTGGGGGGCTAGCAATCTGAATCTATGCCATTAACCTAATGCACATTCTTATTAGCCTATAGTCTAGCACTGCCCCCTTAATTGTCTGGTCCTGCAAGACCTGTCTACTCCCATTTTAGAGAGGCCGTAAACCATCCCCAGACGGAGTTACCAGTGCTGGCGCCAGGCCAGGCCTTTAGTTGAGGTCTCAAGGCCCCAGCACATGGGGCCCTTTAAGAACTTGCAGCCCTAGCCAGCTTGGCTCAGTGGATAGAGCGTCGGCCTGCGGACTGAAGGGTCCCAGGTTCGATTCCGGCCAAGGGCACATGCCTGGGTTGCGAGCTCGATCCCCAGTAGGGGGCGTGCAGGAGGCGGCCGATCAATGATTCTCTCTCATCATTGATGTTTCTATCTCTCTCTCCTTCTCCCTTCCTCTCTGAAATCAATAAAGAAATATATTTAAAAAAAAAAAAAAAAAGAACTTGCAAAGGGGACCGGAAAACCCCATATTTGGGAGACAAAGGACTGGGAAAGATATAAAAAGGAACAGCTTCCTCCATGTTGTTGCTCAGAATTTGAAATCTTTCTCTGCACCCGCATGTGTAATAAACAGTGTAACTCCATTTCTCTGGACGTTGCTTGGTTTTTCTCCGGTCTTCTGTAGCATCTTTTCTTCCGTAGCACAGAGACTAAAACACTTCTGCTGGGGCTGCTGGTCTGCCCAAATCCCTGCCTGCCCCAGAGGCCATGGGTTTCCCGCAGGCAGCCCCTACGGCGGGCACGCGGCCTGGTGTGCTGGCGGCCTGTCCCGCGCCGAGCGCACTGGCCGCGCAGCCCCAGCTCGTGGCTGAAGTACCAGGCAAGAGCCCAGCAGGTCCTCTGCACAGGGTGTTCCTGAAAAGGCAGACCGGAGGCCAGATCCCCACCTGTGCCCACGTGCTGTGTGATCCTGGGCAGATCGCTTATCCTCGCTGACGTCTGAACGCCTCACCTAAGAAGACACCTGCCCGTAAGGTTGTCCTAAGGATGTTGTCCCTGAGGAGCAGCGAGGGGGGCCAGGGGGCAAGTCCGGGGGTGAAGGTCCACCACACAGAGCTGTGAGCTTCCTGAGCTTCGGGTGACCCTGAGCGTGAGCCTCCGTGTTCCCCTCCTCGCCCCTGTCTCAGAGGCCTTGTTCCCCCACCTGCAAGCCTCCCGGGTTCCTGTCAGTCTCAGCTCAGGTCATCCTGAGTCCAGCCCTTCTCTCCACCCTCCCTGGCCCTTCCCAGTCCCAGCACTGTCATCACCACCTGGACAACTAGACTGCCCCCAGCTCTCCCCCCACTCATCCCCTCCTCTCCCCACCTGGACAACTGGACTGCCTCCCAGCTCTCCCCCCACCCCGCCCCGCCCCTCCCCACCTGGACAACTAGACTGCCTCCCAGCTCTCCCCCCACCCCGCCCCGCCCCTCCCCACCTGGACAACTGGACTGCCTCCCAGCTCTCCCCCCGCCCCGCCCCGCCCCTCCCCACCTGGACAACTAGACTGCTCCCAGCTCTCCCCCTGCCCCACCCCTCCCCTCCCCACCTGGACAACTAGACTGCTCCCAGCTGTCCCCCTGCCCTGCCCCTCCCCTCCCCACCTGGACAACTAGACTGCCCCCAGCTCTCCCCCTGCCCCGCCCCGCCCTGTCCCTTCCCACCCCACCCAGGCTCCAGGCGGAAGCCAGACAGGCCAATCCCAGGTCAGATCACCCCAGCCCTGACCCTCCAGTCTAGGAACTAAGAACAAAGTGCACACTGGCTCCACGGCTCTGCGCCTGAGTGGGGACTCGGGTGTCCTCCAGACCATGCTCAGTTTTTAGAGAGAGAGAGAGAAACCAGTTTGTTGCTCCATCCATTCATACAGTCATTGGTTACTTCTTTTTCTTTTTAATCCTCACCCGAGGTGGTGGGAGGGGGGGTATTGATTTTAGAGGGAGAGAGAGAAACTTCAATGTGAAAGAGAAGCATCGATCGGTTGCCTCACATATGCACCCGATGGGGGATCAAACCCACAAGCTAGGCGTGTGCCCTGTCCAGGCATTGACCCACAACCTTCTGTTACACAGAAGACGCTCCAACCACCTGAGCCACCCGGCCAGGCCATTGGTTACTTCTCGTACGTGCCCTGGCCAGGGACTGAACCTGCATCCTTGGCATATCAGGATGGCACTCTCACCACCTGAGCTACCCGGCCAGGCCAGGTCAGCTCCATCCTGCCCTCCTTACTGCTCCAGGGCTGACCTGAGGGGCCTCTGGGTTCTCCCCATCGGACCTATGAGCAGCAGATGGGGGTGGAGGGGAGGCTGGGTGTTACTCCCCAGCTTCCTCTCTGCGTGGCCGTGGGTGGCAGTGGCGGGTCCCACTGAGGACAGCGGCCGGCGGCCTCCTACAGCCACCACTCCACCGGCTTCCCCGCTGCTCCCCTGGCCTGAGAACGAGGGGTGGCAACAGGGACCCCACTGCTGCTGGTCCCAAGGCGGCCTGTCGCTCCCTGTTAGCCTCCCTCCGCCCACCCACACCTCTGGGCCTATCCTCTCCCAGCCTCCGTCCGTCACCCCCGGGCGTGCCCTCTGCTCCTGCCCGGGCAGCGGCTGGTCCTCAGCCTCTCAGGGCCTCGCCTCCGCCCGCCCTCCATCCTTCTCACTCGTCACTACACTCCGGCCAACCTGGCTCCTGTCCTCCCTCCAGCAGCCACGCTTGTGGCCTCGGGGACACGGGCTCGGCTCCCAGGTCGCCCTTCAGGGAGGCTTTCCTGGGCCGGGGCAGCGATCCCACGGGACTGTGGAGGGGAAGAGTGGGCGTGCTGTTTCATTAATGCAGCCCCGAAGGCGTTGCCCGGCGACAGGAGGGACCCCTGGGAGAGGGGGTGAGCCTCCCGGCCCTGGAGGCAGGCAAGGAGGCACCGTGGGAGGCTGCGCGGTGGCTGCTCCGGGCGCCTGCCTGACTCACCAGTGCTCAGGCTCCTGGAAGCTCAATGGACCCTGAGCCTGAGGCCAAGCCCAGAGTGATGGCGCGGTCAGAGGCAGGATCCAGTGGACTTGTGGGGAGAGGGGAGAGGAAGAGGAGACAGAGGGTGGGGGGAGGGGGGAGGAGGAGAAGGGGAATGAGGGGCCCGGCTGGGAAGGCGGCGTGGTTCTGGAGGCCCCATGTCGATGAAGGGCTCGGAGGAGGTGGTGATTCCCAAGTGTGGGCACAGCCGAGCCGGAGGAGTCACTCATCAGCCCACCTCGGTGCCTCGCTCGGCTGAGTTTCTCTCTCGTCCCCGCGAAGGTGGCCCTGCGGCTGGGACGCCAGGACACGTGGCCTCCAGGCCGCCCGCCCGGAGAGGCCACAGCCCAGGTGCCAGAGCCGATCACAGACCCACCCGCTGGGAATGCGGGGAGCGTGCGGGCAGGGGGCACGGGCTCCCACGGAGCCAGGCGGCCCGGGCACCACACAGGTGGCTTGGGTGCCAATGGGCAGTGCGTTAGCGGCAGCGGCTGTGCAGTGGAAAGCGGCGCCCTCGTTCACAGGCCCCACGCCGTGTGACGACGAGGAAGCGGCGGGTGTGACGGCTGTCCTCCGCTCCCCGTGGTCGGTGCTGAAGGGCCTGGCCCAGACCCCAGCCCGGAGGGAAACGGGGTTTCCTGCTGAGCTTCCAGAACACTGTCCTCCCGGGACGGCCACGCGCCTGCGCTCTCCACGGGTGGCAAGTGAGGCCGCTTCCTTTCGGGCAGAGCAAACGCTCCTTTTCGATAACTGTATTTCTCTCTCTCAATTGAGTCTATTTAAAGAAGAATATTAATTCTGCTCCAAGTCAAGCTGTACAGCACATATATTAATATTTACTTTAGAAGAGGTAACACATACTTCAAAATTCAAAAAGTATTCAAGTGCAGCGAGTGAAAACTCCCCCGCCTGCCCTCCCAGCCCAGCCCCCGTCCCGGGTGTGCGGTGTCCCAATGTGTATGAACGCTCTGCGCTACGGACCGCCCTGGGCTGGAGGCCGCTGTGCGCTCTGCTCAGCCCGCATCTGAGCTAACGGCGTCCGGGATCCGGTGCAGGTGCTGCGACCCGTGTGGTCCAGTCTGGTGCGTGGCCGCCCTGGCAGTGGGACCTGCTGGTGTCAGCAAAGCCCGCCTCAGGGCACCGTGGGCCACGGACAGTTTCACATGTCCTCAGGAAACATGTATGAGCACCACTCCGGGCGAGGTGCCCGCTGGGCGCTGGAGACCGAAGATGGCTTTGACTCTGTCTGCACCTCAGAGTCCCCAGTGCAATGGGCGGACAGGTGCCCAGCTGCTGCCGGGCGGTCTGCTGTGTGGCAACTCCAGCACTCAGGCGTGTGGCCACCACGATGCTGACGGCGTCTGGCCAGCGGCTGAGAAAGGCACGGCCAGGTGGCCCGTGTCTGCTCCCTGGTCCCTGAGGCCTCGTCGGGGTGACGGGGTGCGGGAGTGCCCGCGGGATGGGTGAGGGGCTGTCACCAGCGCACTCAGCCTGTGGCCCCCCCCCAGGTGCTCCCACAGGGGGTCCGACTGCTCCGTGGGGCTCGGGGCTCCCAGGGCCAGTGTCCTCGTGAGCGAGGCAGAAGCCTGTGGCCCCGGGTGACTCGCCTCGGAAGCCACCCTTGTCCTTTCCACACTAGCAGCCGGGACTCGGCGGAGGGGTCGGGGAGGCGAACGGGAGATAGCAGGCCACGTGCTGCTGTGGAGGCAGGTGCCACGGCCCAGGGAGCCTGGCACCGGGGTGGTGTGCCATTCGTCCCAAGAGGGGCGAGCAGGGCCTGGGAGAGCCTTTCAGAGGAGCTGACATGTGAGGTGCGAAAATGAAGGGGAACGTTACCAAAGGCTAACCCTGGAGCGGGCGGGGGATGAGAGCGTCCAGGCAAAGGGCCCGCATGTGCCGCGGCCTAAAGGTGTCTTCAGGAGTGTGCGTGGAGAGGGGAGACTCGGGCCGCGCATAAGGCCTGACTGGGGTCACGGGCCAGAGCTGAGGTCTTTGCTCTCCCACCTGCTGTCTGTAATAACCAGTGAGCCTCCTTTTTCTCGCTTGTAAAAAGCCTCAGGGTCTTGAGGCCGTGGGGGTATTGTGAGGAGTAAGTACGATGAGGCGTGGCCCGGACCAAAGCTCTGCAGGCATCGTGCACTGGTTAAATCATCACGAAAGTGTGGCTGCAGATCGGACTCACCGAGGGCCCTTTAAAAACGGATATAACAAAAGTGCAACACCTACACTCTGAAGATTACAAAGCACCGTCCCAGGAAATTAAGAAAGACCTAAATAAATGAGTTGCCATCTTGGTAGATGCACGAGGAGGTAAATAAAGTCCAGCACAGCGAAGACAGTCAGTAATATTGTAATAACTACGTGGTGTCAGGAGGTACTAGACTTACGGGGGGCGGGGGGGTCACTTTGTAAGTGATATAAATGTCTAACCACTATGCTGTACACCTGAAACTAATATCATATTGAATGCCCACTGTAATTGAAAAAATTTTTAAAAATTTAAATGCAATCACTACCCATATCCCAGCTGACTCCTTTTCAGAAATTGATAAGCTTTTCCTAAAATTCATATGGAAATTCAAGGAGCCCAGAACACAGTCTTACAATGTTGAAAAAGAAGGAAAAGTTGGAGGTATCACACTTCCCAATTTCAAAACTTACCATAAAACCTCAGTGATCAAGACAGCATGGTATTGGCATATATATATCAATGGGATAGAATTGAGAGTCCAGAAATAAACCCATATTTTTATGGTCAACTGATTTTTAGCAAGAGTCCATTCAACGGAGATGGAATAGTCTTTTCAACAAATGGCGCTGGGACAACGGGATACCCACATGCACAAGAGTGAAGGAAGCTGAACCCCTACCTCACACCACCCACAAATGTTACTGAAAATGGATCAAAGTCCTAAAGGTAAAGGCTAAAACTATCAAACCCTGGGGGGGAGCGGGGGGGACAGGACATGAGAGAACATCTTTGTGATGACCTGGAATTTGGATCTTAGAGGTGATACCGAAATCATAAGCAACAAAAGAAAAGCTAGACTAACTGAACTTCATCAAAATTTAAAAGTTTTTGCTCCAAAGGACCCCATCAAAAAAGGGAAGACAACCCACCGAATGGGAGAAAAAAATTGCAAATTATATATCTGACTTGTATCTAGAACACATAGGACTGTTACAACTCAATAATAACAACACAAATAACCCAGTTTTAAAACGGGCAACGAATTTCAATAGACATTTTCCCAAAGAAGATATGCAAATGGCCAATAAGCACAGGAAACGATGCTCAGCAGGGAATGCAAACCAAAGCCGCCGTGAGAGGTCACTGCGCGCCCACGGGGAGGGCGTTAGTAAACAAGACAGAACACAGCACGTGCTGGCGAGGATGTGGGGGAGCAGAAACCCTCTTACGCTGCGGATGGGGATGTTCAATGGTGCAGCCACTTCGGAAACAGTCGGGCAGGTCCTCAAACATGTCAACACAGTTACCCCATGTCCCAGCAACTCCACCCCTAGGCGTATACACTCAGGAGAAATGGAAACATGTGCCCAGACCACACCTGGCACAGGAGTGTTTATAGAGCATCATTCCTAATAGCCAAAACATGGAGACCACCCAACTGCCCCTTAGCTGGTGTGTGGATTAACAAGACCTGGTATACTTATAGAGCGGTATGTCATTGAGCAATAAAAAGAAGTGAAGTACTGATGCACTCCATAGTATGAATGAACCTCGAAGCATTGTGCTCAGGAAAAGAAGCCGGCACAAAGAACCACATATTGCATGATTCCATTTTATACAATGTCCAGAATAGGCAAACCTATAAAGGCAGGAGGCAGGTTGCTGCTGCCTATGGCTCGGGGTGGGGAGGGTCAGCCAGCGGGTGAATGATGTCTTCCTGAGGTATTGAAGAGGCTTTATTTTTTCCCCCTATTTTTTTTAATTGAAGTATTATATGTGTACATATCTTACCATTACCCCCCCCACCCCACACCCACACATGCCCTCACCCCCCAGAGTTTTGCGTCCATTGTTTATGTTTATATGCATGCATACAAGTCCTTCGTTTGATCTCTGAAGAGGCTTTACAGCGATGGTGGCAAGCACTCTCCTTTTTTCTTTTTTTCAGTCCATGTGAGATGACGGATGTTAACTTACCGTAGTAATCATTGCACAATGTATGGCGGTCAGGTCACCTGTACAGTGCTGTAAGTCAATGACATCTCAGTCAAACCGAAAAAAAAAAAATGATGGTGGTGTTGGACGCACAACTCTAAATGTACTAAAAGGTATCGAATTTAATTAAAAAAAAGGGGGGGGGGAGAAAGAAAAGAAATGCTGACGTCTAGACCCCATCCAGGAGCGCCTGCTGTGCCGGGTCGGGAGGGCAGCGAGGGCACCAGAGTTCTGCCAGGTCCTGGGTAACTCTGCTGAGCAGCTGGCTGGCAGCCACCGGGCTAGAGAGAGAAATAAGAGAGCGAGGTCAGAGGAGCTCAGATGTGCACTCACTAACAAAGGTGGGTCAGGGTCCACCAGGCGGGGGCCTCTGGGAAGGCCAGGCAGGGCCACTTCCGCTCCCACACAAAGCGTCTGCTGGGCGGGCAAGTGGCTGCACCCCCCAAGCCCTGCGGGAGCACCACCCCTCTGGCCCCTGGCCCCTGGGACTCGGCGGGACGGGCCTCCCTGGTCCAGAGACAAACACGTGACCCCAGCCTGGCCAACCAGAGTGCTCCATCCCCTTGGACACAGCGACAGGCTCAGAGGAAAGCATGTGACCTAAAATGATTTGATAAAATTCTCTCTCGAGATTTGAATCTTGAGTGAAGTGACACAGGGCGGACAGCGTAACAGCCCTTCATCCTGGGGGTGCGGCCTGGGGACCCGCTGCCAGCCCTGCCCACGCAGCGCGTGTTGTCTGCAATGTCGCTTGCTCTGCTTGCAACAGCAGGCCCCCTGCTCCGTCGGACCTGTGCAGCACCCCGCCCCCCCCCCCCGCTCCCCCCACCCTCCTCACCCCCCCACCCCGCCAGGCACCCAGCCACCTCCTGAATCGTCCTGTCAGGTTCCAGTAGCTCTCGTCCCTGTGTGCCTCTCGGCTCCGCGTCAATAGCAGCTGCTCAGCAGCCCCCCAATCACTTGGCCAGGAAGGAGGCCTGGCCTTTGCTCCCCGGGGTCCTGACCTGGTCCTACAGGGGCGCCAGGGAAGAGACCCCGCTGGGCACAGGACACTAGAGGACCATGAGACTTGAGACAAGTCATCACCGTCGTGGGTCCTCCGTTGCCAACTCAGAAAACTGAGAGGCTTGGACTGGGCCCGGCAGCTCCCATTACGGAGTGAGAGGGCGGGATGCCGGATGGCTAGGAGCCTGGAGACTGCCTGCCCTCCTCGCTGTGTGGCCTGGGCCAGGAACTTCCCTCCCTCTGCTCCAGCTCCCGCCTGTCAAGTAGAAACAGAAACAGGACCCACCTCCCTGGGTTGTTCTGAGGATCAAATGAGTTAACATTTGTGCGCTGCTTCGAACAGTGACGAGCACACTGTATTGCCAGGTGCCTCAATCCTCCTTCCTCTTTAATCCTCACCCGAGGGTATTTCCTTCCACTGATTTTTAGAGAGAGTGGCAAGGAGGGAGGGCGGGGGAGAGAGAAACATCGATGTGAGAGAGACACATCAATTGGTTGCCTCCCACAGCCACCCTGAGCTGGGCCAGGGATCACACCTGCAACCCAGGTTCGTGCCCTCGACTTGTAGTTGAGCCCATGGCCCTTCGGTGCAGCAGGCTGATGCTCTAATCGTAGAGCCACGCTGGCCAGGACGTACCTCGCCTCTTATTAAGGGCTGCGTCTAACAAGGTCTCTTTTAAACATCACAAGACCATGGGAGGTCGGCTCTATTATTACTCTTTTATACAAGAGGAACCAGCTCTGAAACGTTGAGTGACTTATCCAAGGTCCCACAGGAACGAAGGGAGGGAAGCTAGACTCTTACCGGGTCTGCCTGACTCTAAAGCCGTGACTCTGACCCGCGTGCCCTTCGAGCCCTGACATGCCCAGCCTCAGTTTCCCAATGTGTCACCACTGACGGGACATAAGATGATTTTAAGTCCTATGGGAGCCAACAGTGTTGCTCTTTAATATCAAGCATGTATTTTCCTGGTTACCTTCTGCTCATGGCAGGTAGAGGCAGGCTTTCCACTTCCTCAAATTTACGTAAGTACAAGTTAAGCCCGTGTTGTTGCTAAGGAGTGTGGTGGACATCATTGTTGGCCATCTTTGCTGGGGCAGGAGTGTCATCACTTCTGCCCGTTGACACCAAGCCTGGTTCCACGATTTGCACTAGCCAGTGTGGCCAGACGAAGTGGGAGCAGGAGCATTCAGCGCAGACACCTAGTTCGCCATATTGTGTTTTCTCTGCCCTTCAGCCGGGGTCCTGGAGGGCGGATGGCGTGCAGCAGGGGCACAGCCAGCCCGTGATGGCCACGCAGCACAGGAAAGAAAGGTACTCCTTTCCCGAGGCGCTGAGATTTGGGGGGTGTTTGTTACCGCAGCATCACGCAGCCTATCCTGACTGATAATAAATAAATAGAAGTGCGGGTGGCAACAAGAAACGGTGACAGTCGTGAAGATGACATTGGAATGAGTGATGGGAGTGGCGGGCTCTGGATCGACCAAGGAGGAGGAGTGGCGAGTAGCCATTCTGCTCCTGTCGCGGCCCCACGGGCCACGGGCTGCGCAGGTCCAGCTCGGGGCCGAGGGAGCCAGGATCTCACGGGCATGTCACCCTTTCATTGGCCTGAAGCGTTTGTTACTGAGCAAAACCTGTGTGTCCTGACGGTTGCGCCCCACGTGCCGGTCTTAGGCTGCACTCCACACCCCGTCTGGATGAAGGGAGCAGGTCCTTGACCCCCTGCAGCAGAGAGGGGAGGCGGCTCTCCGGACAGCTTCTCGCCGTGAAGACTCTTCCTCACGGTCCTGGGCCCCTCTCCTCCTCAGACCTTTTCTACTTCCGACGTCGGTCCAGGGGATGGGAGCTGCGGCACCTGACTCCAACCGCTGCACTGACAGTCCGCAGGTGTCAGGGAACTGGCGCCTCGCTCTGAAACTACACGCCTGTCCTACCTCGGTGTCTAACTGAAACCCCGTTTTGACATCCGGTGACGAAGACTGTGCGGATAACAAGATGAAATGCTAGCCCTGACCGGTTTGGCTCAGTGGATAGAGCGTTGGCCTGCGGACTGAAGGGTCCCGGGTTCGATTCCGGTCAAGGGCATGTACCTTGGTTGCGGGCACATCCCCAGTAGGAGGTGTGCAGGAGGCAGCTGATTGATGTTTCTCTCTCATCGATGTTTCTAACTCTCTATCCCTCTCCCTCTCTGTGAAAAAATCAATAAAATATATTTTTAAAAAAAAGATGAAATGCTAGTCCTTGCTCTTCTGGGAGCAACGTTCTGCTAAGCAGGTAACACGATCACACGGAGCCCTTAGAGCGGTTCTTCAGGAGAGCTAACTCTGGTTCTGACCCGCTGACAGAGGAGGACCCTGAGCGCGGCGAGGGAAGCGGCGGCCACACCCGGGGAAGCGGCAGGACGGGTGTGAGTGAAGTCCGGCTGGAGCCAAAGGCCCTGCTGTTAAGACGTGTCTCCCTCCCCACCTTGAAGTCCCTCCGTAACAGGAGACGGAAGCCCCGAAGTCACGCGTTCACCCGCCGGTCAGCAGTGGCAGTGACAACACCCATGTGTGTGCCAGGTCCCTGTCGCCAAAGCGGGTGCCTCAGCGTCTCCACGTTTGCTCGGCGCCCGGGAAGTCGCAGGGACATGGCGATGTCAGCACCCGCTTCGCCCACAGAGCCACTTCCCCGGGACCTTCCTGTCAGGGAGCCCCCTGGCTGGCGGGCACAGCAGGCACGCGCCAGGTTCCTGCGGGTGCCCGCGCTGACCCCTGCCCGTGCCGTCCCTTACGAAGCACCCGCCGCCCGACGCCTCAGTCTTTGGAAAGACCGAACCGCGCTCTCCTTCCTCCCCGGGCGCTCCCTCCAGACCTATTATTCACAGCGAACTCATTTGTCCCAGACGCACATGCAAGACGTAATTCCCGAGAAGTCAATGCAATTTACAGTTATTTACCAATATCTAATTTGCCTTTTATTTATTTCGGGCAATATTTCAGTGGCAGCCTCCCAGCCCCAGCGCCGAGCTTCATTTACAGCGCCCGGCCCCGCCTCGCAGGGAGCCACGGGCCCCAGACGGACGTGTTACCGATTAGAAAAGTAATTACAACATTGAACACAGCCTTAACAGCGAAAATGCAGGAGACGAGAAGGGAAGCAGATACATCAATTGGGAGCAGTGCTGGTTTCCCCAGACGTTGTGTAATATTTGCAGCCTGCCTGGTACTGGCTCCCGCCCAGGCTGCTTCAGACTCGAGGACAGCATCCGGCAAGGCGGGTGGGCGGGCTCTGCCCTGTGAAGAGGTGAGATCACCCGTCTTCCTGTTCACCTGTCTGTCTTTGTTTAGTGTCTTTCTCTAGTGAGAACCCTCTTATACTGCTTCTCAGGGGATGAATTAATGTGCTATATTATGACAAGTGGCAAAACTGAACCCAACTCAACCCGACTTAATTGGGAAATGGGGAGGTTCTGGCTCATGCAAGACCACCAGTAGGGTTAGCTTCAGGCACAGTTTGATCCAGGTGCCCAACACTTTCAAGAATCTCTCCTTGTCTGTCTCTTGATTCTGCTCCCAGCAGAGTTTACTTCATTCTCAGTCAGGCTTCCTCCAACTGGTTTTCAGTCCTCGGATTGACCTGCCTGAGTCAGATTCCCAATTAACGGCCTGCTGTGCCAATCAAAGATTTTCAGAGAAAGGGTGGGAGAATTGAGTCTCCGCACTACCCACGTAAGGGGCCGTCAAACCCAAAATCTCCAGTGCTAACACAGCAATTCATTGTTAGCCAGTGGCACTTCAGTTTCAGTAAAACAACATCATCCCTCGCATTAAGTACATAGTATTAATTGAGTTTTATTACTTTCATTTGTATTTAGTTTCTAATTTTTAATCATATAGTTGTTTATGAATTTCTTTTGTTATTGATTCTAAAACATAATTTTTGTCACATTTTGACTCTGAAATTGGGATGCATCTTAAAATCTATAGCTTCTTGCAATTACTACTGCCAGTATGACAGTATTTCCCTCTCCTGATGCCACAGAAAAAAAAACAATGCATCTTACCATGATGGCATCTTAAACTCACTGAAATAGCAGATGCAGAATGAGCTGATATCGAGTTTTGTTTGTAAGTAATTAAGTAGCATTAAAATAAAAAATGTTTAAGTTTTTATTATTAAGTTTTTATTAATATGGGGCCCATGGAATGTTTTCCGTAAAAACAGTTTCCATAGTACTCAAGTTTGAGTATCAATGGTGACAATGAGGCGAAGAGAAGGGGTCCTACTCACAGAAGTCAGGTTTCCATATGAGAAAGATAACCTAGTGCTGCATTGCACAGGAATAGAGAGACCGGTTTTGTAGTAGCTCCTCTGAGAAACCATGAGACGCTAAACTGGGGAAATATAAGGGAAGACGCAGACATAACCTGAAGAGACAGAAGGCAGAATCCATCGGATTTAGAGATTGACTAGATGTGCCAGGGTGAGGACGCATGGAGAGGGGAAGGGGGAAGGAGGGTCCAGGGATGGAGGGAGTAGCATCCCCAAGGTACAGAAAGGGAATGAAGGTTGAGACGGTGTGTTTGTGGCCGTCATGATGGTGGTAGTGACAATGGTGTTGAAGGCTGCAGTGATGACGGGGGTGGGAACGGGGGTCGTAGAAATGGTGAGGATGGAGATGATGAAAATGGTGGTGACGGGTGGTGGTATAAAGCTGGTCTAAGTAGTGATAATGATAGTGATGGTGGGGGTGGCGATGTTGGTGGTGGTGATGGTGATGGTGATGTGGTAGAGATGATGAAACGATGATAACGGAGATGGTGGCAGTGGTGGTAGTGAAATGGTGATAAACACTGGTTTAAGTAATGATAATGGTAATGGTGGTAGTGGTGGTGGGTGTGGTAGTGATGGTGGTGGTTAATATAGTAGAACTAGAGGCCCGATGCATGAAGGTAGGGGCGTCCTTCAGCCCGGCCTGCACCCTTTTGCAATCCAGGACCCCTTGGGGGATGTCCCTGTGGGATTGGGCCTAAACCAGCAGTCGGACCTTCCTCTCACAATCTGGGACCGCTGGTTCCTAACTGCCCACCTGCCTGCCTTCCTAATCGCCCCTAACCACTCTGCCTGCCTGCCTGATCGCCCCTAACCACTCACCTGCCTGCCTGATCACCCCTAACTGCCTCTGCCTCGGCCCCCACACCTGGGACCCAGGCTTCCCTCCCTCTGGCCAGCTGCAGGCACCTGGAACCCAGGCCAGCTTCACCTGGGCAGGCACCCGGGACCATGTCAGGAAGGATGTCTGGAATGATGTCCGGAAGCCATCCAGTCTATCCAGTCTAATTAGCATATTACCCTTTTATTACTATAGATTATAATCATGTATAACCAAGAGGACTAGGAGACCTGCTGGGAAAGACGCATGAAATGAAAATCACTCCGCTCTCCCATCACAACGTCGGTGTCCCCCTCTTTCTAATTGCTCAATGGGAAACAAATTATAAGTGAATGCTAGAACCTACGGGTTCCCTCACAACAGGGAAATCCATTATTTACCCATAAAATATTTCAAGGGTTATTATTATGTAAACTGTGATTAATTAAATTCACAAAAAGTGTTTCTGATGCATGCAAATGAGGGGGCTCCCACCGGGTGGCACGGAGCCCTCCCGCGCTCTCTGCTGGAGGACGCACTTGTGCGAAAGTTACTCATCTTGTCTCCTACGGCAGACGCTTTGGGAAAGTGTGACTATCGGCTCCCTCTGACACGTGGACTGGCTCCCTCTGACACGTGGACTGCCCGGCTCATGCTTCTGTGTCGGGAGATGGTCTGGACGCTGGTTTCCCCACTTGGGAGTGTATTCACTCCCGGGAGGGCCCTGAAGGCCCGGAGCTGAAGGAGGCGGAAGGGAGAAACCAGTCCAGTCTGGCCACTGGCTCCCAGAAAGAGCAAGACTCGCTCAACGTTCCACCGGCTCCTTCCGGGCTTTCTGGGTGCCCCTCGGAATTCTCACAGGCTGTTCCTGGGCCACGAGACCTGGGGGTGCACACCCAAGGGACGTGGCCCACAGTCTGTGACCACAGAAAAGAGTAAAGGCAGGAGGAGCAGCCAGCTGAGCAGCTCAGGATCCAAAGGGTTTGCCCACTTCTGTCTCTCAGGCCTCCAGAGAGCCCCCTGCTGACTCTAGGCATTTGGTGGGCCATGAGGGTCTCAACATCCATGAGCACATGCAGGTCCCCCGGGGCCACCCCAGGGCAAAAGTCTTCGGCAAGGACCATTCTCCCTCAGCCTCTGAGTCCAGTCTGTTCTCCTGAGCCCAGCAGCGCCCACCTCAGCACACACACCTGTCCCTGCCAGGCTGTCAAGAGAAAAAAGACTGTGTGTGCCCCAGGGAAGTCCCAGCAAGATCCACACCCTACAGACACACCCTCTGTAGTAGGACCCACCCACCCAGATGCCACTAACACCTGCCCGCTGGAGGCCAGACCCCCCGCTGTGCGTTCCCAGACAGCGACAGCATTGCGCAGGTATCCAGATGAGAACAGGGAGTCAGCCCATAGGCTGTGGGGTCCCCTATGGGAGCCCAGCCCCAGCACCCCATTAATAACTGTTAGGTGACCTGGGATCTTCACAAACTCAGAGCTGCATTGACGGGGTCAGTGCCATGGCGATGGGCAGATTCCCAAACCTGTGGGCATTCCATCGCCCCGGGATCTGTCTTTCTGCTGAAAGGTACACGTAAGAGGCAGATGCGGTATCAGCTGAAGCAGTCTCAGGGGGTGTGGAGTAAAAGGCAATTGTCCCACCTCACTCAGTCCCCCTCTCCCCACTTCCTACCCCGCCTGGTGATGCGGTGACAATCTTGGGAGTGTCCCTTCTAGAGAGAGTCGTGACGGTCGTCCCTGCCTCCTCCCGCCCCTCCGTGAAGACTTACACCTTCTTGCTTCCTTCACGGAAGATTTATTGGAGATCGTGTCATAACTGTATGTGTAAATCTGTCTCATAACTTCAAACAGCTACGGATGCTCACCATTTATTGAATGAATGTCCTTCTGATGGGCCTTTAATAAGTTATTAAATGCATCACGTTTAAACCTCACAGCTACCTCAGGAGACGCCCACGCTTTCCCTATGGAACAACTCAATGCAATTCAAAGGCCTTGCACCCCCTAGAACGATTAGAACGAGAGTCCTTAGCCCTGGCAGCACCATGGAATTACAGGACCCAGCGCCCCTCCCCAGTTCTGGGCCACTTGGCCCCCTCTTTCCCCACCTCCAGCCCCTGCGCAGGCGCCTGTGCGAGGCCCTGCCGAGCTTTGCAGTAATTAGTCCCCCGGTTTGACTCCGTATTGAAGTTGCTGTTTCTTCCTGCTGCCAGTGTCTCCCGGCTGTTTCTCAGGACACTAACCCTGCTGGCCTCCCCTGCCACTGCTTCTAGGGGGCATTTTTGACTCCACTCAAGACCTGGGATGGAGCAACTGCAGCAGCAGCAGCAGCAGCCCAGGGCAGCAAGCTCCAGGCCCCGGAAGAGCTGCCCTTGGCCGCTGGGAAAGACGAGGAGAGGAGCAGAGAGGAGGGAGCCGGGTCAGGAAAGGCAGCGAGCTGTGCCCTCATCCATTCAAGGAGGTAGTATTGTGGGAAAACTACAGCCCAGAGGATCAAGTTCTTTTGCTCAAGTGTACCAGTCGGCACAGCCTAGGTAATGCTGTGTGACAAATAGCCCCTACGGCCCAGGGGCTGAAAAAATGGAGAGCAGAAGAGTAGCTCTTGCTCACGTTACATGTCCATCGAGGGTTGGCAGTGACTCTGCTCCAGGTCTCTGTCCTTCATGGACACTCTACTCCGTCATCAAGGTGGCCCTGCAGGAGGCCCAGGATGGCAGTGGTGAGGGAGGACGCTGACCTCGGCCCTCCCAGGAGCAAAATCAGATACGCACGTCTGTAGGCAGCAATCACTCCTGCCAGACGGCCACGCACTGAGTGAGCAGCTCCCGACAATAAACAAGAGAAAGAGACCAAACAGAGAGGCTGGGAGGCCCCGGAGCCCTCAGGCCGGAGGAGCTGGTGGCACGTCGCCTTCCCCTCTGGTGGGTCTGCAGGATCCCTGCCGCCCGCCCACGGTCACATCACCTGGAGCCTCTGCCTCTGGACAAAAGGGGCAGGAACCACAGGGCACCGCCACGCCCACCTGCTGGAAGCCGCCCCAGCGGGCAGGTTAGTGCCCCAGGCGCCAGAAGTGCCCACCCATCGCCCAGACGCAGGACGTGCCTGCTCCTCCCCTCTACCGGCCAGAGCGGTGGCAGGACAGCTGGAAGGAGCGGGAAGGAAGGAACCTACCCTGCAAGGTTATCACTCAGAATTGAAGGAGAGCTAGTTTCCCGGACAAGTATCTATGTGGTGCCTACAAGAGACTCCCTTCAGATCGAAAGACACACACAGACTGGAAGTGAAGGGATGGAAAAAATATTCTATGCAAATAGAAACAGAAAGAAAGCTGGGGTAGCAATATTCATATCAGACAAAATAGACTTGAAAACAAAATGTGTTTTTTTAAAAATGACAAAGAAGGACATTACAAATTATAAAGGGGTCAATCCGAGAAGAGGCTACAACAATTGCAGATATATATGCACCCAGCGTGGGGCACCTTACTATGTAAAGCAATTGTTAATGGACATGCAGGGAGAAATTCACACAATGCAAGAATAGCGGGGGATTTTATTAGCCACTTATATCAAGAAACAGGTGATCCAGACAGAAAATAAGGAAATAATGGCCTTGCATGGCACAACAGATGAGACAGACTTAATAGGCATTTTTATAACATGTCTCAAAAACTGCAGAATACACATTTTTCTCAAGTACACATGGAGAAGTAGACTTCACGTCCTAATGAGAGAAGCACATTGCAGAGGGCCCCGCACACCGAACGGGAAGGCTTTGGGCCCGCTGCTGCGTTGCAGCCGACCACAGCGGGTGCATAAATGAGGAGGTGCCTGAGTACAAAGGTGGAAAGGGGCTGACAGAGGGTTACGTCCAGGTCAAGTTCCTGAACACGGTGGGCCTCGGGGAGGAGCAGGGGCAGAGGAAGCCGGCCGTGGCTGGGACGGGAGCAGCAGGAGCTGGGCGCTGAACAGGCCCTGTGCTCATCTGAAGCTGGGCTCTGACAAACTCTCCTCCCCATGGCCTGGGGCCCAGGCAGCCCCAGAGGAGGAACATGCTTGTGTGGCCTTGCTGTCCCTGCCACCCCATGTCCCCCTCCCCCAAATCAGCCTGCCTGCCTTTGCCCACGCCCCCGCCACGCCCCTGTGAGGCCCCGCAGCTCCGGGTGTGTGATTGCTGTGGTGATTACTTACAGCCATTACATTAAGTTTTTAAACACTCCCTTCAAATTGAACAATGTTTTTTCAAAGTCAACAGCTGGTTCACAGCTTGAATGCAACCGTTAGGATAAATTAAATAAAAAGGGTAATAAAATCACAGTCTAAATTTAATTTCTGAAGAGCGCATAGGCTCCAAAAAAAAAATAAGCATTTAAAAAATGCCTTTAAAATACAGCCAGAAAAGCAGAAGCTAATTCACTCCCTGATTGTGTCAGCTAACGGGCACACTGGAGCCATTAGCCACATAATTGCCCTGGTATGGGCAAAGCCCCGAGCTCACTCCCAGGACTCCACTGCACAGCCACAGGGTCAGCGTGGGAGGGGGTACCAGACAGAGGACTTGTGCACGCAGATCCCCACAGCAGGCTCCCAGGAAGGCCCCTGTGCCCTGACGCAAAATGACAATAAAGATGATGTCCAAGGCAGGCCTCCCTCCCAGCCAATCCTCCCATTGCCTGCCGCTCCCTGCCCTGCCTGGCAGGTGTGAGCTGCCGAATGGCTGGAGGTCGTTTGCACTTGCTTGTGTGCAGTTTGCAACTTCAGTGACTGAAACCCTGTGCCTCTGAGGGGTTAGCAGGATATGCCACGCAGAAGCACGCCACTTCGGTGTAGGATTCGTTTTGAGCTCAGGGCAACTGAGGAAAAGCCAGGCGCAAGGAAAGCTCTCTGTCCTCCCCCCATTTGTCCAAAGGCTGGACATAAATTTGTAAAGGGGTCTCCCCTCCCCGCTCCCCCCTCTCTAAGCATTGAAGATTAACCTCTCTAGCAATGTATCACTCTTTTGTTAAGCTGCTATGTAAGGCCAAGTTCTAACCACTCTTTGAGTTACTCAGCACGGGGTGCTCCCGTGTATGGCTGATGCACGTCAATAAACTTTTTCTCTTGCTTTTCTCCTGTCAACCTGGCTCTTGTCCGTCTATTCGCATGACCCTAGCCAATGGGTGTAAGACGGGTAGAGGGAGAAAGAGTCTTTTTCCCTCCTCTACCCCCGAAAGGCAGCTTACCTTGGGACCCACCTAAAAAGACTCGCCAGCACTGTTCCCAGAATCCAGTCCTCTCCTCCGTGCTTCGGAGCCAGCTTGGACCCGAACCCCACCTCTGCCACCTGGATCGTGCCACCTTTAGGGTGAAATCTGGTAAAGGCAGGGCCGTGGCTGGCGCATAGTAAGTGTCAATACTGCAGAGAGGTGGGCCCTGCGTCCTGGCAGGGGAGGCGGATGCCGTTCCGGAGGCCTGCGCCCTGGCTCTGCTTTCGGCCCCTGGGCGAGGATGCTGGCTCCAAGACCGCCAAAACCAGGTGGAAAGTGCCCTTTAATGGAGCGTCCAGGTGGCTAGGGTCACTTCTTCCCAGATGTCGGTCCAGACACAGGTCTGTCCCAGCAGGAGCGCTGCTGTCCTGTTGCCGCTCCAAGGCTGGCAGCTGTGTGGAGGGGCGGGAACTGGTCCCTGTGGGGGGACAGCGGGAGGGCATGACAAACAGCAGGTGCTTTTGCTCTGGGGAGCCACCGGCTGCAGCACTGGCTAAAGAAACGGGCCGCCTTGGGCAGGGCGTGTGCACACACATGCCTCTGTGTGTGTGTGTGTGTGTGTGTGTGTGCGCGTGTGTGCGTGCGTGTGCCCGTGTGTGCAGTCTCTTCCCTCCAAATCTGTAGCCCACCCTCAATACTGCAATTATTTTGTATTTCTCCCTTGTTACCACCCAGCTTGGACACCCTTTCCATTTATTACCCAGGTCAGACACTGAAGGTGTTCAGTGCCCCCCTTCGCCCTCCTCCGACAAAGCCCACGTCCCATCTACACACAGGCGTGCCCGTGCTCACACACACGCACTCACACACACACACACACACACACACATTGCTGTACTTACATAAAGAACTCCTGGAAGAAGACACACAAAAATGATAAATAATAGCTCTAACCGGTTTGGCTCAGTGGATAGAGCGTCGGCCTGTGGACTCAAGGGTCCCAGGTTCGATTCCGGTCAAGGGCATGTACCTTGGTTGCGGGCACATCCCCAGTAGGGGGTGTGCAAGAGGCAGCTGATCGATGTTTCTCTCTCATCGATGTTTCTAACCCTCTCTCCCTCTCACTTCCTCTCTGTAAAAAATCAATAAAATATATATTAAAAAAAAGATAAATAATAAATGTGGCCCCCTAAGGGGAGAGAGCACACAATGGACAGGAAAAGGACTGATGCTTTTTTGTAAATACCTTTTTATATTATTTTTTCTTTTATATTGTTTTGATTTCTGAACCATGTAATACAATGTACTATCTATTCAAAAAGTTAAATTTAGAAAGGAAGCGTATCAACAGTGCAAGCAAGTGACTTTGACATTCTTCCTGGGGCCACAGTATGAACTGCTCCGCAATTCCTGAGTTTAAGATACTAGTGTGCCCCATTTCTTCCCATTTCTAAGTCAAGTCAAACCCCCATTAGCTAGTCTACATAACAGATCAGTTTTTTCCATTCCTGGGGTCTTCTCTTCTCCGTTGGATGGTCTTACAAGCATCCAAGGGTTTGGTCCAAAATAATTCAGAGAGGCTCCGTCTTCCGTTAGTGCGGTCACCGTCCCACAGTCCCTGCATGTGGCTGCAGGGCCCGGGGACCAAACCTAGACTCTCCGGCTACAGCCAAGTTTAACTGCGAGCGCCTTTCACTGGCTGCGTGGCCTTGGGCCAGTGGCTAACTACCCTCTCTGTTCCTCAGTGTCCTCCTCCGTAAATGGGGTAATAACCATGACTTAGTGTATTCAATACAGTGAGACCAGGCCCAGCACTAGTGAGTGAGTGATAAATGTTTGCTCCTGTCATCATCACCGTCAAGCACAATGCCCCTGTCAACAGCTGCCCTTGGGAATGGGTTACAGCTGGCCCTCGAGAGTCCCCTCCGGATGCAGGCCTGTTCCGGGTGCCGCGGACAACATTCCCAAGGCTGCAGGCCTGGGTCCTCATGGAGCCACCCCACCCAGCACATGCCACCTTAGCGGGTCCTTTGTCACCACATTGTCACCCCCTCAGAACCTCAACACCTTCTTACCAGTTCCAGTGACCTAAATACTCCTCCAAGCACCAGCCCCCTCCACCTCTGCCCCCCCTTTCTGAAGCCAAATGCCCTTCAGAAAGGCCCAAATTCCCGGCCTTCCCAGCTCCCATGTCAGGCTCTCCTGGAGCGCCTGCCAAAGAGCCTCCTCGCGCTGGGAGCAGGGCCTGGGAGTCTGTGTTTCCAGCCAGCCCTCAGAACGGGGGTAAAGCGGTGAGCAAACAAAAAAATAGTGACACCAATTACTTTCCCAACAACTCACACAGCGGCCCAGAACGACCTTTGCATCAGCTCTAATTTTGTTAAAGTGAAGCCTTTGTCGATGTTGGGTATGTCAGATGAGTATGACCCAGCCTCACCGCTGGTTACAGCCCCGAGAGTCTGGGAGGCCAGCAGCAGGGCGCGACCTCTAACCCCGGGCACGGTCTGCCCACCGCATCTCGTCCAGAGCCCGGAACTGCGGCGGCATATTTCCTGCAAATCTGCATTCTGTGACTTGGAAGCTGGGCAAGCTCCCAGCGCCACTGAAGACCCGTGTCTGCGCGGATTTTCAATAACGCAGGTCTTGCTTTCCATGCCTCCCTCTAGGAAGCTCAGCCTTGAATAATGCACAGCTGCAGGCATGACCCCTCCCTGAATCTGGTAAAAGCTGATCTGCTTCAGGCAAGGGGTGGGGGTGAGGGACCAACCACTTAACCCTTTGTTCCCCTCCCTGCCCTCCCCATTTCTCCCACAGGAAGCTGGGTGTTCCTTTAGCTTTTTAGCTCCGATCTCTTGTACATGACTCTGCTGACCGGCACAGTGATCCACTCGATAGAAATCTGTGGAGCAGCTACTGTGTGCCCATGTGCCATGTCGGCACATCATCCACGGGAGCCACAGTGCAGGGTGGGCATGTCATCCTGGGGAGTTTACACTCTGGCCTGCCCAACCCCCGGCCTGAGAAGCCAGCATCGTTATCATTCCTGTTCAAGGTGGGAAATTGAGTCTCCCCCTACGGTCACACAAGTTGTGCAGAAGCCACATGACCACAGATGGTCTGATTCTCACACAATCATTCCACCTGCTGCTGCAGGAGGACGGGGTCTGGGAATCATAGCTCTGGCCAGACCCCATCTCATCTCAACCGCAAGTCTGCTGGGGTGTCACTGTGCCCGGATCACACGTGAGGAGTGCTGGAGGGGCGATACCCATCACACCTGCGCCCCCCTGAAGGGCGGTTCGGAAGGTATTTGGTGAGCACCCCGTGGCCTCCTCTCCTCCCGAAGGTACATGTCTATTAGAGTGTCTGATATCAGAAGGCTACCTAGGCCGCCTGTCACTGAGAGGAAGCTGGAGGAGGGTCTGGAAAAAAGGCTGCAAAGAGGCAAAGGGCTCACCTCGCTCAACATTCAGGCAGGAGAAGGCATCTTTGTCTCTGGAGACCCAGAGACGGAAGAGGGGCGGGGCGGAAGCAAGGACGGACAGCTGCTGCGAGGACACGGCTGTGTGCTCTGGGGTGGGATGGAGACGTGGGGGAGGGAAGTAGATTTTCTTAATTCACTGTCACAGCAGCCTCACCTCAGGCCACTTTGGCCCAGTGTGTTCCAGACTGAAGCAGCTCGTTTTGACTTAGAGCGTCTGCAACCCTGGGAGACAGGCCCCATGGGCGGGGCCACCGGAACGATCTGAGTGTCTGCGGCTTCAGCCAGAGAAATGCCCTCCGAGGAGGTACACCTTTAGCCTGGGTGTGCAGTAGGCTGTGCCACC
The DNA here is from genome assembly GCF_951640355.1 of Cnephaeus nilssonii. Taxonomy (NCBI): domain Eukaryota; kingdom Metazoa; phylum Chordata; class Mammalia; order Chiroptera; family Vespertilionidae; genus Cnephaeus; species Cnephaeus nilssonii. Next base: position 9,177,302 of record NC_137073.1, read on the forward strand.
TTGGTTATGGTTGATCCCTCCTGGGCACATCTGCCCAGCCCACAAGGAGCGCTCCCTCCTGAAAACTACCAGGGAAGGGTGCGCTTGCCTCAGGACATCCCATGGCACCTCAATCCCCGCAGCCTCTAAGTTCTAAGAGAAGAAAAGTCCATGTCTCCCTCGCCCTCCGCTGTATCCCTCCTCTGAGGCAACAGCTGCCTGCTTTGATGAGAAGGAAAGGGGGGGCGGGGGACCGGAGGAAGGAGGGACAACAGAAAACATAAAGTCACGCACCGCTTCACGAGGGGAACACATCCTGAGAAATGCGTTTTAGGTGATTTCGTGGTTGTGAGAACGTCCCAGAGTGTGCTTACACACACCTAGGAGGCACAGCCTACTGCACACCCAGGCGAAAGGTGTACCTCCTCGTAGACGCGCTCCATCGCTGACTGAGTCGCCGCTATTCCGCGCATGGCTGCGTATAAAATATAATGCTGCCTCGTGCACAAAAGCAGATGGGAGATGGAACAGAGCAGATCGAGGTCACTGGGACTCACTTGGGATCGGGCCATTCCTCTCTGGGGCAGGGGGAGGTCAGGGAAGGCCTCTCCAAGGGTAAGGCACCAGCTGGAAACTAACCGGGGAGAAGGCACTCCAGGCAGAGGGAACAGCAAGTGCAAAGACTCTAAGGGATGTTCAGAGAAAGCGAGGAGGCCAGAGGGCCGAGCGCAGGGAGGGAGGGCCGATCAGCCATGCACAGGGGACCAGGAGTGTGGGTGTTGGTGTAAGCCCCTTGTGGAGGGTGATGAGAACAGCATGATCTGATTTTATTAGCGCCCCCTGGCTGCTGTGTGGAGAACACACTGTCCGGAGCGCAAGTGCAGCAGCCCCAGCAGTTAGGAGCCATTGTAGCCTGGCTGGGAGGTGATGGTGGCTCAGGCCAGGGTTCGGGTGGAGGCCCTGGAGCCTGGTGCTTGCATGAAGGCGTGTTTGAGAGGTGCTGCTGGTCACAGGCACTGGTGTTGGTCAAAGAATAAAAGTAGGACTCTGGATGCCAACTTGTTTTTGCCTCAAGCGTGTTAAGTGTCATCTTGGGTCATTCTGTCATCTCTTTGTTCAAAAACTATTTATTGAACACCTACTGTGTGCAGGCTACCCTGGGAAGCTACAGAGATCAAGAACATAGGGCCGGTGTCCCCAAGGAACGGCCCTAAGTGACCAGGGCTTTCTGTAACACACACACGGACAATGTGTTCCCCAAATGAAAACTCCTTTCCGTGAGTCAGCAAGTATTTACTGAGCCCTACTATGTGCCAAGCACAAGGCAGCAGGGAGCAAGTAAGACGAGGTCCCTGTCATCACGAAGCGTCTATGGAGCAGCAGAAATAAAGTTTCAACGCATGTTGTGTTAGAAAGGTTGTGTTATGAAATCGAAACAAGGGAAGCAGGGGGCATGCTAGAGCTGCAAGTTAACGGGGGGCTCTGAGAAGTGTCACCGGACGCAGATTTGAAAGAAGAGTGAGCCCTTCAGACAGCAGCTGGGAGGAGAGCTCCCAACAGAAGCTGGGGCCCAGCAATCCCGAGGGGGAGCACCCAGCACATGGAGGCGGGTGGCTGCGCAGACCCAGTGACGCAGGCGGAGAGCAGAGGGGAGTGAGGGCAGAGGAGTACAGGGCCCGGTCATTGGCGCGGCCTGTGCACCCGGGCAAGGACTTCGTCTTTCACCCTGAGTGTGTAGGTGTTTCTCTCTTTTCCGCGTCCAGCACGGAAAAAGAGCGGGTCCGGTTCCTGAGTAGAGGAGCTGGGGATTGAGAAATAAAAGGAAGGAAGAGACCAGACAAGAAGATAGAAGGAAAAAGCTGGGAGCCGGGTGGGACGCCGTCCTCTCTGATGGAGGGACAGGGACCCAGAGCCAACGCAGCGTGTTTATTTATACCCCCAAATACCAGGAAGATTCACCAAAAGTTAGGATCAAAGGAGATCATTTTCATTCTTGAGTAGGCCCGAGCATTCCTGGTGCTTGACTGGATTTACATATCAAAGTCCCACTACCCGACACCTGGGCAAAGGTAAGAGTCAGTGCTGATAACATCCTTGCCTTTTTGGCAAAGCATGTTCCCAGGGCGTGGCCTTGCCTGTCGCCTTGGTTTCAGCGGACAATAATTAAAGAAATGCCCATGTGCCTTCCCAGGGGGCCCTCTACAGAGTGAAATGGGGACACATCAGAGGGTCCAACTTGCTGAGGTCCACTCCCTTCAGCTACTCCGTGCGCCCCCCCCCCCCCCCCGGTGTTGGCTCACCCAGTGTGGCTGTGGTCTCTCCAGGGCTGGCAGTGGGATTTACAAATCCCTTTCCAGGGTTCTGTATTTGGGGGCATCTGTTCCGTTTTTACTGCTTCTGGCTAGGGCTTTGGTACTCCTTCACAGATCAGATCACTGCCTCCCGCCCACCTCCCCCCCCCCCCCCATTCAAACAGCTGGTTACCATTCCCCAATCCCCTGCTCTAATTGCCAAGGGAAGAATTAGAAATCAATGTGTACAAGCAAACAGATGCTGTCATTTAAAAAATAGACCCATCCAGCAAAAATGCCCACTTAGGACTGAAGTGGCATACTGCAGAGCGTGTGTCTTGTGTCATTTTTGATGGAAGCAGAAAAACAATGGTGGAGATCACTAACGAATCCCCAAGGAGAAAGGGCCAAGGGCGGAGGGCGGGTAGGGTATGGGCCACTTTGCGGCTCCAACATCTGGGGCCCAGAGCCACCGAAGAGACCCAGGGCTCCATCGCTTCCAGCCGCGCTTCTCCTTTCTGCTTCTTCCAGCCGCCCCTGCCCCTTCAAACGGTTATGACATCAAGTCAGACCCATTCGCTGTCATCTTCAGTCTCAGAAGCAGTTGGCGACCCTCACTTTGTGTCTCTGAAGACCACAGCGGCTGAGGTGCATCCTCTGTGCTGTCCCTGGCGCACAGGCAGGCCATCTCCCAGCCTCCCTTGTGGCCAGGTTTGTGCTGAGGGGCCACTGGAGCCAGAACAGAAGTGACCACTGTCAGGGCCGGCCCATAAAAATCTGGCACACATGCCCTAACCGGTTTGGCTCAGTGGATAGAACGTCGGCCTCTGGACTGAAAGGTCCCAGGTTCGATTCCGGTCAAGGGCATGTACCTTGGTTGCGGGCACATCCCCAGTAGGGGGTGTGCAGAAGGCAGCTGATGGATGTTTCTCTCTCATCGATGTTTCTAGCTCTCTATCCCTCTCCCTTCCTCTCTGTAAAAAAGCAATAAAACATATTTTAAAAAAAAAAATCTCACACACGAGCCCTAGCTGGTTTGGCTCAGGGGAGAGAGCGTTGGCCCCAGGACTGAAGGATCCTGGGTTCAATTCCAGTCCAGGATACCTCGTTTGCAGGCTCAATCCCCAGCCCTGGTCGGGGCATGTGTGGGAGGCAACCAATTGATGTGTCTCTTTCATATTGAAGTTTCTCTCTCTGTGTCTCTCCCCCTCTGTCCCACTCTCTCTAAAAATCAATGGAAAAATATATTCGGGTAAGGATTAACCAAAAAAAAAATTCACACATGAGATCCGTCCGCCACCATCTTTTCCGGCCCACCGGCCACATAAGGCCCTCAAAATTATTTGGTCTGGCCCACCAAGGCGACCACAGACAGGACTAGAAATTCAATAAATCTAGGAGCTTTTTTCACAGCAACATAAATTTATATTAAGTGAATTATATTAAGTGAATGATGTTGTAAATATCCAAATGGCCCCTGGGCTAAAGGAAGAGGATCTTGCGGCCCCTGCAGAGGGTGGAGCTTCAGGGGGAAGGAGTGAGGGTCCCTGACTGACTGCTCAGGGCAGAGCTTCCTCACCATCAGGGATGGTCTCGGGGAGAAATAAACTTATCCTGTCAGCCAAATTGGGGGTAGTTTGTTATGGTAGGAATCCTACCCTGGCTAACACACAAGTCGCAGAATTCATTCACTGAGCTCATAATAAAAATAACACCTAATTATCTCTTTCAGACATCACAACTATGTTGTGTAATAAATGGCATGAGCCCATTTTCAGATGGAGAAACTGAGGTTCAGAAAGATTACATAACCTGCTAACAGCTATCATTTACTGAACTCTTAGTATGTGCCAAGCACGGTGCTAAGGCCTCAAACACGGTATCTTTTGTATTCCTTATAAAAATTCCCATTGGTGTTGCTATTATTTCTATTTTACAGATGAGGAAACTGAGGCTGAGAGAGGTTACTCAACTTACTCAAGAAAGGAAGACAGGAAGTGAGAAAGGAGGAGGAAGGGAGGAGAGGGGAGGGTAGAGAGGGGAGTGAAGAGGAGGGAAAGAGGGAATAAATGAGAGCAGTAGGTTTCAAACTAAAAAGCTAATATTGCCTATTCTTTCAATCCCAAGGAGTCTCTAATAATAATCACATCGCATCTTCAAATACCAGCTAACTTCCAATCTGGCAGAGAACTGGAGAGCTACACACACCATAAAGGTTAAAACCATTACGTCTAAACAAAACATATGGCCATTCAAAGCTGCATTTATTACATCTAATCGGAAGAGGCACGGTCAAGTACATGAATATTTTAGCAGTTTCCAGCATGCAAAGCACTGTGCCAAGACCCAGTTGCTCACTAATCGGCACATACCGGCTTTGGGGGTGTGGACTGGAATGACACTCCATCCTCCCCTCTTGGCGTGCAGGCCCGGTGGTCTCTCATTTTGTCAGTTATCATCTGCCTCTGCCTGTGAGGAGCCCACCGTGCACAGGGAGACCGGAAAGCTCCCTCCCACCAGGTTCACACTCTTGATTCGTGTCTGGGGAACACGATAGGCGAAGGCAAGCTATTTGGCTGTAAAATCAAATAGAAAATTCAGATCTTTTCATGTAATCCTTGACTAATCAGCTTTAATGAAGAGATTTTGGTGATTGTTGTTTACACCTCCGGACGTACAGGGAATGCCTGGGAATTAACAGAGATTTATGCTCTGGGAAAGTCCAATAAAGGCCGGAGTTCCCATGCAGAGAACACGATGAGAACACAGTGCAATGATGCCCCCAAATGTCAGTCATTCGAGCCCTTGCCCTGAGGAGTTTCCCAGGTCTGAATGTCACCTGGCAAATTATTCATCTAGTTTTCTTTGAACCAACTCACTTTTTATTAGTAAATTTTGCATCATTATGTATGTGAAAATCCAGTATCACTCACCCTATTTAAAAGGTATATTAGTCAGGAAAGGTTAGGCAATGCAGCAGTAACAGTTCAGAGTTCAAAGGTTTAACACGACAGGTGCTGCTTGTGCAATGTGGGCTGGCAGAGGGTCCCCAGTCAGTGACAGTCTCAGGCCTGGGGAGGGCATACCAGCTCAGAACAGGAGATGAACACCTGGAGGGTGGCTCTCCTGACTTTATTTATTTTAATACTAGAGGCCCGGTGCACGAAATTTGTGCACTCGGGGGGGGGGGGGTGTCCCTCAGCCTGGACTGCACCCTCTCACAGTCCAGGAGCCCTCAGGGGGTGTCTGACTGATGGCTTAGGCCCGCTCTCCATGGAGTGGGCCTAAGCCATCAGTCAAAGTCAACATCCTTAGCACTGCCACGGAGGCGGGAGAGGCTCCCACCACCGCTGCTGCGCTAGCCAGCCATGAGCCCAGCTTCTGGCTGAGCGGCATTCCCCTGTGGGAGCACACTGACCACCAGGGACAGTTCCTGCATTGAGCATCTTCCCCCTGGTGGTCAGTGAGTGTCATAGCGACCGGTTGTTCTGCTGTTCGGTCGATTTGCATATTAGCCTTTTATTATATAGGATCGTTTTATTGATTTCAGAGAGGGAGGGAGGGAGAGAGAGATAGAAACATCAATGATGAGAGAGAATCATTGATCGGCTGCCTCTTGCACAACCCACACCAGGGATCAAGCCCAGCAACCCAGGCACCAAACTGTGACCTCCTGGTTCATAGGTCACCGCTCAACCACTGAGCCACACTGGCCAGCACTCTCATGATTTTAAATCGTCCACACACAGCCCACTGGCCACATATAGTCACATGGCCTGGCCTACCCACAAGAGGAATGGGACATATGGGTGCACATGCTTTCTGGTAAGCAGCAAACATCTCTGCTGCAAAGGGTAACGGCCCAAGTAATAAAACAACAACAAAACAATATAAATTCTACCTCGAAGGCTGTGCTGTAAGCAAGCTCTGAGCCAGAACATTAAGACAGGAAAGCAATTAGCAAGCGTTATACATGTGTTACAGACATTTCTAGACCAGCTGAGACTGGTGCCAACAAAAGGACTCAGAGAACTGATGCTCCGTGTGCCTTCGTGTTAGTAATATGCCCCTGTATCAACGGAAACCATCTTCAAGAAGAACCAAACTTGGGGGGGTGGTATGGAGGAAAGAATAACCAAACTTCAGAAAGACTTTCTTTGAAGCAAAACAGAAACCAGACAGGGATGAAAGGTGTTTTAAGTCACAGAGAGCCCTTGGTGCACAACAGCATCACTGATGTGACAGATGGTATTTTCCAAAGATGATGACACCGATATATCCCATCTCATTAGCTCTCACGTGCGACAATGACAGATCCACAAGGGGACGAGTCTGTGTTCTCCTTGATTCTGAGTGGGCCTGTGATTGCAGCAGAGGTGAAATCCATGCCTTCCAGGGCTTATTTTAAAAAGGCGACACGCCAGTAGCAAACCACGCCTGGTGCCCAGGTCTTAGTTTCCAATACCACTCTCCAATAAAAGGAACCAGAGCCCCTTGGAGAAATGGCTGATTCTAGATGGGACAGAAAATAAACATGAGTCTGCAGCATCTCCTAGTGGCAAAAGGTAAGGCTGTGCGCAGCCCCCCCCCCCCCCCCCACACACACACACACACGCACACACCCAATGGGAGAAGAAAAGGGACATGGAGCCAACCCGAAAGAGCTCCCAAAGGTCAAAGCTGGACCAATTCAAGCAACAAAATATATCATGTACTATTGGACTATAATCCAAAGTACAGAATAAATAACCATGAGTGGATACTGATATAAATCAATGATTGCATAAAAAGAAATAGGTAGAATTGGCAAATGTCCTGTGCAGGAGTTCACATAATTTATGTGGATTCCTGCCCTCGGGGCGGGGAGCCTAACTCCCCACTCCTGGAGTGTGAACTGTGCATAACCAGTGACCTGCTTCCAAAGAAACACAGCATGGATAAAGGGAAACCTCACAAACACCTCCTCAGCCACGTGAGCAAGGCTAGCGTCAAGTGACCAGTCATGCTGGTGGTCGTGTCCCAGATATGACCTGATGATGATAAGGGAACTTTCCCTCTGGGGTCTTCTCACCCCACCCCACTGACCCCAGCCTAGTCATGAGGAAAATACCAGAAAAATCCCAATGTGGGACATCCTACAAAATGCCTCACTACTCCTCATAATTGTCAAGGTCGTCAACAGGAAAGTGTGAGAAACTGTCATAGCCATGGGCCACTCAGGAGATAAGACAACTACATGTAATCCTGGATGGACTCCTAAGGGAGAAAAGGGACATTAGGTAAAAGCTAAGGAGCTCTGAATAAAGCATGGGCCTTAGTTATAAAAATCTATCAGCATTGGCTCATTAATTGTGACAAATGTACCACACTAACCTAAGATGACAGGGAAACTGTGTGTGTGTGGGGGGGGGGGGGGGGTATATATTGGAACTCTGTTATCTTGACAAATTTTCTGTAAATCTAAAACTATTCTAAAATTCAGGGAGGCGGGAATTTAAGCAAAAACTACAATTTTATTATGGGTTTAACAAATACATTAAATGCAATAAGCTTTCTGAGCAAACAAAATTTCTGAATTATAATAAAGTCACAAAAATAAATTCATATATATTTTAAAAATTATTTTAGATATCATATATTAGAAATCTTATGTCTTTCTTAAATTTTATAAAAATAAAGTCACTAACTTTTTGCCTCTTGCCTCTTCTTCTAATGTATCCTATCTAATAAAGAGGTAATATGCAAACTGACCGTCACTCCAACACACAAGATGGCCGCCCCCATGTGGACACAAGATGGTCGGCAGGGGAGGGCAGTTGTGGGGGATCAGGCCAGCAGGGGAGGGAAGTTGGGAGGGACCAGGCCTGAAAGAGAGGGCAATTGGGGGCCATCAGGTCTGCAGGGGAGCACAGTTAGGAGTGACCGGGCCAACAGGGGAGGGCAGTTGGGGGAGACCCAGGCCTGCAGGGGAGGGCAGTTGGGGGGAACCAGGCCTGCAGGGTAGGGCAGTTGGGGGGGACCAGGCCTGCAGGGGAGAGCAGTTGGGGGTGACCAGGCCAGCAGGGGAGGGTAGTTGGGGGTGACCAGGCCAGCAGGGGAGGGCAGTTGGGGGGGGGGACCAGGCCAGCAGGGGAGGGCAGTTAGGGGCAATCGGGCTGGCAGGGGAGTGGTTAGGGGGTGATCAGGCTGGCAGGCAGAAGCGGTTAGGGGCAATCAGGCAGGCAGGCAGGCGAGTGGTTGGGAGCCAGCAGTCCTGGATTGTGAGAGGGGTGTCCGACTGCCCGTTTAGGCCCAATCCCAGTGGACATCCCTCAAGGGGTCCCAGATTGGAGAGGGTGCAGGCTGGGCTGAGGGACACCCCCACCCCCATGCACGAATTTCATGCACTGGGCCTCTAATAGTTGTATAATGGTAATCAGCCTCACTTCCTTTCTGGATGTAGAAATGGTATAAATAATGCATGAGAAATGTAATGTTATCTCAATATTTAGAAACATGTTGAAGGTGAGGTAGTTGCATGGTATTGTCACCACGTTTATTTTTAATATATTTTATTGATTTTTTTACAGAGAGGAAGAGAGAGGGATAGAGAGCTAGAAACATCGATGAGAGAGAAACATCAATCAGCTGCCTCCTGCACACCCCCCACTGGGGATGTGCCCGCAACCAAGGTACATGCCCTTGACCGGAATCGAACCCGGGACCCTTGAGTCCGCAGGCCGACGCTCTATCCACTGAGCCAAACCGGTTTTGGCACCACTTTTGCAACTCAAAAGTATCTGTCAGCTAATGGCCAATTCCAAGCTGCTGGGAATGGGGGTGTGGGGAGGGGGGGGGGCGGGTGGCAATGACACTACAGGAAGTGAAGCCCCTGGTGAAAGGTTGTGGTTCTTCTCTTGTATGAAACACTTCATCCGTACCTGTAATACACTTCAACAAGCCAGTTTTGAAAACACAAACAAGCTGGCAAAGAAGTGTTTCTGCCTGGCAGGCAGCACCCTCACTCACTGCTGATCTTTGTGCAAGAGAAGCAGGGGGTCCTGAGTTTGGCTCCTTCTATGGGGCCCGTCTGGCGTCTTAGAGGCCAAATGCCCACCCAACTAGTCTCTGCCACCCACTGTCAAGTAAAAAATAAAACTGGACTTAGTAAAGGGAGACTTTATTTGAAAGGACGATTGCAAGGGGGATGGGGACTACGGCAATAGAGAATACTGTGACCAAGGTCTGCAAGTGTCTGAGGCTTAGGGCTCAAGATGCTTTCTTTCAGAGGGAGAAGAAAACAAGGCTAGAAAGACTGGGAAGTGGGAGGAAAGGGTGGCATGATGAGACAGTACTCTGTCAGCCTTATCTCAGGAGGGGCTGTCTGCAGGCTCAGGCTGAGGGTGACCCAAAGTTCAGGGGCTTGGAAGGAGAGAATTTAAGCAAAGTTTTGTTAACAAGCATTTTGCTCCAATTGATTAGCAAGGACAAGCAGCTGGGCTAATCATTGATGAGACAAAGAATGGGAATTGGAGTCTGTGATTGGCCTTTTCATAGGTAAAGCAGGGGGCGGGGTGGCGGGGGGAAGCATCTGTGACTTCCTAAGTCACAAGGGAAGGGTGATTCTTTGCAGTGAGCGTTTCCTGGAACACAAAGGGTGAGGGAAATTCCTTTTGCCATCACTATTTTCCAGAAGCACAGGCTCAAATAAAACTCAACACTGTCACCTCGCAACTGGGGATGAAAATTATAATAGTTACCTACGAATTTATTTTATTATTTTTAATATATTTTTATTGATTTCAGAGAGGGAGGGATAGAAATATCAATGATGAGAATCATTGTTCAGCTGTCTCCTGCACGCCCCCTAGTGGGGATTGAGCCCGAAACCCCGGGGCATCTGCCTTGGACCAGAATCGAACCTGGGACCCTTCAGTCCACAGGCCCATGCTCTATCCACTGAGCCAAACCCGCCAGGGTGTTACCTATGACTTTAATATTTTTAAGTGCTCTGAAAAGTGCCAGGTGTGTAGTAAATGCGCCATTAATATTTGTTCATCTTATTTACCTGTGAAACCCTTGAGGGCAGGGGTTGAGTTCACTGTGTTTTCTTCGGTGCTAGTACAGTAGCTAGAGTCCATGATCTGCTGAATTGGCCTTCAGCAAGCCTGTCTCCTTGTCTGTAAATAAGACATAATAATCTCCACCTCACAGGGTTGTTGATAGAATTACACAATATTAAGGAGTCCAACAGGCCCAGACAATATCTGACACATCCCTGGTGACCAGTGACAAAGACTCTCCTTGACATAACTTCAGTCAGGGTCTTCTGTTTAGTTTTAGCAAGAATCCTGCTGGGTCAGTTTAGTAAAAATCCCCACCCTTAGTATATAATCCAATTCCTCATCCCTCAACCTTGACAGCTATGACCCTGGCCTTCCAGCAAGAATCCTGTGAAGTCGATTTAGCAGAATCCCCCTTACTCCATGTTTACTCTTTAATATTTCCATCCACGGGCCAGAACCTGCTCCTCGGTGACAGATCTGCAATTGTTGTGTTCCAAGTCGTGTCCCCGCCCCCTCCCCGTCACAACCCCCCATTGCGGTCGACCCCTGAATCAAGTCTGCTTCATCCTCTTTTTACAACTGCCATGAATAATTTTTTTAACACCAGTATATGAATCCGCCTCTCTTTTCTACTCGGAGTCCACACCAAGTATAAGCAGAACTTTCTACTGCCTCTGTTCAAGGCTACAAAGGCCTGCGTCCCCGGGTTCCCCAAAAGCAAACCCCCAGGGCGCCCACGCTCAGCACCAAGGCAGCCAGGCAGGAGGGCGGGCACCGGCCCCGCACTGACACCCAGTGCTCACTCTCAGGCCGCGGATGCAGCACCTGGAGCTCCGAGTCCGCATCTGTCCCTTTCCAAAAGCACAGGGTTTGGCCACTTTATTGCACCGACCTCGGTCTACCCCGCTGTAAAATCGAAAGCTCATAACCTTAGTTGTAAAGATTAGATACAAATGATGGCTGTGAAGCTGTCATCGCAGAGGAAACGCAGGCAGGACCCACGTGGAAGAAAAACTGAAGCAGCCCAGCCGTGCGCGCCCGCGGCACCCACCGCTCCTCCAGGCACTCCGTCCGACCCGACGAGATGGGAGAGTCGACCCTCGCACACTCCGGGTGCAAGCCTCTGACATCTCGGGGGGGGGGGGGGGGTGCGGACCAATAGGAACGAGTCCCCGCGAGACGCGACGCGGCGCAGACGCGAGGAAGGCTAGCTCGAGTTACTCGAGAGGGCAAGTGACTCCACGAGGAGGGGAGAACTGCGCAGGCGTTGGGTTAAGGAGCCAATCCTGAGAGGATAGCTTCGCGCACGCGCCTAGGAAGGCTCGTCAGAGAAGCGACAGAGCCAGCGCATGCGCTCTGAGAATGCCGGGTAGCAACTCTCCAACTCTCCAAAGCGAGCAACGGTGGGAAGGAGAAAGGCCCTGCGCATGGGCGGTGATTTTATTTCAGAATTTTGCGCTGGCTTGCAAGCCAGGGTGTTGTGCGCCTGCGCAGTTCTAGTGTCGCCTTGGTTTGACTCTAGTGCGCCTGCGCGGTCTTTGTTTCTTCCCGGTAGCTCCGGACCAATCGGCGTTGTCTTCCGCCTGGAACTAGGCGGACTGGAAAGGTTTGGACCGCAGGGTTCTGAATGGCCCGCCAGAGATGAACCCCGGGAGCGGCGCCGGGAAGGGAGAGGGTGTGAGGCCTGGGGTGGAGGGAGGGTGTGGGCAGGTGCCGCGCGCCTTAAGGACCGGGCTTTCCCACTCGGTAGGAGCTAACTCGGCATCAGTACCGCGTTGTGCCCCTCAGGATACAAAAATGGTAAGTCACCTTGCTTAGGGGTAGCCGTTCAGGGGGGAGAGGGGTTGGGGTCACAGCGACAGAAAGTGCAGGCAGAGCCAAACACTAAACACGAGAGTTGAAGTGGAGAAGTATTGGCTACTTATTGATGAAGGGCGCCATCCAGGAGAAGGGAGCTAATGCTCAAAAGCAGGAACTTGGTTATAGATTAGTCGGGCAAAGGCACGGGACACCGTGGGTTAGGGGTTCCGGTTGTGCTGGGTGCCGATGATGAGAAGGTGAAGGTGAGGTGAGGGTAATGAAGCTTTTCTTCAGATCTTGAGAGCTTTGAGGTCTTTTCCGGATCCCTCTGTCCGGTCTCATGGGGAAGTAGCCAGGGGGTCATTCCACCTTAGGGCTCAGGAACTGAAACATAACTTAGGTCAGGATGTTATGTTTAGCCTGCCAGAGGTGGGGACTGGGACACCATTAGTCAGGCCCAGGCCCTTCTGATGCCTGGGGTAGGTGGGTCCTGATTATCCAGGGCAAAGGCTAGGTCTCTGAGGAGTATAGAGAGAGAAAGGGATAGGATTTCTAGAGCGAGGATTTAAAACTAAATCAGTCATAAGGACCTCAGTTTCCGATGGTACCCTGCTGTCAGGTTTTTTCCTGAGAAGTTAAGATCTCACTTTTTCAGTAGCCTTCACTGAGTGCCTGCTGTGAGCCGGACGGCTTATAGGTTCCAGGGAACTGTAGAGAGATGTTTTTGCCCTGGAAGAGCTCACAAGCTAGTTTTAGAGAGAGACGTGTAAGCAGGTATTAGTGCTACATGTGACAACTGCTATAGAAGACGCTCCAGGGCTGTTCGAACACAAAACACTGCCTGAGAGTCTCGGCGGGCCCCTTCAGTGGGGCTGAAGGTTGGATAGGTTTGCCAGAGAAGAGGGATAAATATTCTTCCTGAACAAATATTTATCCTGTGTCCACTGCATGCCTGGTATTGTGCCAGGCCCTGAAGATACAGTGGTGAGCCCAGACAGATGGGGCCCTGCCCTCACAAGAGTTTATGCCTAGCAGAGGAGTCCACTGTTGAAGAACCCTCCCACATGCACATGAGATGTAAAGGATATTGTAAAGGATGAGTGTAGGAAGCTGTAGGAACCTACAGGGGACCAAGTCTGTATGTGGTCTTCCTCTCTCTATATATATATTTTCTAAATCTCAGTGGTTGACATGTTGGCCACAGGTTGTCATCACAGTTTTATTTTATAAAACGAGAATTGTATGGATTCAAGTGTCCCTCATGGTGTTTGCTGCAACTTTTATTTCTTCCTCCACTAGCACTCGGCCTGAGCTGGCAGTGGGCCTGATGGCAGAAGACAGCAACCGAGACACGCTGGCGGGGCCAGGGGCCCTCTGGGGGGCCCTCCAGGCGCTACTGCCCCGCAGTAAAGAAGAACTGCGGTTGGACCTCAGTGAGAGCGTGGAGAGGAGTGTGGTGGTGCTGCTGCAGCAAGCCGCCGACCTCTTCTACGGGGGCAGAAGGAGCGAGTGTCTGCAGACGAGCGAGGTGGTCCTGGACTACTCCTGGGAGAAACTCAATACCGGGCTGTGGCAGGACGTGGACAAAGACTGGCGTCGGGTTTATGCCTTCGGCTGCCTCCTGAAAGCCGTGTGTCTATGTGAAGCGCCTGGGGACGCGACCACCATGGCAGCAGCCCTCAGAGTCTGTGACATGGGCCTGCTGATGGGAGCAGCCATCTTCGATGACATCCTCATTAAAGTCGCCGCCGTCCTCCAGGCGCACCTTCTCCCTGGGAAAAGGCCTGCCCACGGTCCGGCCCCGGAGCAGCCCCGCTTAAAGGTATCTTGGTGGGATTGTCCGCGACCACACCTAACAACCCAACAGCCCTGTTTTTCTGGAAGTGACAAGTCACCTCTCTGGCTGAAAATAGCATCTCCATCGACTGGGAAATAGAACAGCTCCATCTCTTTTCTCAATCTTTTCTTCCAGTTTCTGCAGCCCCAGTGTCCTTTTGGGAGAGGGAGGGTGGCAGCTTTGTCGTTCCTGAGACAAACGGCTCAGGGATTGTGTGGGTGAGAGTGCAGCCAGCTAGCCCGTCTCTTCCAGCTTCTCGGTCAGCTGGCTGAAGTATCGCCCACTTTCCTGGCTGCCTCTGTCTGTGCGGCTGAGTTTGGGAGATCCCCACAGTTAGCTCTCTTCTGGTCAGGTGGCTGGTCAGTCCCGCCCTGTAGATCCTTGCACATGTCCCTACTGGTATTTAAGTGCATGTGGCAAAGGATGGTTTACTGAGACGGCTTCAAAGCACTGTGCTGACACACAGGCCTCTGGGCAAGTCTGCTCACAAGGAGGAAACAGATCCATAAAAAAGTGTGTGGGAATGTTTGACCTCATCTTGGTTTTTAAAAACGCAAAAACAGGCAGTCATTTTTAGCTGTGAAATTATTAAACGAGCTTTTATACAGTACCCAGCGTTGCCAAGGGTGCCTTAGAGCTAAGTACATGGTGTGTTCACTGACCTTGGAGAGGGCAGGGCAGACATGTAGCTCAAGGGACAAAAGCCTGTCCCCTTTGACCCATGTGTTACAGTGCCCTTTCCCATGCTAAGTCTGTCCCAAGGGCATATGGAGGTGACTTCATGGCCAAGGTGGTACTCATGGTGTGGGTGGTGCTGGCCAGTGGATATGCTAATAGGTAAGGGCCCGAGAGCGCAGGCTCTGGAGCCAGCCTGCCTGGGCTCAAGCTCCCACACTGCCATTCACTGCCTGTGAGTCAGGCAAGTGCCATAGTCCCTCTGTGCCCCCACTGCTCCCTTGCCTGTAAGAGGGGGTTTTCTCAGCAGCTTTATTGAGCACCACCAGTGGCCCAGATGTGCCAGCCGCTAGGTGATGGTACAGGAGGGCCCAGGCCCTGTCCTCCCAGCGCTGACAGTCTAGTGAGGCTGTAAAAGGTGGGGGGAGGCAGCTTCAGGGAGGTGTTGAGGGAAGGCCTCTTTGACAAGGGACATCTATATATATAAAAGCCTAATATGCAAAGTGTCCCCTCGGGAGTTCTACCGACCAGGAGTTCGATCGCTCAGTATGATGAGCTGACCACCAGGGGGTGGTGCAGAATGAAAGAAGGCCCCAGCCGGCAGCCGCTGGGGACCCTACCCATGTATGAATTTCGTGCACTGAGCCTCCAGTGTGAACATAACAGCCTGTTGTGACAGTGAAGAGAACAGGCAGGTGCAGGTCCCAGCGCATTGCCTGCATGTAAGGATGTTAGGTGTGCTGCTGCAAATGTGGAGAACTGGCTTGGGGTCCAGCGATGGGGGCAGAGGATGCTGACACACGCCAGGCGGTCATCCTGGGTCCTTTACACATGAGAGCTCGTCTCCCAGTAGTTTAACAGATAAGGAAACTGAAGCTCAGGGACAGTAACTCATTCAGGTCAGTCAGTTGGGAGATGATTAAGTAAATTATGATGCAACCACTCCTGGGACATTGCAAGCACTGGTGGTATCGGGGAAACTGCTTTCGATAAATTATTGGACGGGAGGGGCAGAGTTGCTTGTTCATCATGAGTATGTTACCCGTGGATCAGCGGTGCGTCTGTGAAATGGTGGGGAAGGAACTAGAGATTGAGAAAGAATGCTCTTATGTTAGATGGTGGAGTGTGGGACAGTAAGTTTTCCTCTGTTGCAGAATTTCTGTGAAAGCAACATATTACTTTTATAATTGAACAAACATTGGAAAAGACCTGGTAAAGAAAAAAATATCTTGCTCTCAGGAGAAGTGAACAGTAGCAGCAGCAGCGGTAATAATGATAATAGATGTTAGCTATTATTGTTAGTAATGACCCCAAAGCTCTCCTACCACTGATGCAAATTCCGTGGTGGTTGCCACCTGTTTTGTTTTGTTTGTTTTAAACAGAAAGCCAGGAATGGCCATGTTTCGATTCCCGATATGAGGTCAGAGAAAGCAGTCCCCCGGCTTCGCTGTCCGTCCCTGCAGCATTTCAGGAAGCATTATTTGATGCCACAGACGCCTGTGATCTTGGAAGGTGTGGCCGACCATTGGCCGTGCATGAAGAAGTGGAGGTGGGTGGCTGCTGAGGGCCAGAGGTTCTCCCTCCATTTCAGCATTCCCAGCCTCCCCGCACTCTTCCCCAGCACCCCCAAGTAGCACAGCCCCTGGACATGTCACTACCAGGCCCTGGGGTGGGTGGCTGAGGGTTAAACAAGAACTGACAGCCCTGGCCTGGTGGCTCAGCTGGTTGGCACGTTGTCTCTTACACCAAAAGGTCGTGAGTTCAGCCCTGGCCAGTGGAGCTCAGTGGTTAGAGCATCAGCCTGCACACTGAAGGCTGCAGGGCAAGGGCACGTACCTGGGTTGCAGGTTCGGTCCCCAGCCTTGGTCAGAGCGCATTCGGGAAGCAACCAGTCGATGTGTCTCTCTCACAACATTGTTTCTCTCACTCTCTTTCTCTCTCCATCCCTCCCATCCACTCTCTCTAAAAATCAATGGGAAAATTACCCTCAGGTGAGGATTAACAACAACAAAAAAAGTTGTGAATTCAGTTCTTGGTCAGGGCGCACACCTAGGTTGCGGGTTCAATCCCTGGTCAGGGTGCATACAGGAAGCAACCGATTGATGTGTCTCTCTCAAGTCAATGTTTCCTTCTCCCCCTTCATCTCTGAAATTAAAAAAGTAAAAATAGGGGGGAAAGGAGACATATGTAATACTTTAAACAACAAATAAATAAATCCTCGAGTGAGGATTAAAAACAAACAGCAACAGTCAGAGCTCGGGATCTCCGCCAGATCTAAGACTCTCGCCTCCCGCATGCTTGCCAGAGCCGTTTTTAATGCGGGCCTTAGGGACAGTCCAGGGTTAAGTCTCCTACGCAGTTTTGTAGGGTCTTGGGAATTTTGCGCACTTTCCCGAGGGCCCTGAGGTTTCAGAGTAGAAATAAGAACCCCAGAAACAGCCTGTCCCCTTCTCTGGGCACCACGGCTCTTGTGTTTGCTTCCTCCTCCCACCTGCCGTTAGCCCCGCCTCAGGCTCAGGCTCGGGGACAGGCAGCTGGAGAGTGGCTGTATTGCCACAGCTGTGCGTCTTTTTGGAAATGAGGAGGGTCTCTAGGGAAGGGTGAGCGAGTCAGCCTGTCATGGTGGCAGCCATGTGGAGGGAGTGGCTCCCACTGAGACAGAGGAGGAGCTCTGACTGCAGCAGCCCACGTCCCAGCAAGCATGCAGCGTGCGTGCCAGGAATGTTTCACTGTGTGCCAGGCGTGTTACATGTTTCACTGCATGCCAGTAGTGTTGCATGTTTGCTGCGTGCCAGGCGTGGTACATGTTTCACTACATACCAGGCGCCAAAGACCGTGCCATGTTTAACCCTCTTTATCCTGGTTCCTGTGGGACAGGCACAGTCGTCAGCACCATTTTGCAGTGATGAACAGAGGCTCAGCGAGGTTAGGTAACTTGCTCAAGATCCCCAGGTCTATTGCCACAGGGTCTGGAGTCAATGCCGGGCCACCAGGGCTGAGGCCCAGGCACTTCACCCTGTCCTGTCGGCCATTTACTCAGCTGAGTGACAATGTGCGGAGAGAAGGCTCCTGGCCAGCCGTAAGCAGAGCAGCCTGGGGAGAACTGAGGCAAATGAGGTTTACTGGATCCGTCTGCAAAGCCACCCAGCGCCGGGTGGGCGGAGCCTCACCCCTGCCCGTGTGGTCTAGTCGGTGCAATGGGGGTGGCAGCTTCCACCTCGCAAGTGGTGATGCTGAGAGGAGACCAGCATGCCCTGCAAGCACGAGCAGTAGTGATGAAATGGCGTATCTATTTTCTAATAGCTTGGAGTATATACAAGAAATTGCTGGCTGCCGGACTGTCCCGGTGGAAGTGGGCTCCAGGTACACCGACGAGGAATGGTCCCAGAGGCTCATGACGGTCAGTGAGTTCATCGGCTGCTACATCCTGAATGAGGTGTGTCATTCTGACTCCTTCCTAATACTTATGGGGGACACGTTACATCCGGGCACATAGCCTCCGTGCACTGCCCCGGAGCGTTGGGAGCAGTCAGTCTCTAAGAGTCTTGTCCGGAGGCGGCCACAGCCAGGAAGGCAGGCTGCTGGGTAGGCAGGTGGGCACGTGACATGACATGAGGGGCTCGTTTCAAAAACTTTGTTGTACATTTCAGTGTTTTGAGTATATTCTAAGATTGTGCAGCCATCCCTACTATGTAATTCCAAAACATTTTTTCACTCCCAAAAGAAACCCCACACTAGGTAATAGTCGCTCCCCACTCCCTTTTCCCCCATCTCCAGGCACCTGCTAACCTGCTACTGTTTCTATGGGTTTGCCAGTTCGGGGCATTTCCTATAGATGGAGTCAGGCAACAAGTGGTCTCTGTGTCTGGCTTCTGTCACTGAGCATCATGTCCAAGGCTCATCCAGGTTGTAGCATCCGTCAGTGCTGCCCTTCATTCCTTTGTATGGCTGATCATATTCCATTGTATGGAGACCACATGTTTATCCATTCGTCAGTTGATGGGCATTTGAGCTGTGTGCACTCTTCATCAGTATCAAAAATGCTGCTGGAGCCCTGGCCGGGTGGCTCAGTTGGTTGGAGCATCATCCCGTACACCAAAAAGGTGGGGGTTCAATTCCCTATCGGCACAAAGCTAGGTTGCGGGTTCAATCCCCGGTCAGAACGCATAATGGAAGGCAACCAATTGATGTTTCTCTCTCTCCTTCCTCTCTCTCTAAAAATCAATAAAAGCATATCCTCGGGTGAGGACTTAGAAAAGAAATGCTGCTGTGAGCATTCGTGTAGTTTTGTGTGGACATCGTTTTGGTTTCTGTTAGGAATATACTAAGTGGAATTGCTGGTGATGCCACGTGGTAGCTCTGTGTTCACCCTTCTGAGCAGCTAACTGCCAAACTGTTTTTCCAAAGCCGCTGCGCCACATTGTCGTTTCAGATTCCTTCTGGTAGGGCTGGTGGCAGAGGATGCAGCTTGTCTGCCCAGGGCCTGACCCATCCCTGTTGGCCGGGACAAGGGGGTGCCCGGACCCTTCGGGCGGGGGGGGTGGTGTCCACCCACACCTGTGGTGGGCAAGGTCCTCACAAGGTGTGCGCAGTTAGCATCAGTGCTTTGCAGCTCTCCCGCCGCCCCGGCAGCCTGCCCCCAGCCCGGCGGGCTCTAAAGCTCTCACCGGTTTGGCCATGGGTCTGCTGCAACTGACGGTCCAGGCCAGTGACCATGGGGCTAAGGTTTCCTCTCTTGGCCTTCTCACCACTGTGACTGAACTCCTGACGGACCACCCGGGACCCTTCCTGACCCCATCTCTGTGCTCCTACATTTCCCCTCCTCTTGGCTGCGGGCTCCTCTGGCAGGGCTCACAGACGTCCTTCCATTCCTGCGTCTGCATTCCTCCCAACCCCATCCCTGCTCAGCTCACTGTCACCGGGAGGCCTGGAAAGGGAGCTGTGGGCTAGAGACGCGCCGTGCGCACGTCCACCTCTGCTCAGACATGCGCCCCGCAGGCCTGGGACGTCTCCCTCCGCCGGGAGGAAGCCTGCTTGCTCGGCAGAGGCGGAACCAGAGGGTGTGCGTGGGTCAGGATGTGCGCTTGGGGTTCAGACAGAACAGCACTGCATTCAGCACGGGCCCTGGCCGGCTGTGTGTCGTTGGCTGGTTACTTAACCTCTCGGATCGCCAGCGCCCTGACCTTTGGTTAGTTAGGGTCGGTTGGGGTTAGTGAGGGGTTACCGACGCTTCCTAGGGTCATTGCGAGAGTAGCACGTTGGAGCTCCAAGAACAGCGCGGCGCTCAGTGTCCTGGCCTTCGGTGTCCTCTGCGCCAGGGGGCGGAGGTCACGTCACATCTGGCTCTGCCCAGCGGTTTAGCGCAGGGTCTGGCATTTTGTAAACTGTTTGTGGGAAGGAAGAGAGAATGAAGGAGAGAGACGGACAGACAGATCTTCGAGGAATCCTGGAGGAACTTTACTTCAACACCGTTTCAGCCTCAGAGCTTGAGGCCAAGCCAACTCCGCCCTGGAGCCCGAAGGTGTGCCTGGCGTCCCTCCGCTCCTCCAATGCATCCTCACCGAGGCCCAGGTGCCTGCAGAGAAGCCCTCCGCCTGGGCCGGTGAGTGAAACTGACCTTTTCACACAATGATAACCTCCAAAGATGTAGGAAAATTGGTGCTCACATTAATTGTTGCAAAGAGTCTAAATCATTTAACTTTGGGGCAAATAACCTGGCAGAGCTATGAAAATTTAAAAAGCACATACTCCTTGACTCAGTTCTGCTTTTGGACATAGTATCCTCCTATATAATAAAGAGGTAATATGCAAATTAACCCCCACGCCCTCATAAGATGGCTGTCTACAACCAGACCGGCAGGGGGGTTAGTGAGGGGCGACCAAACAACTGAACAGCAGGCTGCGTGGGGCGACCAAGCCGGCAGGGAAGCCGTGAGGGGCAACCAGGCCAGCAAGGGGGGTGGGCAGTTGGGAGCGACCAGGCCAGCAGTGGGGGAGGGGGCCAGTTAGGGATGACCAGGCTGGCAAGGGGGGTGCAGTTGGGGGCAACCATGCCGGCAGGGAGGGGGCAGATAGGGGCAATTAGGCCGGCAGGTGGGGCAGTGAGAGGCAACTAGGCCGGCGGGGGGGACGGGCAGTTGGGGGCGACCAGGCCAGCAGGGGTGGCAGTTAGGGGTGACCAGGCCGGCAGAGGGAGGCAGTTGGGGATGACCAGGTTGGCATGGGCGGGCAGTAAGGGGTGACCAGGCCGGCAGGGGCAGGGGGCAGTTAGGAGCGACCCGGCCAGCAGGGAAGGGTCAGTTGGGGGCGACCTGGCCAACAGCGGGGGGCAGTTAGGGGTGACCAGGCCAGCAGGGGGGGCAGTTAGGGGCGATCAGGCAGGCACACAGAGGCAGTGAGGAGTGATCAGGCCGTCATGGGGGGGTGGGCAGTTAGGGGCAACCAGGCAGGCAGGCAGGTGAGCAATTAGGAGCCAGCGGTCCGGGATTGTGGGAGGGATGTCCCGGATTGGAGAGGGTGCAGGCTGCGCTGAGGGGGAGGCCCCCCCCTGCACGAATTTCGTGCACTGGGCCTCTAGTCTTACCTAATAATAGACAAACATGTAAATTGACTGTACCTCCACTATGCCCACAGCCGATCAGAGTGAGTATGCAAATTAGAAGGCCAAAGATGGCAGCCACCCAGCTGCTCCAGGCGCGGAGTGGCCAGGCGGGGCAGGACGCCTGCTATGAGAGGGAGGGCAGGGGGGCGAAGGGATCTACAGGAACGGAGTGCCACAGCGAAGATAAAACTGCAGACTCCGGATCTGCAGCGAAGATGAAGAAGGCAGACTCTGGCCTGAGTCTGCAGTGAAGACGAAGAAGGCAGACTCTGGCCGGAGCGAAGGCCTGGGTCCCGGGTGCCGGAGGAAAACGGGTGCTGAAAGCCAAGGGAAGGAAGGCCTATTGCACAAATCTCTTCGTGCAACGGGCCTCTAGTCTATCTAATAATAGAGTAGTATGCAAATCATCACTCCGCTACACTCACAAGCCACGCCCACCAGCCATGCCCCAGCCACGCCCACCATCCAATCTGAGTGAGTATGCAATTAAACTGAAAACATGGCGGCAGCCCCGCTCCCCAGCCTCTCCAGGTCTCTGGGAGTTGGAGAAGTCAGGCGCCAGCGCCTGAGGCTGGCTGCAGCCACAGAGACCAAGAAGCCCCCTGCCCCATGATCCCAGGCTGCAGCCAGCCTCAGAAGCCTCAGGTCCGCCCGCCCCACGTCCTGGGGAGACGGAGAAACCGGGCCTTGCGCCTGAGGCTGGGTGCGGCCGGGAGACGAAGAAGCTGCCCGTCCCATGATCCCAGACTGCAGCCAGCCTCAGAAGCCTCAGGTCCGCCCGCCCCATGTCCTGCGGAGACGGAGAAACCGGGCCCCAGCGCCTGAGGCTGGCTGCAGCCACGGAGACCAAGAAGCTGCCTGCCCCGTGATCTCAGGCCTCAGCCAGCTGGAGAAGCGGTTCACCCCACGTCCTGGGGGAGACAAGAAACCAGGTGCTGCAGCCCAGGAGATGAAGAAGCCGCCTGCCCTGTGATCCCAGGCTGCAGCCAGCAGCAGAAACCTCAGGTCCGCCTGCCCCACCTCCTGGGGGAGACTGAGAAACCGGGCCTCAGCGCCTGAGGCTGGCTGCGACCTGGGAGATGAAGAAGCCGCCTGCCCCATGATCCCAAGCCGCAGCCAGCTGGAGAAGCCGCCCTCCCCACGTCCTGGGGGAGACAAGAAACCGGGTGCCAGTATCTGAGGGTGGATGCGATCTGGGAGACGAAGAAGCCGCTTGCCCTATGATCCCAGGCTACAGCCAGCTGGAGAAGCTGCCCACCCCATGTCCACCCGCCCCACGTCCTGGGGGAGATGGAGAAACCGGGCCCCAGTACCTGCAGCTGGCTGCAGCCTGGGAGATGGAGAAGCCGCCCACCCTGCGGTCCTGGGCACCAGTACCTGTGGCTGGCTGTGGCCTGGGAGACAGAGAAGCCACCCACCCTGCGGACCTGGGCACCAGTAACTGTGGCTGGCTGTGGCCTGGGAAACAGAGAAGCCGCTCACCCTGCGGTCCAGGTGCCAGCACCTGCAGCTGTCTACAGCCTGGTAGATGGAGAAGCCGCCCACCCTGCAGTCCCGGGCACCAGCACCTGTGGCTGGCTGTGGCCTGGGAGACAGAGAAGCCGCCCACCCTGCAGTCCTGGGCTCCAGCACTTGCAGCTGCAGCACAGGCGAAGCCCCCTGTCCACCATCCCCTAAGGCTGCAGCCAGCCTGGGCGCCTATGGCTGACCAGAGGGAGGGAAGCCCGGATCCTGGGTGCCTGTGGTCAGCTGGAGGAGGGAATCCTGGGTACCAGGTGTGGGCCGAGGCAGAGGTAGTTAGGGGCAATCAAGCCAGCAGGGGAGCAGTTAGGGACAATCAGGCTGGTAGGCAGAAGCAGTTAGGGGCAATCAGGCAGGCAGGTAAGTGGTTAGGAGCCAGCAGTTCTGAATTGTGAGAGGGATGTCCAACTGCTGGTTATCCCATGAGGGGTCCCAGATTGGAAAGGGTGCAGGCCAGGCTGAGGGACACACTCCCCGCTGCCCCCGTGCACGAATTTCGTGCACCGGGCCTCTAGTATGAATATAAGGACCAGATCATTAGGCTGTTGATTGAAACACTAGCAAACAACCCCAGTGTCCACCAGTAGGGGGAGAGGTGAGTTAATAACAGTGTATCTGTCAATAAAGCATGTATCCATCAAAAGAATGAGTCAGACACATATGTATTGACTTGAAAGAGAGATTCGTGGTGTATTAAATAAAAAAAGCAGATTTCTAAGTAATACATATAATGTGATCCCATTATTATTTTTTTTAAATCATCCCCTTCATTTTTTTCTCCAAGAGGATATTAAATTGTTTATTGATTACACATGGTAATGGATGCTACACAGGTTTCATTCCCATCTGTAATTTTATCTGGTGCCGTAATTCAGTGTTTCTGTATTGCACCGGACATGCCAACTATCGTTAATAACCGAATAGACTCCATGACTCTGCTTGGGTGACCCTTTTAACGGTGAGCTCCAGGCCTCGACACAGTAGCTGTGAGTTCAGCACACCAGGCTTCTGAAGACACTGGCTTCTGTGCCCAGCAGGTTGTAAATACGTTTCAGGTGGAACCTGACATCACTCTGAAGTGATTCCACGTCGCACCGTTGGGGTAATTTACCAAGATGGCTTCAGAGCAGACTAGCTTTACACAGCACACGTACTAAAAGACATTCGCTCAGCGTCATGATCCGACTATTCCATTTAGCAATCAGTAGCCCGGTGCCAGAAGTCTACATCAGAACCCTTTGTCAGAATGCTTTCCACTTTCCACAGAACAGAAGCTAAAATTAGTCACAAGCATAGTCCTCGAGGTTTTTGCCCTTTCACATGAGTGTTGTCTAAAGGTCGCCAACCTTTCAGACCTCACGGACCACCAGTGGTCTGCGGCCCACCGGTTGGCGACCGCTGGTCTGAACCACGTCTCAGTAGCAGCGAGGCCCTGCCACCACTGAGCTTGGCTGAGTTCACAAATCGCTGTAACCTACGGCTTCCCTGGCCCCCTCTGCTCTCCTCTCCTGCTGAGCGTTGTTTCCTGGCAGTAATTAAACCTGCCGCTGCTGGAACCGCCACAGCCACCTGGGTTTCGTGGTTTGGCAAAGTGTTGGTTTCCACCACCATAGGGGCCCGAGCTTCTGCCTCCACAGTTTCCTCCGTTCATGGGTCCAACATGTGAAGACTGAGTGTTGTAATTGCCAAAATCACTGTAGCTTCCGCCACCCCCAAAACTGCTTCCATCACTACCAAACCCATGACAGCTGCTATGCCCACTGCCACCAAAGCCACTCAGCCACAGAGTCCCCTCCACGGCCAGTCGTCATTCCCACCAAAACTCCTCCACGGCCACCTCTGAAGTTTCCACAGCCCTTCGACCTCTTTGTCCATCTCTTGCTTGGACAGGGCTCTGCCTACTTCTCAGTGTGGCCATTCGCAGGATGGCATTTCCGAATGATAGTCTTGTCTATGGAGTCCGGTCATCAAAGGTTACCAAAGCAAGCCTCTCCTCTCGCCACTGCCTGGCTCAGTCATGATTTCAGTCACTCCATTTCCCACAGTTGAGAAGAGCCTCTTAGGTGAGTTCTCCAGTGCCTTCTTCAATGCTACCGGCAGAAATCTTCCTCACAGGGCGGTGGGCACCAGGTCTTTGAGATCCCTCTGGACACCGCCCTCCGGTTCCACACTCTTCCACACTCGCTGGCCCGGCATCCGTGGCTGCATCCACCTGCTCCACAGTGGCATCGTGACAAACCCAGAGCCTCAGGGCGCTTGGTGGTTGATCTCCTCACAGCCTGAGCGTCCCCCTGGCTCAGAAGGGCTCCTCCAACTCACCTCGTTTGTTCCAAAGCTCAAACCTCCGAGGAAGAGCCTTGGCAGCGGTTGGCTCTTGGCGGGACTCAGACTTCGTAGTCTTGCCGACTGCGGGAGGGGAGACCGGCGATGCTGACTCCGCGGCTCCGCGGCAGAGAGGCGTGCTCTAACCAACGTATCTGCCCTTCTTTTCATTGATTTTAGAGAGGAAGATAAACAGCAATTTGTTCCACTTATTTCTGCATTCATTGATTGATTCTTGTATGTGCCCTGAATAGGGATCCAGCCCACAATCTTGGTGTATGGGGACGATGCTCTAACCACCTCAGCTACCCGGCCAGGGCCTGCCCCTTCATTTTTAATTTGAGTTAACTGAGCCGTGGGCACAGGCTGACAAACTCTAGCAACCTCAGGCAGAGGCAGCACTGATCCTGAGATCACATCAGCCACTGGGAGGGAGGAGGGGGGCCAGCAGGACAGAGGGGCCCTCTGGGTGGCTGCCGGGGCGGGCAGGGGCGTGCGGGTGCTGAGAGCCAGCTAAACAGGAGTAGCACCTGGAGGGCGCCCGTCACCACTAACGGGCTTTCTGTGTCGCCTCTGGTTTTCTTCCCATGGACCAGCCGAGGGACGTCGGGTACCTGGCCCAGCACCAGCTCTTTGACCAGGTAAGTCTGAGACTGCGCTCCTCTGCCCTTCGCTCTCCCCAGTTCCCCTGCTCCCTTCCTGGGCCCTGACCCCAGAGGGCAGCAAAGGGTAGCAGCCTCATTTGCCACCCACTGGTGCTGCTCCCCCAGAGAGCAGACTGGTGCCCTGTGCACCGCCTTCCTCACCAGCAGGTGGCAGGAGAGCAGGCAAGGCCACCAGGCCTGAGAGGCCGGGTGTGCTGAGCCCAGGGCCCGGCGGGGGGGGGGGGGGGGGGGGGGGCGGGCGGGGGGGGGCGGTACAGATGTGGTCAGAACTGGAGAAGGAGTCCCGGGCAGCAGGCAAGGGTGGCAGACTGACCTGGCCCAGGAAGAGCGAGTCGCTGCCTTCCCTGCAACAGTTTTCTGGGCAGGTCCTGGCACCGCCCGCACCAGTCTCAGGTGTCCCCCGGCAAGGCTTCTCCCCACCCTGGGCCTGCGGCTCGTGGCAGGGGCCGGGTTTGATTCCCTGGGAACCCAGCCTGGTGGGCACACTTGCTGAAGACTGAATGAGGAAGGGGGCGCAGGCTGCAGCTGGGAGGAAGGGGGCGCAGCGAGGCCAGAGGCTGGAGGAGCTCCCAGCGAGCAGTGCCTCACTCAGAGGCCAGAGGGCCCCAGGGGAATGGCCGTGTGCTGGGCACATCAGCCAGCCTGGGAGGGTTTGTCCGGAATTGCAGAGCAAGGAGCAGGCAAGGAGGGAGGCTGGGGCCAGGCCAAGAACTCAGATTTATCCGGAAAACAGCAAGGAGCCCTGTGAGGTTTTTAACAGGAGGGTTCCTAGTAAGAGGCGGTATTTCCAACGGAATCCAGCAGGAAGCCAGGGAGCTGGGGTACTTGTGAGGGACAGTGAGGGGGCGGTGGGGGGGTGAGGGGGGGCACAGTGTAGGGAGCAGAGGTGCCGCTGTCACAACTCAGCACCTGTGAACAGACAGCAGAGCGCGGCCCCGGCCAGCGTGGACGTCACTGGGGGCTCCCAGCAATGTGGCCTCCACCCCTGGGCTCGGTGGCTGGGCTCGAGGTGACGGGGCTCCAGAGCGGTCATGGGAGCTCGGGACCTGCTGGCCGTGGGGCGTGAGAAAACCAGGGTGCAGGACTACGTAAAGGATGCGCTTCGCTGCGCTGAGGACGGGAAGTGCCACAGAAGATAGCAGTGATTGTCTGTGGGCGCTGGGCGGTCTTTTCCTTCTCATTTCTGTAGTTTCCAAATCATCTAGGATGAGTATGAAGCTCATCATAATGAGAAAAGGTAGACTTGTTTTTAAATGCAAATCACACGAGAACCAAGGGAAGGGGCAGGAATGAGGGTGCGCTCCGGTCCCAACGCCGTCTACTGAGGCCGCGGGCAGCCAGAGGGGCTCGTCCTGGGGAAGGGAGTGAAGTTGGGCTTTCTGTCCAGACCCTTCCGTGTGCCCACCCCTCACTTCTCACTCAGCACTTGGGGGTGTGGCTGGGCCAGGACCCCGGGCCACAAGGGGGTGGGCTTCTCTGTAGGCTCCTGTGCGCCAAGCACTGGGCTCTGCCCTGGATACGGGGCTAAAGATGTCCGAGTCCCTCCCTGCCCCCGTGGGCCTAAGACCACCCCCTCAGATGGTGATGAGGCCCCAGAGAAAGTAAGGGCCTCCCAGGAGGCTGGCGGGAGAGCGGGCTCTCTGGGTGGGGCCCCCAGGGAAGGTGTCTCGGGGTGACATTGGAGCAGGGACCCAAAAGATGAGCAGTGGCCAGCATGTGAGGAGGTAAGAGAAGGGCGGCTGGCGAGGAGAGCAACAGGAGTGAACTTGCACCTTCAAGGGGCAGGGCAGCAGGTGGGGGCTGAGGGTTAGGTGGGGCTGGGTGAGGAAGGACAGTTTTCTGAGTGTGATGGGGGACTGGAGGGTGGTGTTTCCAGCATGTGGGGTGCTGGCACCTGGACACTGGTGGGTGGCCGAGGTTGAGGGAAAGGGAGCAATCAAGGAGGATGCCTAGATTTGGGAGCCAACCGACTCATTCGATGAAGCTGAGGAGTCCAGAAGAGATGCTGGTGTGGTCTCAGCCAGGCCAGAGATGCTCCCGGGGGACGGGGGGTGCAGCAGGAAATGCCCAGGGAGAGAGGGCAGTTCCCACAGGAGGCGAGGCCAGGCAAGTGAGTCAGTGGCAGGACCACAGCCACGCATGGGCTGGGCCCGTCTGCCAGCGCGGTGCTCACTGCCTGTCCTGACGGGGTGGGGTGAGGGGGTCCCAGGTTCAGTAGGGGCTGCGCCAGCCTCCAGGAACCTCCACCCCAAAGTTAAGGAGGGCTGGGTGGGCTCTCTTGTCTTTTCCCCAGGCCTCCCGTGTTAGGGCTCACAGGTCCTGCCTCCTGACCTCTCTTGCTAAGAGGAGAAGGGGGCTCTAATTGATCAGCAGCCAGGCGGATGGGTGCACAGAGCAGGCTGCCCCCGCCCCTACTGTGTGATCTGAGACCTCCATCACACTGGGCACCTGGGCACGGCCTCCCAGGGGGCCCGTGAGCCACAGGAATCTTGGCTCCCGGCCCCGAAGCAGCCATCGGGCTAGAACAAGAGGAGCTGTTTTAAGAGAAGGCAGCTTGTGATTATTTTGAAGATGTTTTGGCTGTTGCCCGGAGTCTTTATCTGGGGTCCCCAGGGGCGTTCTCACCTCTGCTGTTCAGAGCGCTGGGGAAGTGTGCGCAGCCCGGCCCGGGGCGTTGCGGGGCAGAGGGGCTGGCGGCCGCTGGCTGCTCTCCGGGCCTTCTCTGCCCACGTGAGGCTCAGGGCCTCCCACTCAGCCTCTTGCCCCAGTGTCTTACTGACTTCCTCCCAGAGACCCCGGGCTTAGGGTATATTGGCTACTGCACTGGGCCTGCTTTTAACTATAAGTCATATTACCGGGGCAGGGGGGGTCTTCTCTTGGGGTCTCTGAATCCTGGGCCAGTGCTCTGATAACATCAACCAATCACCTTTCGGCAATCCTGATGATGTCATCAGGAAGCAGTGAGCTTCTCAGCATTCCACTGGGCCTGGTATGGGGTGATCCCCGACAACCTCGAACAGGCCTTCTCCCGCAGCCCAGGGCAGTGCGCACAGACCCGTTTCTGTGTCTACACCGGCTGCTGGAGACACGTACCCGCAGACTGCAGGGTCCGGTCAGGGTGCCTGCAGGACATTCCAGCTGTGCTCAGCCCCCGAACTCGCAGTAGCCGCACTGCAGGATGGCGTGGCCAGCCTCCCTGCCCAGGACACCGGGCACCTGGCCACTGGGCACCTTCAGACCGGGCGCTTCCTCTGAAAGCACCTGGGTCGAGTAGCAGAGGCGGTTCCCGGCTGTTTCCATCCCTCTCAGGCTGGGAAGTGCCCCTGGGCGCAGAGCTGGCCCCACCAGGGGCTTGTGAGGGACCCACCTCCCTGGGGTGGGGCTGGAGGCTGCTCTGGTGGGGCCAGCACTGGGGGTCGGGTCAGGAGGTGGGTTCACTCGGGGAGAGGTGTCTTCACTGGGAGCCGCTGGCTGGTTCTTTCCACACGAGGCCAGGACCAGCGCGCTGGCAGAGGGCCTGAGGCTTTGGGACATTCAAGGGAAACGGAAGCCTGGGCCCAAAAGGAATCGCTTGTGTTAAAGCCATAAAGGAATCGGGTTGGGTATAAAATGGGCTGGGCTCGCAGCGGAAATGTCCAGGAGGTGGTCTCCCCTCACTCGTTGTGCGCACACTGTCTGTCTCAGCGGTTCCTGCGCCCAGCCTGCGTGCCCGCTTTGGAAGCTGCGGTATACCCTCCTGGGCTTTGGAAAGGAGGAAGCCACCTTGATTTTCAGTGTCCTCCTTCCATCCTCCTCCTGCGGCAAAGATGTCAGACTGCCTCTGCCCAAAAGAGGGCGTGGGCTGGGGAGGCGGGGGCGGTGAGGAAGCAGCCGACGGGACAGTTTAAAGTACATCTTATCAGACGCACTGACGGCAGACAAGATGGCAGACACTGATGGTGCGGGCAGGGAGCCCACAGCGCCTGCTGCCTGCTTTCTCGCGCAGCCGCCTCCTCCTGGAGCGGAACATCACAGCCCCCTGAGGCACCGCAGCCCCACACGGGAGCAGGAGCGCAGCGCCAGCTGGCTCCCACCCGTCAAAGGCGCAGGCTTTGAAGCCTGGTGCATAGAACCGCCCGCTATCTAAATGGTTTCCCACCTGGGCACCAGGAGCCCAGCGTGGGCGCCCCTTCCACCACATCCTCACCACGGGGCTGCGTCACCTCTCAGTCTCCTTGGTGGGAGACGATACCATCTCATTTGGATTTTTTGCTAAAGGGACTGAACCGCGCCTTTCTATCTAATTCATTAGTGTGTATTCTCTCGTTTTTGCCCTTTGTATTGGGATCCTTGTCATGTACATGTGAACTGTGTACATTAACCCTTACTTACCACACTTGCTCAAGTAGGGTGCCTGGTCTGTTGGTCTTTATAATTAAGTTACGTAGCGCGTGCCGCTGTCCTTGCTTTACCGTTAGTAAATCTGGGAACCCCCTCCAGAGATGTTGCGATCGTCAGTCCCATTTTCTTTTTGTTTGTTCTTTAACTTGATTTTTTAAAATAATTAACTCTTTAGAAAATTACTAACTGAAAGAGAAAAAAGAAAATTACCAACTGGTTTAACTTTTTTTAAAGGGTGAATTAAACCCATTAAAGACACATTTATAAGAAATTATATTCATGTAGATTGCCTGAGCCCCCTTGTGCAGCTTCAGAGGGAAGATGAGTGCATTTAAGTGAGAATGTCTGGACGCCCCGAACTGGTTTATCTTTAAGTACAAAGACGAAGCACTGGTGTTAGGTTTTTTAAAAGGAAACAAACATAAAATGCATATGACATGGAAACAAATCTGACATAACATCATATCTCTTCCCTAGTGATTATATTTTTCAAATTGAGTTTTAAATTCCTGTCCAGCACGTGTGGGTCCAGTCGTATATTACACAGGAGGGCAGCGTGTATTTGGCCCTTCTGTCAGGTAGTCATGTGACTTCTGGGCTGGCGTGGCCCCGGCCTGGCCTCACCTCCCAGGTCTGCTCTGCCACCCACAGATCCCGGAGCTGAAGCAGGACATCAGCATCCCTGACTACTGCTGCCTGGGCAACGGGGAGGAGGAAGAGATCACCATCAACGCCTGGTTTGGGCCCCCAGGCACCGTGTCCCCCCTTCATCAGGATCCCCAGCAGAACTTCCTGGCCCAGGTGGGAGTCGCTCCAGAGCACCTGCCGCCTCCCGCGCCCGGCCCAGCCCGCGCCCACGCCATTATCCACCTTCACACACCAGAGAGTTGAACCACCAACAGGGCCGTGGACACAGGAAGGCAGGAATGGCACCAGGCTGGGGCGTGTGGGGCTGCTTCCAGATGTGCTCTCTGGACAGCCGGCTCATCCTCGGGCCCAGCGCCTCACTCCCACCCAGCAGGCCCCACGCCGCCTCACGGCTGCCGCCCCTCCCGCCCCTGCCTGGCTGGCCTCTCCCTGCCAGAACCCTCCACGTGAGGAGCAGCTGCGCGGCCCCTGGTTTCCCTGAGACCCAGAAGAGGGCAGCTTGTGCAGCCGCCTTAGTGTTTCCCAAGCTCAGGGTCGAACCCATGGGAACATGCCCAGCCAGGCGGATGGGTGCCCAGAGCAGGCTGCCCC
Organism: Cnephaeus nilssonii; assembly: GCF_951640355.1. Classification (NCBI taxonomy): domain Eukaryota; kingdom Metazoa; phylum Chordata; class Mammalia; order Chiroptera; family Vespertilionidae; genus Cnephaeus; species Cnephaeus nilssonii. Next base: position 9,208,657 of record NC_137073.1, read on the forward strand.
TGCACACCGCTCAGCCCTGCGCTTTGTGAACCGGGCAGCTCACGCCCTCGCCGGCCCTGTGCTCTGTGGTGGGGAGAACCCGCCCCGTTGCTGCGGGTCGCAGCTGGTCCTCGTGAAGCACTGGGACGGTGGCTGTCACAGCGTGCCTAGCGGTCGCCACAGTGACAGGCGCTGGTTTACAGTGGACCTGGAGGGACAGGCGCTGGACTCGGCACATGGGCAGCAGGGATGGGGCTGGCTGGCGCGGGGAGCGGCGTGTGGAAGGTACAGAGAGGCAGGGAGGACGTGGGTTCGGGGACCTGCAGTCAGTGTGGGGCAGCGGCGGGAGGGGAGGTCACGGCCGGCTCATTGATGGTCACTCTTCCAGGTGCTTGGGAGGAAATACATCCGCCTGTATTCCCCGCAGGAGTCGGAAGCTGTGTATCCTCATGACACGCACCTTCTTCACAACACGAGCCAGGTGGGACCCGTGTGGCATCGCCGCTCCTCTGCCCGCCGTCTGGAAACCAGGCATTGACTTCCTTTGCTCTCTCCAGGTTGACGTGGAGAATCCTGACCTGGAGAAGTTCCCCAAGTTTGCTGAGGCCCCGTTCCTGTCCTGCATCCTGTCCCCGGGAGAGCTCCTGTTCATCCCCGTTAAATACTGGCATTACGTGCGGGCCCTGGACCTGAGCTTCTCCGTCAGCTTCTGGTGGTCATAGGCCTGCCCTGCGCCCGGCCAGCTGTGTGCGGCGAGAGCCCGGAAGGACACTCCAGGCCGGACGGCAAGGCGTGGCCATGATAAGGCCGGACGTGTTTGGGAAACGGGCGGGCAGCGTGTGTCCTGGCAGAGCCTGGCTCTGAGGTTGGCTGCCTGGGTTCAAACCCGGACCCATTGCTTAAGTGCCGTGTGATTTGGGCAAGTGTGTCTCCACCTGGGAAACGGGGCACTGGTCCTCACCACGGGGGGTCTGGGAGGTGGAGCGTGTGCAGAGCCTGGACAGTCATGCCTGTCACACAGCTGTCATGACGGGGCCTCTCCACACCGTAGCCTGCAGGCCCTGGAGCCAGGTGGGCATGGCCCTGGTCACGGGGAGAGTCCTTGCCAGCTTGCTGAAGAGCTCAGACCTCTGCTGGGCAATGGGAAGTCCACGGACATTCTTCCTTTCGGTGGTTTCTTTTTTTTTATTATTATTCATTGATTTTGGAGAGAGGAAGGGAGAGAGAGCGACATCAGTTTGTTATATATGCATTCATTGGTTGACACTTACATGACCGGGGATTGAACCTGCAACCTTGGCATATCAGGACGACACCAGCCGAGCTCCGTTTCCGTGCTGTCACTGCTGAGGTGACCTGCCTCCGGGGACTGCGCGGATCTCAGCGCGGTGCATTCCCTGTGCGCCCTCCCAGGAGGCTGTTCCCAAAGCAAGAAAGCGAGCCCTCACCAGCGCCGAGCAGCCCCTCCTGCCCCCCGGCGGCTCCAGCCTCCCAGCTCACTGCTCTCTGGGGAGAGGCCCGGACGTCGGGCTCTCCATGTTTACTTGTTCGTATAAATGTGTTGGTTTTGTTTGTATCAAATAGTGTGTTGTGTGTGTGTGACCATTAAGGCTTTCCCAGCCCTGTGACTGCAGGCAGGCAGGCAGATCCCAACCGCTGACACCAGAAACGCCCCGGCCTGCTCGCCGGCCACGAGACCCCCGTGGTGCCACTTAGGCAGGACTGCCTGGAGTTGACACTTGTCACTCCATGACCGTGAGGTAAACAGTAATCTGTTCCAAACCAGTCATAAAAGTACAATCTTCCCCTGGCTGGTGTGCTCAGTGGTCAGAGCACAGGCCCAAGCACTAAAGGGTTGTGAGTTTGATTCCCAGTCAAGGGCATGTACCTGGTTTGCGGGTTCGATCCTCGGTTGGGGTGCATACGGGAGGCAACCAATCGATGTATCTCTCTCTAAAAATCAATGGAAAAATGTCCTTGGGAGAGGAATAACAACAAAAAAGGTACTACAATCTTACCGATACTCAAAAATACGTAGTTAGGACAAAGCTCCCAGCTAAATTATAGCAACTTGCTTAAAATTCGTACTCCGTGTTGAGAAGGAGGATGTCCTGCTGGCAGTTTAGCTCGACAGGATCGCAGCAGCCCAGCCTCACACGCTCATGCACGCCACTGGGTCTGCTCATCCCGCTTCTGGAATCCGTCCCAGGAGACAGCAGACGGCCGGTCGGAGACCATGTACTCCGTGCCCATGGCGTCGCCTGTAACAGCGGGTGCTAAGGGAGAAGCCCACTGTTTGCCTTTTCAGTACACACAGGCTCTTGGGATACTCCTGACACTTCAGCTCACCAGATGGGCGGGGGCACCAAGCAGCTCTGCAACACCAGCTGGGTGCCCCGCAGTTTACTTGGGTTCGGACATGTCTCCGGAGGAGGGTCAGATCCCACAGGGTACGGGCTGTCCCACAAGGCTGTGCTGGGCAGGCAGCACTCGGGCACCGAGCACAGCACAGGCTGTTCCCAGGCCTCAGGCAGGCAGGCGGGGGCAGTCCAATTCGTTGGCAGTAATCACGGTGCTGGAGGCTGGTGGGACCATGTGAGGTGGTCACGGAGGAGGAAGAGTGGGACCGGGGGCGTCTGGGAGGACACACCGAAGACACAGTGTGTCCTGGACGCAGGGGGCAGCTCCTGCGTTTGGGATTGCAAGAGGCCAGGATGGGGTGAGGGCCGTGGCAAGGATAAAATCAAAGGCCCTGGAGTCGAGGCTGTGCCGGCTCTGACTGCCAGCCGGCGGGGGCTCACTGGTGGCAGAAACCCAGGTCGGGCCCGTTGAAGCAGAAACAGCAGGGGCAGTGGCTCCGTGACAGGGATGCTGCGGAGGAAGCCCCGGCTCGGGCCTCCCTCCCGCCACAGCTGGCCTGGCCCTGGTTTCAGTCTCTCCTCTGGCAGGCGGGTCTCCCCAGGGGAGAAGGTGACCCAGCTGGTCAGCTCCACATCCTCCAGCACCAGGACCCGACCTGCAGGCTCAGAAACCCCAGGCCACCCGGTAACTAGGAGAGGGGTGGAAAGCCGGTGGTGAAAGCTGAAATAGCGGCTAATGTAACTGGCCAAGGAGATTGAACTTGATCACAAAGGTCTCGGGGTTTCAGAGATTTGAGCAGAGACTTGGAATAAACACAAGAAAGCTGGCTGGTGGCAGGGAGGCGGTGGAGCTGACCTGGTGAGTGAGCTCAGGTGGGCAGCGTGCTTGGAGGACGGCCAACACCAGAGCGAAAGAATGGAGTCGAGCTCTGAGCAACTGCCTGTGAGGATTTCCTCCCCTACCTGGCATCATTAATAGTTATTCACCTAATGTTTCATACGAAGAATTTCCAGCAAATAACACCACTGAAGGTAGTGAGGCACGGCAGCTGCTGGCCATGGAGGAGCGTAACACAGGGGAGGGCGGCTGCGGCTCCAGCTCCGCCACGGGCCCAGCCTGGGCAGCTGCCCATTCCTGTGGGAGAACAGCGGTTCATCTGGAATGTGATTCTAACGTCAGGGACCAGAGGAGATCATTCAAACCTGATGTGGCCCTAGCTGGTTTAGCTCAATGGATAAAGCAGCCTGCAGACTAAAGGGTCCCAGGTTCAATTCCAGTCAAGGGCATGTGCTTAATCCCCAGTAGGGGGCGTGCAGGAGTCAGCCAATCAATAATTCTCATCACTGATGTTTCTATCTCTCCCTCTCTGAAATCCTATTATATAATAGGATATATAATAAAAGAGTAATATGCAAATTGACTGTCACTCCAACACAAGATGGCCACCCCCATGTGGTCAAAGATGGCTGCCCCCATGTGGACACAAGATGGCCAGCAGGGGAGGGCAGTTGTGGGCGATCAGGCCAGCAGGGAGGGCAGTTGGGAGAGACTAGGCCTGCAAGAGAGGGCAGTTGGGGGTGATCAGGCCTGCAAGGGAGGGCAGTTGGGGGTGACCAGGCCTGCAGGGGAGGGCAGTTGTGGGGGACTCTGGCCTGCAGGGGAGGGCAGTTGGGGAGTACCAGGCCTGCAAGGGAGGGCAGTTAGGGGTGACCAGGCCGGCAGTGGAGCAGTTAGGCATCGATCAGGCTGGCAGGGGAGTGGTTAGGGGGTGAATAGGCTGGCAGGCAGAAGCAGTTAGGGGCAATCAGGCAGGCGAGTGGTTGGGAGCCAGCAGTCCTGGATTGTGAGAGGAATGTCCAACTGCAATCGAACATCCCTCGAGGGGTCCCAGATTGGAGAGGGTGCAGGCTGGGCTGAGGGACATCCCCCTCCCCGCCCCCCATGCACGAATTTCGTGCACCAAGCCTCTAGTATATATATATTTAAAAAACTGACATGGAGGCCTACCTACCTCAAGCAAACACCCCTTGTCAGATGGGTGTGTCCTCTGGGCAAGGCTCCAATGTCACCTAGATATGCAGCTAGAATTGCGAAAAGCTTGGGGAAAGTGCCAAACTGCTGACCCCTGAGCCCAGGGCAGGTGCTGGCACAAGGACCCACTGCCCGCCCATCAGACAGGGACTGAGCCGGATGAGGCCCCTCCGTTGTGGTTCACACTGTCTTGGTGGCCGGATGAGGACAGTGACAATGGGATAGTGCCGAGTGATGAGTGCGATGCAGACAACAGAGCAGGGTCACAAGTTAAAATGTGACAAGGAACGTTGGTGGGGACATGAAGGAGCTGCAAGAGCAGGTGCAACAGTCCTGAGGCAGGAAAGCGTCGGCCATGGGCGAGGAGGAGCCGGTGCAACGGGGGCAGCGGGAGAATGGCAGGGGCAGGTGGGCAGCGGCCTGGCTATAGCAGCAGAGGGAAGGTCGGGGCTAAGCCAGGGAGACAGGTGGGCTGCGTGTTGCTGTGTGAGAAGGGCCTGAAAGGGGGCAGACGGGAAATCCGAAGAGCAGGGAGTGTCAGTCGTCAGTAACTCCTGAGCGACTGTCAGGGGCTACAGAGCAGAGGACAGGCTGGCCTTGAGTGCCAGGCAAGGACTTGGGGGTTTGTGTAAGGGTTTGGGTGGGCCGGGCCAAGGAGTCCTCAGGAAGTGCAGGTTGGTATGAGCCCAGGGGAGACTGGTAGCAGGAGGGCCAGTGTCCCCAGCAGCAAGGAGCTCAGAGCTCCTGGGTCAGTTAGGACTCAGCTGCACCTGCAGGGAAGACCCTGCCTCCCCTTGGCGGTTAAGACCAGCCACCTGCCAGGACAAACGAGCTGTCCTGCCCCGACTCCGGGGGGTCAGGTTGCTCTTAGCCCCGGCGTCTGCACAGGTGTGGTGACAGGTTTGATCCAGGAGGTCAGGGAGGAGGCCGAATCCCCAGTTCAGGGCTGGGGCAGCTAATGGGCAGGGCTGCCAGTCACTGAGCCGGGGCAGAAGGGCCCACTGAGGAGAGTACCTTCAGCCGAGCCTGCGGGCCACATGCCCATTTGGGCCAGTTGCATCATGGGCCAGAGGAGAGTCCAGACCATGGGGAGGTCAAGGCCAAGGCCCTCACAAGTCCAGGTCTGGCTGGCCAGTGTTGGTGGGACAAGTAACCAAAGCTGGAGAGTGATGGCAAGGCCACCCCGAGCAAGGACAGTGAGCCCCCTGGCCGGTGCTGTGCAGGATCTGCTGGGACCCGACCCCAGGGTTCCCGTATCAGAGAGCTCCAGGGAGGGCCTGATCGGCCGGGACGCACTTCCCACAGACGGGCGCATAACACAGAGGGGCTGTGGTGACAGGAAGTTTTATTTCAAACCGGCTAATGAGGGAAAATAAAGCTCAGAGGAGGTGACTCGTGTGAACCTCGAGGCACGGGGTCTTCCGCTAGTGCTGCCTGGGTCGCAGGGACTTTCTGTTTGGTTTGGAGAGTCCAGCCCCCCTCTCCTTCTCGGGGTCGAAGACTTCTACACACAGAAAACCAGGAAGACACTGCGTGTCAGGGCTGGTTGCACTCCTGACAACTGCCACGTTAACAGCGACACATGACATGCCCGGGACCCTGTCCTGACAGTGCTCACGGCTAACCCTCCACCCACCTGCGAGGACAGAGAGGGAGCCAGTGACAGATGCACCACCAGAGGGGGCTGCTGGGAGAGAGCCTCGTCTAGACCTGGACTCGCGTGCCCTGGACTCTAGTGAGTTCCAGGGAGCCTCTGAACTGCAAACAAGGCAGCCCCATGGACCACAGAGCCCTCTGCACGTGGGGTCCCGGCCCTGCTGAGCAGACCCCACACACACCCCACCTCCCAGGGCTCCTCAGTCCTCCCAGCCCAGCCCTCCCACAGGCTGGGAGAGCCCAGGAGCCTCAGGGACACCAACCTGGTATCTCGTGGGGCCAGTAGTCATTGCAGTTGGGGCAGCGCGGCTCAGAATTCGACTGGAAATACTTGGCCACACACGGTAAGTGCATCCTGATCCCACAGGTCTCGCAGCTTTGACCCTGAAACAAGAACGGGACGGCTGTGGAGCCTTGTTCGCACCTCCGCGCACAAACCTTCAGGAGACTGTCCAGCATGCTGCGTATTTCTGTCTTCCGAACCCCAGTTAATGATAATAATCCCCAAGTCCTTGGTGCAATGGGTTGATTAAAGAATTCCAACGAACACAGCTCAAGACTCTACAGGCCAGGGCAGGCAGTGGTGGCTGGCAGGCCCACAGAGCAGCAAGAGCACCCCGAAACTCAGCTCCCTGCACGTGCAGGCCTCACATCCTGCGGTGGATGTGATACAACTTTTCAGGAAGCACCAGGCAATGTATTTCAAACACTTAAAAACACCTACACTCTGTCCCAGGAATTCCCCTTCCAGGGATTCAGCCAAAGGAAGCCATCACCAGGCACCCAAGGGAGCAGGTGCAAAGTGGCTGGTCAGAGTGCAGTGAACGCTGCACAAAGATAAACGTAACGAGGAGGAAGCTAACGTCCAGCACGGGCTCAGCGGCGGGGAAGCCCCACAAAGTCCACCGTGTAAAACCAGCAATGGCACCGGAGGACGGTCCCCACACAGCTGCCGAGATGACAGGAATGCGGCCGACCTCTAACAGCCTCCTGGAGGAAGTACGGCAAGAGCCCTGGAACCAGCAGAGGGCCGCCCCGGACACTTCCGAGGAGAGGCCCTCCTGCTCACATCGGAGGTGACGGCAGTGCCAGGGGCCTGGGCCCACAGAGCTCAGTGAGGTGCCCTCAGAGCGCAGGAGCCGCGCACCCGGTGGGGAGCCCCACAGTGGCACCTGGATGAGGAGGCCGTGGCAGATGTTGCAGATCTTCACGGCGTCGGGGTACGTCTCCCGGATGTGCTGCTCCATCTCCAGGATGGCCCGGGTGTGCAGGGTGAACTCGCCTTCCTTCTGCAGGACACAATGGGGCAGCAATCTCTTAGGCCACCGGCACACCAGCCCCCCCTGCTGGGCATGCTGTTCCCTCTGCAGCCACACAGCCCGGGGCCCAGAAGGCACAAAGGCCCGGACGCCCTCAGCACGTCAGGTGTACCAGCCCCGGCCAACAGTGTCCACGCTGGCCCCTTAGCAGAGCCCCCAGTGGGAACCTAGGCAAAGACCTGAAGGAAATTGAGGACCCTCACCCTCACATTTTCTTAGCACCTCACTTATGCCTAGACAGAGGAGTCATGAGTCTGCACAGCAGCCCACCTACAATGGGGCCGACCAGGACGGGAGACAATCTCCCCAAGGGGTAAACTCAAGACAGCCCCCACCTCGCTCCCAGGAAGCATACCAGGTGCCTCCCAGCACTGCTGCCTGGAGCCTCCACAGAGACCAACATCACTTCCGGCCACATCACTTTACAGACAAAGCTGGAAACTGTCCCGACAGGGCAGGGACAGGCCCCAAGTCACACTGTGGTGGCACTGGTGGGGGCCTCCCAGTTCCCAGGTTCAGACTCGGTCCACATGCCATGTGACGTAAAATCCCTGGGAACACCAGGAAGTGCGGGAAAACCCGAGGAAAGAGCTCAGCTGGCCTGTCACCAAGTTACAGGGAAGAGGCGGCTGGCTGAGGGGGACCAGTTCAGAGGCAAATGACACCAACGCCCCTGTAAGTTTATCTTGATTCATAAAGTCAACCAATGAACTGGGGTGTGACTCTGTTGACCATTTTGTTACGTCTGAGCCTGGCCCCTCATGGGCGAGGGAGGCGTCTTGCCAGGAAGTGCCCCTGAAGACTGACGCTCCACGTCATCCCCAAGGGCTCCTGCACTTCTGCTACTTTCTGTCTAATTTTCACAACAAACAAGAGCAACCTCTCCCGCTTCTGACATTAAACACCCCACCCTGGCCCCAGGAAATGGTGTGCTGGTGTGACCAAGCCAGGAAGCGCATTCACTCCACTCCGGCCACCACAGTGGCCCCAGTGACCACACAGAGGGAGACGGGCCCACGGTGCAGAGCGTCAGACCGCAGAGCTGGCTGCAGGGAGCAGGAGGGCAGCAGGAGGCGCTCGCGTCCAGCACTGCAGGCCATCCAGCCGCCAGAGTGGGCGGACGCTGTGCCTCTCAGGTGTTGTGGGCATAGTCCTGTGGCTGTTTCCTTCGCAAACGCTCCCAAATCCATATGGTGTCCCTGTCCACAGCCACCACCATCCACCTTCCCTCCTCCTAACTGCACTCAACCCCTCCTGCCCCTCTGCAGCCCTCTGCAGGACCCTGACCTCTGCAGGGCAAACGGCCTGTCTCTGCCTCGACCCTTCAGGGCTGCCCCCATTCTTAGACTGAAGAACCAACCCCTGTCCCCCATCGCGCAGGCTCACTGTGTCCCGCCGTCCCCCTCAGGCCTGTGCTCAGCAGGCTCTGGCCTTAGCTCCTTGAGCACCTGTCCCCTCAGGGGCACCGGGCCTCTGCAGAGGCTGCTCCTCCAGCCCTGGGTGCCCTCCCACCCCAGCTGCCTCCCACAGCCTGCAGCTCTGCCAGTCCTCAGCGGGCAGGCGCCTTTGTTCAGGTTATGAAGACATCATGTTTGCTTTCTATCGGCAAGTACCACAGTGAGCTGTCTGACTAAGTTCTGGGCTCTCTCCCTCCACCCCCGGCCATGAGCCCCTGAGAGCATGAGGCGGTCTGCTTTGCTCCTGTGTCCCAGCCCTGCGGGGCCCCAGCCCTCGCCCCATGGTAACATCTGAGGGAAGATAAGGGGACCTTGTTCAGCTGAGTTGGGCTCGAGCCGTGTGTACTAAACACCTACCACATGCCTGAAACTGCCCAGTGCTCATCATTCGTGACCTTACTCAGCCCTGTGGGCGCGTCACAGGGAGGGCGGTGTCGGGTGCCCAGGCAGGGTGCCAGGCCCTCCAGGGCAGACCACACAAAGTGACCTCCAATGCCTTCTGACCACCCACCCAGGGCCTCGGACAGGCCGCACAGCCGCCTCCGCACCTCCATGCCCAATAGAGTGCTGCCCAGGGCACAGGAGCAGGCCCCAGGCACTCGAGTCCTCTGTCGTAATGAGTGCGATGTGCCCACAAGATGAGTCTGAGTGAGGTCCCATTCTGAGGCAGTCCCTCCGATCGCAGTGCTGCCCCAGGAAGGCTGGTCGGGGGCCAGCCAGCACCCCCCAGGCCCCAGCTGCTCCTCCAAAGCTCAGGGGTGGGGCGGGTACTGTGGTAAACGGGGCAAGAGCGGACCCGTCTTTTGTGGGAAAAGAACGGAAGCATCGGTTCTGCTCGTCACTAGAACAAGACATGGCTGTCTAGAAATTCGAACCTGAGTCTGATCCTTTCACAGATTCCACACGCCTCAAGCTTGTCTGTGTGTCCTCCTCATGACAGTGCTGACCCAGGCAATGAAGGCAGTTCCTCTGGGAGCCCATCTGCAGGCACCTGACACACACCACTCATTCCGCCCTTCGCAGCCCTGAGGTGGATGCTAACTCCCTCTTACAGACTCAGGCCCAGACCTGACCCTGCTCCTGTGCTCTCAACCACTGTACACACTGCCTCGCAGTCTAGGGACCGGGCTCAAGTCCTGCAGCCCACACACCTGGGTGCAACCCCTGGCTCTGCCACTGACTGTGGCCCCCCGGACAGACCGCACGTGGGCATCAAAGCAGATGAGGGCCCGGAAAGGACATCAGTTGGATTCAATAGGGCTCTGAAGGAAAAATTATTAATTCTAAAAAGTGAGCCACGCTAGCTGGGAACCCATGGGGCAGAGTACCTCAATCAGCCACTTGTTTTGTACGAACTTCTGCAGCACCTGCTCAGCTTCCTTCTTCCGCATCTTCTTGCCTTTAAGTTGATCAACCACATTCAAAATATTTGTGGAAGAGGCAAAGCCAGTTTCTGAGTCAATAATCAGTTCCAACTGGAATAAACAGCAGGTATCGCATTCATCTATTAAGTTGGCAAACACAAGTTTTAAGCAGGGATACCAATTCTGGTGGGGGAGGGGGGTAGTAAAACTACTCAGTTCACAGGCAGAGCTGCACACGGGTATGATCCTCCAGGAAAACAATCTCATCACATGCATTAAAAGCCATAAACTGCCAGGCCAGTGGCTCAGTTGGTTGAGCACTATCCTGTGTACCAAAGGGTGGCTGTTCAATTCCCGGTCAGGGCACATACCCAGGTTGTGAGTTCCATCTCCCGTTCTCCAGTCGGGGTTGTGTGAGAGGCAACCAATTGATATCTCTCTCTCTCTCTCTCTCTCTCTCTCTCTCTCTCTCTCTCTCTCTCCCTCCCGCCCCCTCCCCCCTTCCTTCTTCTCTCTAAAATTCATTAAAGAAATAAAAAAGCCAAAATCATGTTCACTCCTTCTAACTCAACAGTCACTCTTGTAACACTATCCCAAATAAATCCCCTCAATGCTCCCAAATCAAAGAGGGTCACCTCCCTCTCATGGCCCTACCTCCTGAGGATGGAGAAGCTGAAAAGTGAATGAATGAGTCAATGAAGCTGCAGCCCTTCAACTCAAAGGTGGTCAGGCCCTAAGGCTGGCCTGACTGGCAGGCTGGAGCCAGCAAGGGCAGAAAGCAGAGCCGGGTGGGCTGGAAGAGCACAAGCGTGGGAGCCACAGAAGCCCTGTGGACCCAGGCAGGGGAGGCTGACAGGCAAGCAGCCCGAAACAGGGCGGAGTCACTGGGGGGAGAGGCGTCCTGCACACACAGGTGTGGAGGGTGTCGCAGAGCCTGGTTCTCCAGCCTGGCTGCTAACTGTCCCCAGAGGAGGCTTAGAAAGGAATGATTCTAGGACTCTGTCCTCAGGGACCTAGATTTGACAGACCCCTTGTGAGGCCAAATGTCGAAATTATTTTTACCGGCCCAGTTATTGTGATGTGCATCCAGGGCTGAGAACCGTCCTGCCCAGCTCCTCTGCCAGGTGAATGAAATGAGGACTGAGTAGCCAGCTCCGAAGCAGGGCACGCAGAGCAGCGCCGCTCAAGTGTAAATGCGGCAAGGGTCTGGGTGAGGGTGGGATGAGGCCTTCCTAGCAAGCTCCGGTGATGCTGCTGCTGGCGGGCCCAAACCGCACTGCCAGTGCCCGCAGTGAGCTTGTTCGCCTACATCACACACCCATGAGGCCCGATGCTCGTCAGGGGTCAGACCTGGGCCAGCCCTTCTCTCCCAGGCAGCCTCGGTGACCTCCCCACCATCACAGGGCAGCTGTAAATTCGGGGTGAGGCGCTCACTGACATCCCCCTGCAAAGGCTTTCTTGGGCAGCAATGGAGGTGGCCCTTGAAGACTGCAGTTTCCATTTCTAATGATGAAGGCTTCCCATAAGAAGCTCGGCTGGTGGGAGTTACTATTACTTACCGCCTTTCTGAACAAATCCAGTTCATTCTCTGCAAAATCTGAGGCCATTTTGGAGACTGCAGTTGTTGCAAGATTCACCTAAAAAAATAAGTCAGCAAGATGGTCAGGCTGTGCCTTCACTTATCAGCTAGTTCACTTGTTGGTGCTCCCTCCCAGCCAGTGAGGACCTATGTCCAGGCCCTGTGGGCCACAATGATGATTTGTAACCAGTCTTATATTACAGACATAAATCTTTAGCTCCGTCAACATGTTTCATTCTCAAAGACTGGAGAACTCCAGAAGTTGTACAATATTTTCCAAACTCAAGATACATTTGGAAAACTTGTCTGCATACTACTGGAGCTTCAACTGCACAAGCACCGAGCAGGGCAGTAAAGAAATCTGACGCACCGTTTAAACTTGCATTTCCAGTTATCTGACTCCACAACCCTGTCTTCCATGGTACAGAGTTTGGGAAACCGTGCGCTGGAATCCCTGTCTGTGTGGGCCTGGCTGACAGGAGCCTGATCTCCTTTGATTGGCCTAAGGCAGTTCCCTAGCCAAAGATGGGGGCTTGTCAGCTTCTCCCACCTCTATTTCACCTTGTTCCCTAGCTGGGAGGGAAAATCTAAAAGCAGGAGGCTCCAAATGGATCTCAATCATTGTACCCCCACACCTTTTCTTTCCACAGTTTCTAAGTCTTGTTCCAAATGAAGAGCATTTTACCCCTTTAATGCTAATATTCCATACATTTGGGTGACTTCTTGCAGAAAACGGTCAACAAACAAAGTCAAATGCATGCCACAGTGCCTCTGGGGCAGCGAGGCGAGCACTGAGGGCAAGAGTCCAGGTGCAGGTTCTGGTCACCCCGCCCTGATAACAGCAGGGGGTTCTATAGAGACAACAGGCCTAGCGAGCACAGAGCAGGCTGGGTCGGGAGGTGACAGGGCTCAGCCTTCTGTCTGTCTCCCTCCCGTCTCAGAGCCCTTGTTGAGGCGGGTCACCCTCGTTCTTCCCCAGGAGGGCACTGGGCAGTTGTCTCAGTCCCAGTTCCTCACAAATGCCACTAGAGGGCTCTGTCTGGCACTTACCAGGGCATAAATGGGTCTCCCGTCATCTTCAGTGACTCCTTTCTTTATCTCAATATACAAGGACTCCAAGACACTGTTAATGTTGTGGATGAAGTCCTCCAACTTCTCCACAGGAGCGTTGGCTGGAAATAAACAGGCAAGGGTTAGGGGGTGTGCTTCATCAGACATGTGTCACTTGTTTCAATCCATCAACCCGAACGGGACAGCAAAGCCAGACATGGGCAAAGGCCCCAGCCTCTTTGGTGAATGTGGCTTCTTTCTTCCTGGACTGTTCAGAGAGACAACGGGTCCTGGGAGGTAGAAAGGCCCAGGAAAAGGTATCTGAACCGGCTGTGGTCGTTCTGTCTTTGCTCACAGTCCCGCCTGCTTTCCCACACAGCTCCCTGATGCCCAATTACCATCCCCACACAGCACCTCGCACACACCCTGTGTGCCCAGAACCTGTGCTGAGCGCCTGCTACACGCAACTCACAGCCCAGCTCCCCCAACTCGTCCCAGCTCCCTACATGAAGCCTCTGTCCCTGCCTCACAAACGCGTGGGTGCAACAGTGAAGAACAACAGCTAGGGGTACAAACAGTGGCTCACACTGAGCATTCCCAACAGATGCCCTGATCCCAGCGTTCTTCACACAGTAATTCACTGACCCTGCCAACAGCCCTCCAAGCAGGCACTACCATCCTCCTCCCAGATGCAGGGAGAGGGCTGATGCCCCAAGTATCACACCATTAGGCACGTGAAAGCAGCCATGCTGACTGCTCTCCCACCTCCACATTGCCAACAGTAGGCGCACAGCCCAGAGACTACAAGAAGGCAGCTACTACTGGCAGGGTCCATCCGTCCATCAGAGGAGGGGATGGACAGAGCGCGAGGAGGGGCCACCCAACACAGTATTGCAGGGGTCTGGGGTGAATGGAAAGCTGAGAGCCTGGGAGGGAAGAAGGGCCAGAAGGGCCGATGAGGCTGCAGTGGAAGCAGGAGCCAGATGGCACAGGGCCCTGCAGACAAGGGGAGTGGGTGACCTTCCTCCTGTGGGCAATGGGGAGCCTTTCAGAGTTGGAAGCAGAGGATGGTCAGGGTCACCTTTCCTCTTCCTACCATTTATACTAGGACACGTTTTAAAACCAAGACTATGTATTACTCTTTTCACTTATTTAAATAATCAATTGAACTTCTGGTCAAGATGGCAGCTTAGATAAACAGTACTCACCTCTTCCCACAATCACATCAAAATTACAACTAAATGACAAAGCAACCATCATTCAGAACTATCTGAAATCTGAATGAATGGAATTTCTACAATTAGGGATTTAAAGAAGCAGCCACATCAAAACTAGTAGGAGGGGCAGAGGTGTGGAATGAGTTGGTCCCACATCCACATGTGGTGGATAAAGATCAAGAGGGCTATGTCAGCTGTGGAGGTTCCCCCTGAGGAATGAGGATTCCAGCTCCACACCAGGCCCCCAAGCCTAGGATTCCAGTGCCAGGAAGATAAGTCCCCAAAACTTCTGGCTATAAAAACCAGCAAGGATTGTGGCTGAGTGAGAGAGAGGGCTGCTGGAGTCCCAGGCAATTCCTCTTAAAAGGGCACATGCGCAGACGTACTCAGACTCACTGGCTCTGAGCTCCAGCACTGGGGCAGCAGCTTGAAAGGCGTCAGAGACATATGGGGGGAACTGAATTGTCCAACATCAGGGTGAGAGCTGGAGGGGCAGCTTTCTCCCAGAGAGAAGTGCTGGCAAAGGCCATTGTTCCTTTGATGAGCCCTTCCCTCCCAGAGACAGCAGTCTGGGCCATATCTGAGATTCCCTGAGGCCCCGCCCCACCCAACTTTGGGGCCCACCCAAGCTGTTTCCCAGTGGCTTTTCCATATGAATGGCCTCTCTTGGCTCATGCTTCAGATTTTCCTAAAATCTCTCAAATAAGCAGCATTTGGCCTCAGCAAGCCCCATACCTCTTACTAAGTGGCCCAGGTCCAGCCTTAACAGCAGTCAGCCTTGGTTCACAGCTTGGCCTTCCCAGGGCACCTTCAAACCCCGCACAAGTAGCAGCCATCTGCAGATTGCTTTATAGCTCATGCCAGGTGGCCCTGGGCAGAACACAGGCAGTGCCTGACCTTAGCCTGCACATCCCAGGAGGCCCCAGAGCCAGCGCACCCAGTGGACAGCTTCAGAGCACATCAAAGCACCACCACCCAACCACCTTCACAAGCGACAGTTAAGTGGCAGATTCAGTGGGCACCAGAGACCTGCTGATGTAAGTCCTGATCTGTGGGGTGGACTCCTGCACAGCTAATCCTCCATGGCGGTCGGAAGTCAGTGGTTCGTGGTCTCAGCCAGTCCTTGCAGCTGACTGGCCCAAGGGTAAATCCCTCCCATTGATGTACCAACAGCAATCAAGACTCAACTACAAGAGGAAGGTGTATACAGTCCACACAGGAGGTGCACCTCGAGTGCCCAGCTTGGGTGATCAGGAAGGCTGGGCCATTGGACCCTTCAGGACACCTACTCCATTACACCACTCTATCAAGTCTGGGAGACGTGGCAGCTCTACCTAATACATAGAAACAAACAGAGGGAGGCTGCCAAAAGGAGGAGGCAAAGAAACATGTCCCAAATGAAAGAACAGAATAAAACTCCTTAAAAAGAACTAAACAAAATGGAGGCAAGCAATCTAATAGATTAAACACTGGTTATAAAGATGTTCAATGAACCTTAACAACACAAAAAAGGACCAGTCAAAAATGAAGGATACACTAACTGAAATGAAGAATAATTTACAGGAGATCAACAGCAGAGAAGATGAAGCTGAGAATCAAATCTGCAATTTGGAATATAAGGAAGCAAAAAACACCCAACCAGAACAGCAAAAAGAAAAAGAATTTTAAAAAAGAGGACAGTGTAAGGAGCCTCTGGAACAACTTCAAGCATGCCAACATTTGCATCATGAGGGTGCAAGAAGGAGAAGAGAAAGAGCAAGAAATTGAAAACCTATTTGAAAAAATAATGACAGAAAACTTCCTTAACGTGGTGAAGAAAATAGACATACTAGTCCAGGAATCACAGAGTCCCAAACAAGATGAATCCAAGAAGGCCTACACCAAGACACATCACAAATGAATATAAAAGTTTAAAGACAAAGAGATTCTTAAAAGCAGCAAGAGAAAAGCAGTTAGTTACCTACAAAGAAGTTCCCATAAGATTGTCAGCTGGTTTCTCAAAAGAAACTATGCAGGCCAGAAGGGAGTGGCAAGAAATACAGTAGAACCTTGGTTCTCAAACTTAATCATTCCAGAAGACTGGTCTAGAAGTGATTTGTTCAAAAACCAAATCATTTTTTCCCATTAGAAATAAAGTAAATTGAATTAATCCATTCCAGACCCCCAAATGATTCCCTGTTTTAACCTTCCTCAATTGCAGGTGATCATTGTTTCCGTGAGCACTTTCACACCCTCAGCAACATCAGCACTCTTGATGGCCTCTTTATGTTTTAAAATTGTGCTGATAGTTGATGTTGCCATGCCATACTCGGCAGCCAGATCAGACACACACAAACACCTCTATCATACTTTGCAATTATTTTTTTCCTTTTTTTTAAAAAAATCCTCACCCAGGGATATTTTTCCCATTGCTTTTTAGAGAGAATGGAAAGGAAGGAGGGAGAGAAAAAGAGAGAGAGAAAAAGAGAGAGATATATCAACTCAAGAGAGACACATCAATCAGCTGCCTCCCACATGCGCCCCAGAGGTCGTGGATCGAACCTGCAACCCAGTACATGCCCTTGACTTGGAATCAAACCTGTGACTCCTTGCTGCACAGGCCAATGCTCTAACCACTGGGGGCACCAGCCAGAGTGCAAATATTCTTTTTAAGCTCTATCATTGTTCTCTCAACTTTCCTTTTCACTTTGCTGCTATCACTAACCTTCTTAGGACCCATGGCGAGTTACTGTACGTATTTAATGACAACAATAAGCAGCAACAAAAAGCAAAAGAACATGAAAATAATCATAGAACAATTTCCTGGGATGTTGATAATGTGAGGTTTAGCAGTAAACTGACTTATACTCATGCATTCTCTCCTTTGTTGCCTGAGACACGTGACTGATCACACAAGTATCAGCATTAAAGGGTTATCGGGTTGAGAACTGAAGTTTTGTTGGACAACAGACATTTTTTCCACAAACAAGTTGGTTGAGAACTGAATTGTTCAAGATGGGAGATGTTTGAGAACTGAGGTTTGTATTCAAAGTGATGAAAAGCAAGGACCTACAACCAAGATTTCTCTACCCAGCAAAGCTATCATTTAGAATCAAAGGACAGATATAGAGCTTCCCAGACAAGAAAAAGCTAAAGGAGTTCATCACTACCAAACCAGTATTATATGAGTCTTCTTTAGGAAGAAGAAAAAAAAGACAGAAAATGTGAATAATAAAATGGCAATAAATACATATCTATCAACAATTGAATCTAAAAAAACAAAACAAACAAGTAGAACAGAAAAAGACTTACAGATACAGAAAATGGTTTGACAGTTGCCAGATGGGAGGGGAGTTGGGGGGATTAGTGAAAAGGTAAAGGGATTAAGAAGTACAAATTGATTGTTACAGAATAGTCATGGGGATATAAATACAGCCTAAGGAATACAGTCAACATTCTATAAACTATGTATGATGTCAGATGGGTGTGAGATTTATGGGGATGATCACTTAATAGGTTATATAATGTCTAATCACTGAGGTGTACGTCTGAAACTAATATAATAATGTATGTCAACTGTAATTGGAAATAAAAAATGATAAAAAATTTTTTAAATAATTGATTTCAAAAGATTTGTGCCTTAAAAATGACTCTGAGAGGGAAAAACCAGCAGAAAACACATTTGTGGTACCATTTATGTTAAAAACAGTAATAAAACCAAGGAAACATTACTGCGGGAAAAAGACCTGGCAGGTTACCCACCAAGTTGATGACCAAGGGGGTCATCCCAGGGCACTTAAACGCTATCTGTGTTTGACTTCTGAAGAGAAAGGTATTTCTAAGCTCCTGTGTACATAAAGATTATCAAAGAGGCCTAGCCGGTTTGGCTCAGTGGATAGAGCATCGACCTGCGGACTAAAGGATCCCAGGTTCGATTCCGGTCAGGGGCACATGCCCAGGTTGCGGGCTCAATCCCCAGTGGGGAGCATGCAGGGGCAGCCAATCGATGATTCTCTCTCATGATTGATGTTTCTCTCTCTCCCTCTTCCTTCCTCTCTGAAATGAATAAAAAAATATATTTAAAAAAAAAGATTATTAAAGGAAAGAAGATCACGCTGGTGGCAGGGGAAGCACAGCCATGTGGGCCACATAAAGGAGATAGACAAGAATCATGGCAGTAGAATGACAATGACATTTAGCCACAACTGCTGAAAACTTGTGATCAGAGGAGTGAGACCCAACCGTATTTCCTGCCTCCGTGCCTTTGCTTACGTCCTTCCTTTGTGAAAGGCCTCCCTCCTTCTCATTCCTATTTCTGCCTACTAGTTATGAAAGCCAACTCAAATGACACTTGTTTCCATGAAAGGTTCTCTGCTGCCCCCAGTGCAGTGCTTCTGCACCTTCTTCCTCTTCTTACACCCCCAAAACGGTGGGTGGCCCCGGCTGCTCTGCATAGGCCTGTGTCCTGGGCTTGCTGGAAACCTAACCTGCAGAGCACACAACTCGGAACCTCAGACTTGCAAGAACCGCCTCTCACTGACTAACCGACAGGGTTCTTCATAGGCAGGAACCACTCCTGCTCACCTCGTACGGCACAGTGGCAAGTCCCACCTCCCTCTGAAAGTGATAGCTCACATTTTCCACCGAAAAGGCCTCTCCTGGGTACCATTCAGAAAAATGCACTCTGGGGGCAGATGAAAAGCATTCTAATACATCAGACTTTCCAGACATCTGGGCCACATGAACATGAGCTTATAGCCACCCTGCACTTCCCCTCTCCCCACCACCTCTGGTTTGCTGTCTAGTCTCATATTTCAAAACATGAATGTTTTTACTGTATTTTTATTTAAAACTACTTCCGACTGCTGTCCTTACTTATTACGGAAACCAGCCATCTGCTCAGTTGCTCACGTTCCCTTGAATCTCACCCTCTCCTACCACACAAGCTTCCTCCAGGGGCCACATGTCCCTCTTCACTGTAGACATTCTACGTGTCACAGACCCCCTGTGTCATAAACCTGAGAATAAACTTCTCCTTTGCTCAGTGACACTCCCCCACCAACTTAACTTTCTGGCAGCAACAGAGGCAGCCGGTGCCATGGGGCCAGCAGAGCGTGGGCTCCAGCCATCCTCTCTGTGGGTCCCTGGCAAGTCTCTCCCTTCCTCCCATCTCTGAAGGCCACCCATCGCCTTACCTCCAACTTCACACATGCCTCGCACACATCCCTCCAATCGTGTTTCTACCACCACCGCTGGCTCCAACCACCCAGGCTCCAATTCTCTAGCTTCCTGGACATGTCCCCTCCTATACAGGCCCTCCCTGACCCGACCAGATGCGGTTCCCACGCCATCCTCCACAGTTCCCAAGCACTGCCTTCCCCAGCACACTTTGTTCCAGTTACCAAACCCGGCTGCCCCACTGAAGTCATCTGGTGATATCTGGCTGCCTAGCAGCCATTTTCAACCCTAACCAGACCCTAGCTTTTCTTGTTGTTGTTGTTTTAAATGGTCTTTCCCCTATATGTAAGATTTTGGTGGGAGAATTATTCCTATATCCAGAGAACCAGAGGGCAGGAAGCTAAAGAGGCAGATCTTAGGTCAGCCAGGAGTGGGCCCAGCAGCTATGCTCAGCCTGTCAGACACACTCACTCTGAGGCAGGGCACAGGGGAGAGATAGCTGGAGGTGGCTCCAGCCCAGCCGCTTCAGAGGGAAGGTGGCTTTGGCCATGAGGTGCAGCTACGGTTGAGCCCGTGTGCTCCTTGGTTCCTGCCAATTCCTCAGCCTGGCACCTAGCCATCAGTCAGTCCTGTGTGCCCCTTCCCCCAGTAGCCTCTCAACACGTACGCTCCTTTTTAAGTTGTCCATAGCTGGGGTCTCTTGCTACTAACAAGATCCCTAACATGCTCATTAAGTGTCAAGGTTACACCAGTATTTCCAATACTGTCTTCAGACCAGTTCATCTTCACTGCTCTGCCCCAGGCCCTCCCCCATGGCTACAGCTCATGGTCGAGAGGCTACAGTTTGCAAATCCGCAGGGATACACTGGGCTAAAGGAGCATCGGAGGATCCATTTGGCTCCAATATCCTATGAGTCCACGCTCAAGATAAAGTGCACAACATAAAAACGGGGTCACACAATTCTGAGGTAACTATTTCATTTCCAGTCTTTGTTCTACCACTTTAAGGACTTCACAGAACTAATTAATAAAGCACTTCTCCCTTCAGAATCCCAAACTAGTTGAAAAAATAAACTACAAACTTCATGTAAGTATGAAAATATCAGGGGTTTTTTGCAGGTAGAGCTGGATCAGAGGCCACGTCCCTCGATACTACTGACCCGCAGTCAGTGACGTGGGATGAACGGCTACGAGAAGTGAGGACAAGGCCCTGCGCCGATCACATGTGCCTCTCCTCAGAGACACCCTCACCACGCACTGAGCACTGCACTTGAACCACGCAAGGGTCTATAGATCTTAGGTGCCACCTGTGTTCTCGCTACTTGTCAGCAGGCTATACCTGGCACGTTTTGTGGGCTGTGACGTTGCTATTGTTAGGCCTGCAAATGTGGGGTTGTAATTCACTTTAGAATGTGCTGCCTACTGTTCATTAGCTTGGTTCTTCTCATCACTGCAAGAACAGTAACTCTGAGAGTTATTAATATCATCTTTACATATAAGAGGCTTGGAGATGTTAAATAAGTTCTCCAGAGCTCCCACAACTTGGAAATGGAGCCCAGGCCTGCCCTACTCCAGATCCCAGCTCCTGGCACTAAGCCACAGCCTCTGTAGAGCAGAGCCAATGCTCTCTGAGAACACTGCCTATGCCAGACCCTACCACAGTCACGTCGGCATCCTCTGAACCAGGCACTGCATCTTCGGAGTCACAAGGAGGAACTCAGACACCAGAGAAGGATGGAAGTGTCTGGCCGTGCCTGAGAGAGTGCTAAAGACAGAGGGCTGCGCTCAGAGGACACACTGGAAGCTGGGCCCAGGCCATCACCATCACTTCCGTGGCAAAGAAGGGAGGTCCAGCCCTGAGCACTTGTCCAGGTCACGGGAGTCAGCATACAGTGCTGCAAGAGGGGCTGAACTAAAGGCCAAAGACCCAGGAAAGAACAGAACAGCACTTTCTCTGGCAGGAAATGCCTTTTTATTGGGAAATTAAAAAACTGGACAGTGGACAGGCTGGGGCAACACTGAGCAAAATGGGACACTTCTCCTCTGAGAAGCGGGGATTGGTTCAGTTCATTCTGAGAGATTTCTCTTCCTGGCGACCCCTGTACATATTATCTCCTTTTTCTAAAAAATGAAATTTTAGTTTAACCAACAAACCTTCTTACTAATCAAGGCCCCCACTTCCCAGTAGGTACTAGAACCTAGGACTCGCTGCGTTCTCGGGCAGCAGGCAATTGGAAGTCTGCTGCCCTAACTAACTGCTGAACAATGAATAGTGTTGTTCCAAACTAGACATCAGATAGGAAATGCTATTTTTAGGCAGAGGAAATAACAGCAAAAAATAAGACCCCAGGGGACCAAACCCCTTGTGGGCCCTGTGAGAGCCCTCGCATCTGATGAGGCTGGCTGGGAAGTCCTGCTGACTGTGGCACTGACAGTGGGGTCGCCTGGGCCCTGGATCAGACGGGGGCGGGACGGGGAGCACATCAGGCCTGAGAAAGCAGACCCCAGGCCCAGGAAAGGCTGGCAAGCAGCGACAGTGGGCCGAAGCGTGTGAGGGGTCACTTTTCAGTCTGTGGCTTTTGCATCAATTTCCAGGGGAAAATGGTTCTCTCACAATTCAGATATGTGAGTGAAAAGATGGGAAGTGACAATGGCACTCCCCAAGTGTGGCTGGTGAACAGTGCTGAGAAGAAGGGAGGGAGGAGAGTTGTCTTTTGTGCAGCAAGTATATTAGACAAGTAATTCTCTACATCTGCACATCACTCACTCTGTGCTACAGCTCTGCCCCTTACGGTCATCAGACCCTCCACAGAGGTGAGCTGGGATGTTTTTCAAAAGAGGACATTAAGGGTCACAGAGGTTAAGGAGTTACCTGAGATTTCAGGGCCAGTAAGTGACAAAGTCTGGACCAGAAATCAGATGTCTGGACTTCAGTTTAGTGCAGTGACCAAAGGACTTGAGTATGCATTTAAAAAAAGAAAATTCTTATTTAGATATGCAATGATGCCTAAGAATTACTTTAAAATAACATGGGGTAAGTAGGTTTGAGTATAGATAAAACAAGATTAGTCATGAGTTATCATTTTAATTGGGTGAGGGGTACAAGAGGTCTCATTGTATTATTCTACTTTCTCTCTGTTTGACTTTATCCATAATAAAAGCTTAAAAACCATTTCAGTGTTCAACAACAATGTAACCTGACACCTTAACCCTCAGGAGTCTGAATCAAAAAGAGAAAAATGGCCCTAACCGGTTTGGCTCAGTGGATAGAGCGTCGGCCTGCAGACTCAAGGGTCCCAGGTTCAATTCTGGTCAAGGGCATGTACCTTGGTTGCGGGCACATCCGCAGTAGGGGGTGTGCAAGAGGCAGCTGATCGATGTTTCTCACTCTCTATCCCTCTCTCTTCCTCTCTGTAAAAAATCAATAAAATATATTTTTTTTAAAAAAAAGAGAAAAATGACAGCGCCCTGTGACAAGTTGGGTTAGCGCAGGACTCTGCTGGCACAGGGTGAAAGGCGTTAACAATGGACTGTTTTTCAAATCTTTGGTTTAGAGACCTGTTTCCAGGTGCGTATATATAAATCTTTTTTTTAATCAAGAGATTATTTCAGTTAGGAAGTTTACTCTTTGTCCTTTCTTCAAATGACAGTGCGTACAACTTGTTTAACAGTGCTTGGCTCAGTTCCTGCATGTCAGCCGCACGCCCTAAAACCTGTAAGACAACACGGCTGGAGTAGTGACAGGGACATAGGCCCCTGTCCCCACATGTGCAGTAAACACACCTATCGCCATCCCTCTCACCAGAGCTGTGCTGGTCAGTACTCCAGTGAGCAACAGAGCAGCACCAACTCTTCATCGTGAAGGCACTGAGGCAGGGCAAGTCCCGAAGTCCAAACTGAGGCAACGAAGAAAACTAAACCACTTTCACCTCAACTTTACTGTTGATACTGTTAATGTGCATTTCATTTTTGTCTCATTCTTTGAAAACAGGTGGTCTGTTGAGATGAGTGGCAGCCCCCACTCCCACCCGCCTCGGGGAACCCCCAGTTGCTGATGAAGGCTCTGCAGGGGATGGCCGACCATCCTGAAACCAGAGCAGCTCGCTCTATCCCTGCTGTGTAAGCTTCCTCTTCCTGAGACTTCAGCTGAGACGACCAAGCAGATGCCCAGATTTACATGTTAGATTTTACCTTTCATGCTAATTTTAATGCCGCTTTTCAGTTATGATCACAGATCTAATTCCCCTTGATTAACTGGAAAGGCAAGCAGGCCGACAGTGGTAAGTTTATTAGCTGTTCATCATGTCCAAAGAGGAGAAATGTACAATGAAATGACTGTAGGAGGAAAAAGTATTTGGAGCCAGCTTCTCAATATCACGGAGTCCTTCTTGGAAAGAGAAGGTATTTACAATACAGATACGAGATGGCACACTAACCCAAGATGTCAACAGTATCACTGTGACTCACATGCATGCGTGCAGCCTACTGTGTGCGTGGGTCCTTAAGTACTCACCAAAACAACGAAGCAAGTCTAGTCTCCTAAGTCA
Source organism: Cnephaeus nilssonii (assembly GCF_951640355.1). Lineage (NCBI taxonomy): Eukaryota > Metazoa > Chordata > Mammalia > Chiroptera > Vespertilionidae > Cnephaeus > Cnephaeus nilssonii. The sequence continues at coordinate 9,232,374 of NC_137073.1, forward strand.
GCGTGAGATAAAGAAAGCTAGGATGAAGGCGGATAAAGGTTTGACAAAACAGAAACTATCTATCAAACCCCAAGGTCCTTCTGATACTGTGCTCACTAATCTATTCTTGGTACAGGTATTTAAATTAACTGTTTTTTTGCCTGAACATCATATTATTTATTCTGCTCAGTGAAATAATGCCAGATGCTAATTTTTTAATCTGAAATTTTAGATATTTTATCTAATTTGTCCTTAGGACAATAGATAATTTTAAGACCAAGAGTTATAAAACATAATAATAAATTTAAAAAATAAAACCCACTAACAGTTTAAAAATAAAACATAACACAGCATAATTAATTACAAAGGTTGGTGCTAGAGTATATAATAGCTCCTCATAGCAAGTTGGTAACCAATAAAGGATGAGTGAATTTAGGTAAGAAACACCAACAGACGCTAAGACTAGTGGGTAGAAAGTGGGATGCTGTACCCTGCAACTTGACTAAACTCACTCACCATGACTGGTAGCTTTGGGGCGGACTCCATAGACTTTCTACACAGAAGATCATGTCTGTGAATAGAGTTCTACTTCTTCCTTTCCAGTCTAGAGGCCTTTATTTGTTTCTTGCCTGAGTGTACTGGTTACAACAGAAATGGTGAAAATGGATGTTCTTGTCTCGCTCCTGCTATTGGGGGAAAGTATTAAGTCTTTCACAATTAAGTGATGTTTACATAGGTCTCCTTTATTGAGCTGAGGAAGTTCCCTAGTTTTCCTACTTTTTTGAGGGTTTTTATCAGAAACCCTTTAGCAGTTGGCTTTTTAAACTCTGTGCAAATAGTTGTTGACTAGTCTCTCCTCTCTCGCTCTAAGCCCAGAGGATCTGTTTATCTTGCTTATGCCCTGCTCCTTAGGGTCTCTTTAGTTTTCTGTAAGAAACATCTGCTGTTGCCGAAACCGGTTTGGCTCAGTGGATAGAGCGTCGGCCTGCGGACTCAAGGGTCCCAGGTTCGATTCCGGTCAAGGGCATGTACCTTGGTTGCGGGCACATCCCCAGTAGGGGGTGTGCAGGAGGCAGCTGGTCGATGTTTCTCTCTCATCGATGTTTCTAACTCTCTATCCCTCTCTCTTCCTCTCTGTAAAAAAATCAATAAAATATATTTTTTAAAAAAAAGAAACATCTGCTGCAACAGGCCAGACAGGCATAAGTAGAGTGTTTTCCTGGTATCTGTAGGCCATTCTAGAAAATTGTTGAACCTGAGGAGGGTGTCATAGGAGAAGTAGGGTGGCCTTGGACTTGTGACTGTCATCTGAAGTGGGGGTAACCTTGTGGGACTGAGCCCCTTTAATGTGTGGGATCTGATACTAACGCTAGGCAGTCATTGTCAGAACTGAATTAAGTTACTAGACATCTAATTGGTGTCCAGGGAATTGGAGAGGTGGTGTTAGAAAAGAGAATATGTATTTCGTGTTAAGAGGGGGAAAATCGCCCTGGCCGGGTGGCTCAGTCAGTTGGAGCATCGTCCTGTGCACCAAAAGGTTTCAGGTTCAATCCCCAGTCAGGGCACATACCTATCTTGCAGGTTCAATCCCAGGTTGGAGCATGTACAGGAGGCAACCATCAATGTTTCTCTCTCACAATGATGTTTCTCTCTCTCTCTCTCTCTCTCTCTCTCTCTCTCTCTCCCCCTCCCTCCCTTCCTCTTCCTCTAAAATCAATGAAAAACATATCCTTTGGTGAGGATTTAAAAAATAAATAAAAGAGGGGGAAAAATGCTCATTGTCTCTCTATCAAAAGATTACTGTCCTTTATTGACTAACTAGAGGCCTGGTGCATGAAAATTCATGCACTGGAGGGGGGGGGTCCTTCAGCCCAGCCTGCCCCCTCTCACAGTCCAGGGGCAGGAGGTGACCCAGCAATCAGGGGAAGGCGACATCCCATCACACCTCTGCTGCTGCCACTGCCGGCAGCACAAGCCTCGGCTGGCCCTGGTTACCTGAGCCTCAGGCAGCCCTGGGTGGCTGGGCAGCCGCCATCTGAGGCTTGCCTGCGCCTCGGGCTTTGGCTGGGCAGCCGCCATCTGAGGCTTGCCTGCGCTTCGGGCTGGCCCTGGGCAGCTGGGCAGCCACCATCTGAGACTTGCCTGCGCCTCAGGCCAGCCCTGGATGGCTGGGGGGCTGAGGGGACTAGGGGACTCTGGAGGCAGGCGCGTGGAGCGGCCGGGCCTGCCTGGGGGTTGGCCCAGCCTTGCAGCACACCTGCCACCCCACGGGGCTAAGGAGACTGGGCGCCGCCATCTTGTGGCTATGGGTGCTGCATCTTTGAGGGCGGGGCAGTCAATTTGCATATTCCCTCCTTATTGGCTGTGGGCGCCGCCATTTTAGGGTGGGGCAGTCAATTAGCATATTGCCTCCTTATTGGCTGTGGGCGCCGCCATCTTTGCAACGGCGTGAGGGTAAAATTAGCATATTCCCTCTTTATTAGATAGGATGCCCAGTGTTTCATATAGTCTGTCCATTTTTAATTATTTCAGACAGAAGATAAACTGGTCCCTGTTACTCTGTCTCAATCCAAAGCAGAAATCCTCAAATCCAAGTCTTCCTTTTTTTGTTTGTTTTTTGTTAATCCTCACCCAAGGATATTTTTCTTTCTTTTTTTTTAATATATTTTATTGATTTTTTAACAGAGAGGAAGGAAGAGGGATAGAGGGCTAGAAACATCAATTACCTCAATGAGAGAGAAATATCAATCAGCTGCCTCTTGCACACCTCCTACTGGGGATGTGCCCGCAACCAAGGTACATGCCCTTGACCGGAATTAAACCTGGGACCTTTCAGTCCGCAGGCCGACGCTCTATCCACTGAGCCAAACCATTTAGGGTGATATTTTTCCATTGATCTTTTAAAGAGAGTGCAAGAGAGAGGAAAAGACAGAGAGAAACACATTGATTGGTTGCCTCCTGCATGCGCCCTGACCAGGGCCCAGGCCGGAGAGGAGCCTGCAACCAAGGTATGTGCACTTGACCAGAATCGAACCCGGTACCTTTCAGTCTGCAGGCTGCCACTCTATGCACTGAGCCAAACCAGCTAGGGGAAATCCAAGTCTTCATAACCACCACTCCTGAGGCCTCCTGTACCTACCTCCATAAGGAGTGTCTACTGGAATCATCTGATTCTACATTTGTAGGACACACAAGACCCAAGATGCAGCAAAACTTGATCTCTGTACCAGCAGCCCCTAGCAGAGGCCTGGTGCCTGGGAGAGTCTCAGGAAGTTGTGCTGAACGACCACATGCATGTATGCAAGCCCTGGCACAGAATCCAAGGGGCACTAAGAATACAAGTCCCAATGCCATTCAGAAAGGCTTTCCACCAGGACATCAGAACAAAGTCTAAGTTCTTCACTAGCCGGGAGATTTGGGAAATTTTTTCCCCCTAGTGACAGTAAGAAGAGACCCCAAAACAGGAAGTTCTTTGATAAACTGGACAAAACCCAAGGAAAATGCAATTAGAGTAACTTGCAATTACTCCTTTGTTTTTAATTCTCTTAAAAACTAAATATGTTTCCAGTTGGTGAAAGGGGCCTTTCCTAGGTATCTCTTCAAAAGATAAGAGATTGATAATATTGGTTTTATAAGTATTTACTTAATTTTAGGTCTTTTCTTTCCATCATTCTTTGTTTAAAACCTCTCAAGTAAGAATAATACTGTGAGTGACCTTTTTTTTTTTTCATGAACAAGAGAAAACAAACTATAGTTCTATCCTGATGACCATAACCTTATCTTGATGTGCAGAAATGGTACATAAAATGTGAGAATAAATCATTTCCTAGACACATTCTATAGGACTTTTCTATATTAGATCATAACTACTTTAAAGGTCAAATAAAGGCAAAAGCACTTTCAATCTTAGTATTAAGGCATCATATGGCTCTTTGCAGTGAGCTATGAAACTGCCCCATCTATAGTGAAGTTCATATCCCAGACATAGATAAGATACTAATGGGAGAAGGAATGAATTGTTACGTAGAGACAAGAAAAGCCTGGTATGCCCATCACTGAAGAATATTGAGGGGTATGTTTAAAGCCTTGTTGTGCCTTTTAAAGAGCAAGAGAAGCTAGCTTGACAGGTGTAATATTCCATGAAGGAGGCTCTCACCAAAGACCCCGTCCACCACAGTGCAGGCAATTAGAGCAGATATGTTCTCACCAGGAGAATTCCCAAACACAACACTAATTATGTCACTTCTAGCTTCAAATCCTCCTGGAGGTCTGCACTGTCTACAGAATTAAGAGGGGAGAACAACACTACTATGGTAGCCCTGGCCGGGTAACCCAGTTGGTTGGAGCATCACCCCATTCAATTCCAGGTCAGGGCACATACCTAGGTTGTGGGTTTGATCCCAGGCCAGGGCCTATGCAGGAGGCAACGGATCGATGTTTCTCTCTCACATCGATGTCTCTCTCTCTCTCTCTCTCTCTCTTCCTCAAAACTCAATAAAATCATATCCTCAGGTGAGGATTAACACACACACATACACACACACCAAAAGAAAAAACCACTACTATGATATACATACTATGGGTTTTTCCAGATCTGTAAACCTACACACCAAAAAATGTATTCTCTTCCCACACATCATATAGTTTTATCTAGGGTTTCCTGAAGTATGTTATCTGTTTGTCAGTTAAGTTTGGATACACAGGATTAAGTTTGGGTACACAGGTTTCCTTACTGTAGAACCCGCCAAGCCTTTATTTGTGGATGTCTAACAAAGCTTCCAGAATTCCCCACAGAACACCTCCATGGACCAGCGGCTCAATCCGTGCCTCTTCTCTAACATGCCACCCTCTCCACCTTCCTTCTGCATATCATGAATGGACTTGTTTCTGTACTCTCTGCCTTCTGACCGCACACTCCTCCACCCTCCGGGATCTGGCTTCCGCCTCTATCATGCCGCACACTGCAGTTCTCCAATGTGACCCTGGGCCTCGTGTCCCTTCACCTAGGCACTTGGAGCCTCCCCCATACCTTTCCTCACCCCTCTTGACTTGGCTCACGTCTTTTTTCCACTCTTCTTTTAACATTAAAAATAGAGAGAGGTCCTGGCTGGTGTGGCTCAGTTGGTTGGAGCATCATCCTGTACACCAGAAGGTGGGGGCTTCAATTCCTGGTCAGGGCACATGCCCAGGATGTGAGTTTGATCCCTGATCTGGGCCCGTGGGGGAAACAACTGATCAATGTTTCTCTCTTACATTGATTTTTTTTCTCTCTCTCTTTCTTCTTCTCTATCTCAAATTAATAAAAAAAAAATATATTCTCAGGTGAGGATTAAAAAATAATTTTAATAGAGAAAATACAAAAACATAGCATAAAAATCCTATATTCCCATTCATCAGAAGTGACAACCATTAGACTAAACTAATAATGCCATGTTTGCCTCAAGTCTTTTTTTGACAATAAAAGAACAAAACAGGATAAAGATGAAGTCCTTTGATTTGTTGACAAGCCTATTCCTCTCCTCCTCTCTCCAAAGGCAAGCATGAGTGTGCTGCATATCTTTCCAGTCCACTTTCATATTTTCACATGCAGATGTATGCACTCATGAACAATAAAAATCACTAAGTTTTACACAGAACCTAACACAACGACATCATACAACAAGAATAATTTATGAACTTTCCGCCCTAGCCTGTTTGGCTCAGTGGATAGAGCATCAGTCCCCGGACTGAAGCATCCCGGGTCAATTCCAGTCAAGGGCACATACCTCCGTTGCAGACGCAATCTGTGGCCCTGGTCCAGGTGCGTGCAGGAAGCAACCAATCAATGTGTCTTTCTCATATCGATGTTTCTCTCTGTGTGTCTCCTCCCTTATACCCTCTCCACAAATCAATGGGAAAATATCCTCTGGTGAGGATTAACAATAAATAAATAAATATTTAAAAATATAAACTTTCCTTTTCACTTCATAAGACCTACCTATGCTGACATACGACAAGACCTAATACTGATTTTATCAATCTATCCACATTGATCCCACTGCTTTATTGAAACCTCCAGTTGCTGAAAACTTAGTACGCACCAGCGGTCCCATCTCTAAGTGCTCCACATGTATTATCTTATTTACCCTCCCAACAACCACTGAGATGTTCCAAATGCCTACAGCCAGCACCAGCAGGAAAGGCACTTTTCCAGGGATGGCCAAGTCCCAGGCTGCGCCCTGAACCACTATGCTAAGCTGCCCTCTGACTACCAATAGCCAACTAAGCGCTTTTCCTGTGCCAGGTGTTTCTTATGTATCATGTCCCTTAACTCTCTGAACCATAGAATGTCAAATACAATTAATTATCCCCATGTTAGTGGTGAAGAAACTCAGCTCGAGGAGGTGCTGGAGCCCTGCTGTGAACCATGACTCTACTGCTTCAGAGGCCAAGTCTCACCTAACCTGGGCTAAGTGTAAGATTTACTTAAAAAACAAGTCAAAGATGAGATGAGAAAGATGGGCTGAAGGGAGATTGTGAGAGACCTGAATGGCCAGGTCAGGAGTATGGGCTGACTGGTTACCTGGCATTATACCAATGTCACTAGTCCCTGATCACACAGCTCCAGAGCCTTCTGGGCACAGGAAAAGGATACTTACAGTCATGGACCTTATAGCAGTGCTTCTGCAAGCGCTTAACCTCCCATTCCTCCAGCACGCCGTGAGTCATCAGCAACTGGAGGAACCGCCGGTGGACATCGGTCATGGTGCCCGTTCTTCTTGAGCTACCCTGCATGGTGACGGAGCTAAAAAAGAAGTAAATGAAATCAACTTATCTTTGAACACACCAAAAGCAACGTTCTAGATTTTGTATGAATTTGCATTATCAAATATAAATTTGTTATGGTTTTAAAAATCCAGGTCAACATGCTGAATAGTACAAAAACGAAAAGGACACAAGTCAGGGGCTAGTCAATTGAGTGCTGGGCAGTGGTGAAAAGCGTGGGCTCGGGAGCCAACCAGAGGCCTGCATTCACAGCCTGCTCCCTCACTTAGCGTGTGAAGTTGGGAGACATCACCTTCACGTGCTTCAGTTTCTGATCTGTAAAATCAGAATAATGATAAAAACCTTCTCCACACAATTACCATGAGGATTAAATGAAATATACACATAGAAGCCTGGTAACAGACTAAGCACTAAATAAGTGTTAGCTATTTTCACTATTAGACGATTCTGGATCTGAAACTTGGCTTAGTCACTTACCAGCTCTATGGCCCTGGATAAATTTAGCTGAGGCCCCATATTCTCACTAAAAAATTAGAATAACATTCACTGCTTAGAGAAATGCTAGCAAACATTGAATAAGTGTTAGTTTCCTTCCTTTATCCCAAACCACTAATAAAAGTGACATCGTAGGACTGCAGGGTATTTTCTAAATCTCCTGCTCTCTATTAAAACAGTATCTTTCCACAAACCACAAAGATCAGAGCTGATCAAAAAGCCCGCGCCTGCCAGAGGTCCAGTTGTTGCACAGGGGGCTAAGAGCGTGGGCTCAGAACTGGACAGATGGCTTTGAGACCAGTTCTTGCTAGGCCTGCCTGAGCTTAAAAATCACGTAATCTGTATATTAAAAATACACATCCATGGCCTCTTTCCTGGAGGTTCTGACTGCATGAAGGCCTGGGACTCTGAGACTTTTTTTTTTTTAATATATTTTATTGATTTTTTACAGAGAGGAAGAGAGAGGGATAGAGAGTTAGAAATATCGATGAGAGAGAAACATCGATCAGCTGCCTCTTGCACACCCCCCACTGGGGATGTGCCCGCAACCAAGGTACATGCCCTTGACCGGAATCGAACCTGGGACCCTTGAGTCCGCAGGTCGACGCTCTATCCACTGAGCCAAACTGGCTTCGGCGACTCTGAGACTTTTAACATTCATTTCAGGTTATGCCATGATCTGACAAGAAAGTTGCCATTACTTAGGCAAATATAACACAGAAACATTTTTAGCTAACACGTTTAATCTCCCTGAGCCTTAGTCTTTTCATCTATAATATGAGGATAATAATAACTATATTTAAGGAATAAGTTTAAATGAGATATGACCACCAAATGTTTGCCAAGGACCTGGCACATAGGAGACACAAAAAAAGACTAGTTACTGTTCTTTTCAACAGCATCACCAACTGGACCTCCGAGCTGGAAAGATGATGGCAGTCTCAGGATCAGTTTCTCTGCCTGCCTACTAGCTTCCCTTGAGCCTTTCACCAGCATCTCAACCTCAACAAATCCTACACTGGATTCCTTCTCCTTTCAGCATCTTCAACCCTTTTCCTCCCAAGTGTTCTTTGCAAATCACCTGGTTTATGTGGTACAGTCCAGTCATGCAAACACCACAGACCTGATCCTCGTTGCCCTCAATCTCAGATCCGGCTATCTCTCTCTCTCTCTCTCCCTTTCTCCTCTTTATCCCTCCCTTCCTCTCCCTCCACTCTCTCTAAAATCAATGGGAAAAATATTCTCAGGTGAGAAGGAAATTCCTTTGTCTACAAAAACCTACAGCAAACATAATACTTAGGGACAAGATGTTGAAAGCAATCACTTTAAAATCCAAATTAGGCTCTGGCCAGGTAGTTCACTTAGTTGGAGCTTCATCCCACACACCAAAAGGCTGTGGGTTCCATCCCCAGTCGGGGTGTGTGTGGGAGGCAACCGATTGATGTTTCTCTCACAGTGATGTTTCTCTCTCTTTCTCTCCCCTTTCCTCTCTCTCTAAAATCAATAAAAACATATCCTAAGGTGAGGATTTAAAAAATTAAATCCAAATTAATCCAATGCAACTAAATCAACGCAATTCCAGTCAAATTCCCAACAGGCTTTATGTCTGGGTGTGCTCTGACAAGATGATTCTAAAATGTCATGGAAAACATAAAGGCAAAACGGCAGACATTCTTGGAGAAGATAAAGGAGGAGGACTTGTCCTACCAGGTACCAAGTAATCATAAAGCTAGAGTAATGAATAAAATGTGATAATGGTGTAGAAATAGACAAATAAGATCAATGGAACAGAATAAAGGACTCTGAAACAGAATTGTAAATATGTATGGGTACTTGACATGTTGGAGAAATGGAATGCCAGATCAAAGCAAACTTTTATTTGGCACCAAATAAAAGGTGCCAAAACAACTGATTATCCATACATGGAAAAGAAAAAAAGAACGAGACCCTTACCTCACACTATGTACAAAACTCTATTGCTAAAGATTAAGGCCATAAGAAAGGAAACACTGTGAAACTTTGGTAAAACAACATTGGAGAATATCTCCCCCACCACCACCGTCCCTCCCCCACCCAGGCCACACTGTCTAGGAGAATATCTTTTTGACCAAAATTAGGGGAGGATTTCTTTAAAAGATATAAAAAGTACAAATCATAAAGGATTATAATGATACATTCAGCCTTGTTAAAATTAATAACCTCTGTTCACCAAAAACACCCAAGAATGGGAAAGAGAAAGAGAAGACAAGCTACAAACCAGAAGGTATTTAAAACAAATTTAAGCCACAAAATATTTGTATTCAGAACATATAGGGAAAGCCTACAAATAAGGGGAAGACAGCCATCAGAAAAAAATAAGGAACAAATTTTACAAAAAGGATGCACAAATAATAAATACATAAAAAGATGCTCAACCTCAATGTCATCAGACAAATGAATATTAAAACCGCCGTGATTAATGTCTTAACCATCACCAGATAGGTAAAAATCCTTAAGAGTGGCTGAGACCAAAACTTTCATCCACCACTGGCAGAGTATAAACTCTTATAACCACTTCAGACAACTTGCTATTGCTAGCTCATTTGGGTATCCTTAGAAATCTATTATATACCTTATAGAAACTTTTCTACATTGGCCCCAGGAAATGTTTGTAAAAGCACCATGTAATAGCAAAAATCTGGCAAGAGTATAAATGACGATCAACTGAAGAACACCTACATAAAGCATGTATAATCATACCATGGAATTCAAAGCAACAAAGACCAAATAGAGCTACTCACATCAACAAGGATGCATCTATATTATATGCAAAAGTCAAGTCACACAAAATATATATTAGGATCCCATTTATAAAAAATTCAAAACCTTGCAAAACCGTGCATTGCATTCATTAGTGATACATCAACAGTAAAAAACTACAGAGAAAAACAAGAAAATTAGTAACAATTCTCAGAGCAGTGGTTACACAGTATTTGGCAAGAGGAGTAAAAGATTCAGTGGGGGTTTTGAAGATATGAAAATGTTCTATTTCTTAAGTTGGTGGTGTTCGTTTAATTTTCATTCTTCAAACTTACATTTTTACAGGTATGTTACATATCTTAATAAAGAAGAAATTATGTAAATGTGTTAAGTAACAGCCAAAATAAATGTTAAGGAGAAGGAAGTACAGGAAGGTACAGAATGCTCTAATCTGGGGTAAGAGGGAAATGGGGGTGAGAGATACAGACAGGCTTGCTTATGTCTAGAAATCAGTGATCTCTCTGAAGACTGACTGGGTAGGGGAGGTTAACCATGGGCATGTACCGCCTATCCAAATAATTCAAAAATAGAAACGTTTATGGAATAAGCAAATCTCCATCATAACCATCTGTGCCACGTGCTAGACACAGTGTGAGTGCTTCGCGCCCACGGTCTCATTTACTCCTCACCAGAACCTCAGGAGGAAAGCTCCACTGAGTCCATCTTACAGACGAGGAAGCTGAGAGGGCACCAGGTGGCACACACTGTTAGTGATGGAGACAGGGGGTGCCCTTACAAGAGCACAGTTCAGCAACTGTGGCACACCCAGGCCGCGAGAAGTAGGAGCAGACAGTAATATTAGGAGCCCAGTCCCTTATCTGCAATTCTCCCATCTTTTTTCTGAAAAATCTCTTAAGTTGGAAAACTTGATCTGATCTCAGATGAAGCTATTTATGGTTGTTCCTTATCCCTTAAAGAGTTAGTGCAGAAAGATAGATAGATAGATAGATAGATAGATAGATAGATAGATAGATGGATGGATGATAGATAGATGATAGAGATGTATCTGTGAACATACTAATGTATTGATTCCAAACACTGCCCAGACCCCGCTGAATGTATGCAGAACATAGATATGCACCATATCACCTTCCGAAACCCGAGAAAAGCGGGATTCCGAGCACAGCTAGCCCCAGGGCTTTAAAATAAGGGGCTGTGGGCCGGTACAAAGAAGTTTCATACACAAAACCGAGGGGAGCACGAAGTGCGGCGAGATAACGGAGGGTGCTCGGCGAAGGCCTATTTTATGCATTCAGTTCAGATATATTTTGTATTTTACTTTTTCACCTAATATGATTAGAAGTGTTTTTTCACCTCCTATTACGACTTAAGGCTGTCGTCTGTGAGAGGGACGAGTTTCAGGTCTACTTGCCTCTACTGCCCCTCTCTGGGCCTCGGTTTCCCCCTCAGGAAACGGGAAACTCCCGGGTGCCCGCACCCAGCGCCCCCTCGGCACAGCGCGGGCCGACCGTGGGCCGGACCCCACCTCCCGCCTTCGCTCGCCTCTCGGGACCGCTCGCGCCCGCCCCCTCGGCCCCCAAGCGCGCCCCCGAATTACCCTCCGCGGCCCCGAAGCGCGGGTCGCCCAGCCGGCGGCGTTCGCAGAAAAGCGGTTCGGCCCTCCTTCCGGGCGGAGCGAACGCGGATGCGGCGCTCCCATTGGTGGTCACGCATATTAGCCCCGCCCACTGGATGACACACTTCCTGTTCTCCCGCCCGGCCCGTTGCCATGGCGCCGCGGGAGCATCCGTTAGGTAGGGGAGTGCGCGCTTCCCCGCCGCTCTCCGTGCCGCCGGAGAAAGGGCGTCCGCGCCCTGCCCAGCAGTGACAGACCGCGACCCCGGAGGAGGAAGAGCAGGAGGGCAGCGTACCCCACGCCATGGCCGCGATTCCGCGGGCACAAGCTACTGCCCTGCCCGGGCCTCAGTTTCCCCCGTGTGTAGAACTGGTCGTGTGAGCTCGTGGCCAAGAATGAGGGCTCCGTCGTCAGATATCCTGACTGGAATGCTGACTCTGCCCTTCGCTGGTTGCTGGATCCTGGGCAAGTCAATGAGCGGCGCTGAGCCTCTTGCGTCTGTGAAACGGGGTAACAGTCCCTGGAGACAGCGAGTTTGTGAAGTTGCCAAGAGAACACACGTGGCCGCGCCGACTGAAAGTCACTGCTGCCCTGCAGGGAGCGCTGTGAGAGGTCAATGAGGGGTTAACAGCAGGGAGTGGATGACTAGTGAGTCTCCAGGCGCCCCTGGCCCACGTGTGTATTCGGATCCCAGGTCTGAGCCGGGAGCGCAGCCCAGCGCGGGAAACGGTGCCAATCATGGAGGAGCACCGAGTGCCAGTACCCACCTCCCTGGCGGGAGCTTCACATCCTGCTCGGCCAGTTCCCACTCCCGTGGCCTTAGACACCCCTCACCGCCTCCCCGGACCTCAGTCTCCTCCTCTGCTGAGCAGGGAAGCGCGCGGAAGGTCGTGGTTCAAGGCTTGAGGTCCGAGCTGGACCGCCTGGACTTGAGTCAAGGTTCCTCAACTCCGCGTCTCTGTGACCAGGACAACTACTGAAGCCATCCCTCCAGTTTGCTCATCTATAACGCAAGAGAATGGTTGCCCTTTGCTGATGTAATTGTTGTGAAGATTAAATGGGTTAATACGTGCAAACCACTTGGAAGAGTGTCTCGCACATAGTATGCCCTCAATACGTGTGAGCTACCATTACTAATGAAGTACTTTATAAACTGCCTTAGGGGCCGTCAAATAAGAGAACAGCCCTAAGCAGGACCACCCGTGTTTTGTTTGTCCTGCACACATTTGTACACGTTTGAATTCATCAATATTTAAAGTTAAGGGATTTCACATAAAACTGTGATACCTGACAGCTCCTGAAAAATGGGGCAATGTGGCAACAATAGACCACACTTGAGAGCTTCGTAGAAACTCTACCCTTTTGAAATGAAACGTGTGCTTTCCTGGTGTGTAAAGAAATAAAAACTGAGGATTGTCAATAGAAAACACTTGGGACCCTGACATTTCAGGGTCAAAGAACAAAGAAGGAGGTAGAGAAGAAAGGGAGTCAAGATTGAGTGGTATCAGAGGCAAATAGGTAAGAGAAAGTTTTGAGAAGCAGGGTGTGGTCAGAATTGTCAGTGATCTGGAGAAATCAAGAAAGATAGGCCTGCCAGGCTGGTGTGCTCAGTGGTTGACCCCTGAACCAAGAGGTCACCTGTTCAATTCCTGGTCAGGGCACATGCCCGGGTTGCAGGCTCAATCCCCAGTAGGGGGAGTGCGGGAGGCAGCCTATCGATATTTCTCTCATTGATGTTTCTATTTCTTTATCTCTCTCTAAAATCAATAAAGACATTTTTTAAATAATAAATAAAAGGTAGGCTATGCTGATCTAGAAGTTAATGGTCAATAAGAGCCCATAGAGAGGTGAGGAAGCTAATGTCAGCCTCCAAGAGGAGTGCTGATTGCTGTTAGGAAGGATGGTGTTGGAAGAGGAGACTCGGGATCAGAGTGAGTAATCAATAGATAAACACAGGGGAGACAGGATGGGGTCAAGGGTATATGGAGACAAGGATTACTCTTACCCTAGAGAAGAGGGGAGACACTTCTGAAACAGGAGAAAGGGAAGTAGAAAAGGCTAAATGAAGGCTCACCCTAATGTTTTCTGTTTTCTCCATAAAGCAGCAAACGATCATTCGACTGAATAAAGGAGCTTAGGAGATTTGAAGGGGATCAAAAAGGTTGAAACAGATTCCGAAGGAAATACAAAAGTGAGGTTCCAGCGAAGGTTGAAGCCATAAACGTGTAGAGAGGACAGTTGCTCACCTGATTTCCCCCACAATCTCCCATCCCCATGCCAGGGGCCTCCGAGCAGAAGCTCAGTGTGGATTCCACCTGGGATGGATCTCTGTTGGGCTTATGCAGTTGTCTCTAGAAGGCAAAGCAACTGGACAGCATTGTGGAAGGGTCCTTGAAGTGATCCACCATGGAATGGGCAGGCAGAGATCGGAAGGCGGAAGTGCGGAGAAATTTTCGTGCAGGGTCACAGCTAGAGGTCTCAGAGAGGTAGGTTGGGTTCAGAAGGAAGAAGTAGTGAGTGAAGATTGGAACTGGCGATGAGGGAGTGACCCACCACAGGGCAACTATCCAACCTCAGCATGACTCCACCCTCAGAAGACACCTCATTCAGAGAGATTCTATTAGGATCTTTGCTATGCCAGACATTGGACTGTCCACTACAAGGCAACTCTGACAGTTCAAATGTTTCAGAAAGTTGGCCCTACAAGGTACAAAAGCTATGTGAACATCCATTTTTTGTACATAGAGAGGTGGCCGAGGCCTTGGCTAGAGAGGAAGCTTAGGGCCAAATCACAGGCTAAGGGGCTCCGTCTTTCGCCTGAAGACCATTGAGGCTGAGAGAGGAAGTGGTGACATCTGGTTTGTATTTCAGAAAAAGAACATTGGCATATCTGTCTTTTCAAACATATTTGGAACATTTACAGAAATTGACTGTGTACTGGCCACAAAGGAAGCCTCAGTGAATTCCGAAGAATCTATAGATCACATTCACGAACCACAATGAAATAAAATTTAAAATCAACAAGCCTTGGCTGGTGTGGCTCAGTTAGTTGAGAAACATCCTGTGCACCAAAAGGCTTTGGGTTTGATTCCCAGGCAGGGCAACATGCCCAGTCATCCATGTTTCTCTCTCTCCCTCTCCCTTCCTCTCTCTAAAATCAGTAAAACATATATATTTTTTTAAAAATTCAACAACAAAAAGATATCCAAAAAGAAACCCATACAATTCGTAAAATATAACGTTAATAATGGCAGTTACTTCAGAGGAAGGACCAGGAGGACAGGATGGTTTGTTTATCTTATACATCTATGACTTATCAATAATAAAATTTATAAGCATATGTTCTAGTTTTATTATATTTTATACTTTTTTATGTTGACAGGTTTTATAATACATTTTAAAAAGAAAAAGAACATACATTTGGAAACAAAATCACATATTTTTTAAAAAATCAATATGGAAATTACAAAATAGTAGTGAATGACAAAAGTCTTACATAATCAAACCTGTGGAATCCAACTAAAACAATAATTAGAGGGGGATTTATAACCTTCAGTGTACTTACTAAAAACAAGAAAACAAAATTTAATTTGTATCTATTTAAAAAGTAGAAAAATATATAAACACAGAGAAAATGGAAGGAAGGAAATAAAAGTAAAAAGAAATGAGTAAAACAAGAAGCAAAAGAAAATAAAGTTGCTTATGGAAACCGTATACTCACGTTTTTATTTATGTCTTACATTTTCAGTTGGATCTGGTGGAGGTGATGGGTATGTGCTGGTGAAGCAGAGAGGGACAATGATTCCCCTCAACTTATCTCTCACCAGAGAGGGATGGTGACAGGCCCCAAAGGTCATCTTTAAAACGGTCCCTGTGTAAAGCCCGGGGGAGACTTGGACACCGGCCGGGGAAACATGCACACGGTGGAAGCAGTGCGGACCATTCAGCCTTCAGCACAGAGCACTCGGTGCGGCGGCGCACTCTCTAAGAGCCTGGACGTGAATGTTGTCTGACCTGGTGATCCCACTTCTGGGAACTGCCCGCGGAAATAACCAGAGATGCTCACAAAGGTGAATGTGCAGAGAAGTGCCTCATAGCCTTGGTTCTTCCAGGGGGAATGGCAACAGCTCACATGTCTCCAAATACAAAGGAAAATGGTCGAAATAAGTGAAAATCTTACGCAGCCTGAAAATCATGTTTTCAAAGAATACTTGAGGTCAGAAGAAAAAAACAAACCATAATGCGGTATATTTTAAGAGAGAGAGAAAACTAGAAGACTATATACTAAAATACTATTGGTGAATATTCCTGATTGGATGGATTATAGGTAAACTTTTTCTTGTCACTTTTTTATGTGTTTCAACTGTCTCCAGGAGCATGTTTTATAATCACAAGAAATACTATTTTTCAAAATAAATGGACTCTATGTGATCACAAAGATTTTAGATATAATGAAATCGATACTATATAAAATTGGAATATACTTAAAGCCACATTTATCCAGCATCATCAGAGAATTGTTATACATTAGTGAATTTTCTATATAACTAGATTACCCTTTTAAGCACAAACATTTTTTAAAATTCTATTCCCTATATTAATAATCCTAAAATATATACTTATCTCTATCTATGACATGATGGGCACAGCAATGTCTTTGAGGACAATTTCTACATCTCAGGCTTTTTGCCTTCACCCCAAGACTATCCCTGTTCCTCTGACACCTCTGTGTTTTCTTTATTAATTTTGTGACTTTTTCATTTTTTATATTATAGAGTCAGCTTTTCATAGTATTTTCCTGTCCTTCCCTCGATGTCAAGTATCAGCAGTCCTAATCTCTTCTTATAATTATCTTCTTTCAACAACCCCTGGCCTGAGCAAATAAATAGCCAGTCTTATTGTAAAATGGGAAAAATAAATAAATAAAGCTAAATACCAGTAAAATGCACACGTTTTAGTGTGTGAAATTGGTTACACCTTTTTCACTTCTCAGGCTTCTGTTTTGCCTGCTTCTGTGTTCTCAACTCGTTTCTAAAGAGACAGTGAAGTTCCCGGAGAAGTGATTTCAAGATAAGAGACAAGGTTATGGTGATATCCTAACAGACTTAAAGAAAACTGATCAAAGGTTGAATTCAGGGCAACTTCATCAAAATCCCAAATTCAGTGTGGTCCCAGGTGGGCCTGTCAGGAGCTCTTGAATCGCAGAGGTGATTCTTATCACACACAGAGCATCCACAGCTTGCTCCTCCAAGGTGCGCCGTGGACCAGCAGCAGCAGAGTCTGAGGTCCCGCCCTGACCTCTTGCAGCAGAGTCTGCATTTTAACAAGATCCCCAGTGAATCACATGCACGTGGTCTAACACACCTAAATTTATTCACATATCCGATGTCCCATGCCCTTCAAGTTTATTCCAACTAAAACATTGTGCCAGGCTGGTGTGGCTCAGTGGTTGAGTGTCAACCCATAAACCAAGAGGTCGCTGGTTCAATCACCAGTAGGGTGCGTGCAGGAGGCAGCTGATTGATGTTTCTCATTGTTGTTTCTCTTTCTCCCCCTTCCTCTTGCTCTAAAAATCAATAAAAATGTATATTTAAAAAACCCTATATAATAAAAGGGTAATATGCAAATCAACCAAACTGTGGAACGACCGGTCGCTATGATGCGAACTGACCACCAGGGGGCAGACACTCAATGCTGGAGCTGCCCCCTGGTGGTCAATGCACTCCCACAGGGGGAGCACTGCTCAGCCAGAAGCCAGGCTCACGGCTGGCAAGCCGTCAGTCGGACATCCCTCGAGGGCTCCTGGACTTCAAGAGGGCACAGGCCGGGCTGAGGGAACTCCCCCCATCTCCCCCCCACCCGCCCCGAGTGCACGAATCTCATGCACCGGGCCTCTAGTGTGTGTATATATATATATATATATATCCTACATAATAAAATGGTAATATGTAAATTACCATCACTCCGCTACGCCCACGATTGGGCCAGCAGGAGGCACAGGGGGCGGGACTCAGGGTGGCCGGGGTAGCTGATTGGGCCAGCAGGACGCTGAGCTCGCGGCGCCAGTGGCGCCGGGAGCTCAGCGTCTGTGTCATGGCTGCGCCGGAGGCTTTCGGAAGGCCTGGTGCACCAGCGGACAGACAGACAGCCGGCTCCCCCGCGATCAAAAGCCAAAGCGGGGGAGCTGTCTGTCTGTCTGCGCCGGCTCAAGGCCTTTCGAAAGCCTCCGCCGCGCCGGAGGCTTTCGGAAGGCCTGGGGCACCAGCGGACAGACAGCCAGCTGGTGCACCAGGTGCATGATTAAATCATGCACCGGGCCTCTAGTATATATATATATATATATATATATATATATTTCCACTAAACTTTGGTTTCCCAATTCATTTTCAAGTGAGCACTAATTAAAAGAGATCCTAAGAGAAGCCAAGATGGCGGCGGAGGTGAACGGCTGATCTGCTGCCTCGCATGGCAGTTTTGGAAAAACAACTAAAAGATGGACTGGTGAGCGCGGCGACTCCTGCTCGCGTCTCCCCAGACCGGGCGGCGGCTCCTCTCAGCCAGCACCGCAGCCGGGGCCATGAGCTCGTGGGCGCCGCGGCAGCTGCTGTGGCGGCGGCCGCGGACTCGGCACAGCGGCTCTCGGTGAAGGAAGAGACCATCTTTCTGCGAGACGGGCCCACCCGCGTCACCGACCTGGCCCAGCTCCCCACTGAGATCCTCGGGGCCCCGGAGACCGCCAACACCGACTTAGAGGATTCTTAAGACTTCCTGTCTTACACTCAAGTCCTCTAGCCATTTTGAGAGAGGAGAACTAAGAAGGCAGCGAAGTCAAACAAAGGAACTTCGCGCACAGCAATTTCAAAGTTAAACAAAGGAACTTCGCCGCGCACAGAGCGTCTGCCACCCAGAACCACAGGAGAGCTGGCTGAATGGTGGATTTACAGCTAAGAGAGAAGAGGAAAGAGCGAACTCTGGAGAAGCTGAGGTGCGGAGGCGCGTGGGTCGGGGGAAGGGACTTGTGGCTTTTGTTCCAACCCTAGGGAAGATTAGCTCCCCAGACGCCTGCGGGAAGAGGCTGGACTCTCGGCCTTCCTGTCGGAGAGTGGGAGTGACTTCCTTGTGGAGGTGCGCCCAGCAATCAGTGTTTGCTGCGCTGGAGTGCGGAATGAGGGGGCTTGGAAACGTGGAAAACAGAAAAAGCAGACTTGCAGCCAGAGCGGTTCGCCTCGCCATGGCCTGGTGGCGCCCTGAGGCCCCGCCCCGCCCTGAGACCCGCCCCGCCCTGGGACCCGCCCCGCTCGTTTTGCAGACCCGCCCCGCACGTCTTGCAGGCACACCTGGGCTCCAAGCAACGGCTTTTGCATGTGGGTGGCCTGCCCTATGGCAGCTTGACCAGATAAACTGCGGTTCTAGTCGGACTGCTCTAGGGACGCTCAGACAGGAGGAGGAAACTGCAGTTTTTGCCGTAAGTCCTGCTGAGTGGTCTCAGGTAGTAGCTGACCTACACACCATTGGAGACCCAGAAACGAGGGCATCTAGTGGTCGGTGTGAGATGACACCAGATTTCAACCACTCGCATAAAGGACACATTCCAGAGGCAGAATCAATGAGCGCCAAAGCCTTGCTGCACCAAGACCCGGCCCATAAATCTGTCTCCTACACAGCAACTCTTCCTTTATAGACACAGAGGATCTGCACGGCCAATTGGCCTGGAGGACAATTCCTCCCAGCGACACCAACAACAATCAAGACTTAACTATACAAAGGAAGAACAAGATGGAGGCATAGGGCAGAAGCCTGATTGCTGCCCACCACAACAATTTTGAGTCTATGACGGGAGAGCGGAGCAGACACCATCCAGAACCACCGGAGGGCTGACTGAGCAGACGCTCTACAACTAGAATAAAAGAGAGGGGTACTCGGGATGATGCTGATGCCGGCGACCCAAAGATCACACTTTAAGAACTACGGCTCAGACGACACAGTGGCGGCCTGGAACGTGCTCGGCGCAGTTCCCCCAGCGGTCTCCGGCTGAGGGGAAGGCCCCACTCGCTGCCGAGCACGGACAGACGAGCCCCTGGGAGTCATGGGGTGGGAGACTCCGCGCTTGCTGACCTCCGAGTCCTTCAAGAATCTCAACGCCCCGGAAGCGGCCAGGTGCGCACGCTCGGTGACTGGCCACCGCTGCAGACCCAAGGGCCGACGCAGCCACCCCGGACCAGCCCGCTGCCGCGCACCGGGCACACCGGAGCTTCGCCGAGCCCGCCACCCAACGAGTTCTGCGGCGGCTGCCCTGGAGCTCTGAGAAAATGGCCGAAGGAATTACTGAGATGGAATTGACCAACAGGAAATGGGATCAAGAAGACGAAACCCCGCTGGGTCCTGGATCCGGGTGAAGCCGCGTGCCCCTGGGTCTGGGTGAGGCTGGGAACTGGGTCAGGGTGAGGCTGGGCCCCGGGTCCGGGTGAGGCCACGTGCCCCTGGGTCCGGGCGAGGCCATGCGCCCCTGGGTCCGGGTGAGGCTGAATCCTGGGTCTGGGCGAGGCCGTGCGCCTCTGGGTCCGGGTGAGGCTGAATCCTGGGTCTGGGCGAGGCCGTGCGCCCCTGGATCCGGGTGAGCCCTGGGCCCCGGGTCTGGGCGAGGCCGCGGGCCCCTGGAGCCGGGTGAGCCCGGACCGGGTGAGCCCTGGGCCCCGGGTCCGGGCGAGGCCGCGGGCCCCCGGAGCCGGGTGAGCCCTGGGCCCCGGGTCCGGGCGAGGCCGCGGGCCCCCGGAGCCGGGTGAGCCCTGGGCCCCGGGTCCGGGCGAGGCCGCGGGCCCCCGGAGCCGGGTGAGCCCTGGGCCCCGGGTCCGGGCGAGGCCGCGGGCCCCCGGATCCGGGTGAGCCTGGCCCCGGGTCCAGGTGAGGCCGTGGGCCCCTGGATCCGGGTGAAGCAGTGCCCCTGGGTCCAGCCGAGACCAAACCAGAGGGAGTCGGACCTGCATTACCACCATTTGTCCACCATCCAGAGCTGAGGGGTCAGTGCCGACATGTACTCATAGGGAACCGGTGGACATTGATATTGGGTCTCAAAAGAACTGTTGGTCCAGAAAGAAACTCACTACAGACTGATTCATTTGCCTGTCAGCATAACTATTATTGCTCGTCGCACATTCAATTCTTATAAGTATATCTATAGTGACACATGATTTCGCTCATCTAGGGGAAATGATGAACAACATAGACGGATGAACAAGAACAGAACCAGAAACAAGGAGGCATCGATCGGACTATCGGGCCTCAGAGGGAGGATAGGGGAGGGTGGGGGGAGGGGGGAGAGATCAACCAAAGGTCTTGTGTGCATGCATATGAGCCTAACCAATGCTTAAGTTCAACAGAGGGTTGGGGCATCCAAGGGGAGGGGTGTGGGATGGGAATGGGGGGATGAGGACAAATATGTGACACCTTAATCAATAAAGAAATTAAAAAAAAAAAAACAATACATCACATCACACAAAAAAAGAGATCCTAAAATATGATTACACCTCTGTTTTTATCATGACAGTGGCATATATATTTTTTCAATCACATTATGTCATAACTTCAAAAACTTTATTAAATGCCAAAGAGTAAAATACTTCTGAAACCTCTCTCTCTCTCTCTTTCATTGGGAGCAGGTTGTAAACCATTTTCATTTATAGGTGTTTCTTTTTTCTTTTTTTTTTAAATCTTCACCGAAGATATTTTGGGGTCAGGGATCGAACCTGCATCCCGGGTACATGCCCTGATCAGGACTCTAGCCCACAACCTTCTAGTGCACTGGAAGACGCTTCAACCCATTGGGCCACACTGGCCAGTAGTATAGGTGTTACTTTTATTTATGTATTTTTTACTTTGTATAGACATAATTTATTTAAGCAAAAAATTACCAACTTTTTAAGTAAAGAGGGACAAGCTTACTTTAATACCATTATGTCAAGATACGCTTATTTTTCTATATAGAATTATTATAGGTTTTTCTTTTAAAGTGGAGGATCTGGTCCAGCAGAGTCCTGAGGCACTTTTTTACTGATGTAAAAATTATTAATTTCTTCAGGAACAATAGACAAATACTTCCAAATTGCTGCTTCTCCTTTTGTCTACAATCCGATGTTAAACATCAGGATTGGGAGTGGGGTGGGACCGGAAGATGAAAAACTAAGCAGCCTGCATGTAGCGCCTGTCAGGAGTTAAGAGCTCACTGAATTTTGCTGTTGTTCTGATGTTTCCAAGGTATTTTACTCTTTGGCATTTAATAAAGTTTTTGAAGTTATGACATCATAATATGATTGAAAATATATGCCACTATCATCATAAAACCATATTTTATGATGGTTCAATCATATTTTAGGATCCCTTTTAATTAATGCTCTCTTGAAAATGGATTTAGAAACTAAGGTTGAACAGAAAGTATCTAGTTGATTCATCAAATTTTTCACTTTCGTTCCATTTTTGCATTCATTCAACAAATAATTATCAAGAGCATTATACGTGTATGCTAGTGTGATAGGATGCAAAGTTGCTCTCAGCTGAGAAGGAAAAATAAGACAGATGCACATTAGTAAGTGTATGAAGAAGAAATTGCTAAGGGCTAAGAGTTTATCAGTTAAGCAATTTTAGGTGCAAGAAACGTGACTCAGGTAACTTGAGCAAAAACAAAAAAAGCATATTGGAAGGGTATTGGGTATGTGTTATTCAGGATAGGCCAGGTTATGGTGCTGTAACAAACATCCTCCAAATGGTTATTTCTAGGTCATACTACATATCACATGTGGGTCTGCAGGGGCTCCACTCTGCACTCACTCAGGGACTCAGCCTACAGAGCATCCGCGCTCTTGCAGCTGCATCACCTACAACACTGAAACACAACGCCTCCTCGATGACCATGCAGGGGTCTCTAGGGATGGAGGTTTGCATGGGGGCTTTTTTACTGCCTCAGCCTGAAACTGGCATGTGTCATTTCTACTCTAATGTCATCCATCAGAGCTAGTTACAAGGTCTGCCCTCACTGCAGGTGGCTGAGAAATAAATGTTTGGGGACACATGGAATAATTGGTGAGCTTGCTGTCTCTGCTCCAGGGGGGCTCAGAGACTCAAAGGAAAAGCTGAAGAATCAACTCCTGCCCTGGACAGGGATCAGAGCAGCTGGGAGACCTGGCCTGCAGGAGCTCGGTCAGGCTGTCCTCCATGAGGATCTGCCCTGGAGGGAGAGAGCAGCTGATTGGCCTGGTCAGGGGTAAGTGGACAACTTGATTGACAGTTCCACCACAAAGGGGGAGGGATCATGTATCCAAACAAAGCTGGTGTGCTGCTACAGGTGGGCAAAAATACATACTTGCTCCAGAGCTGGTCAATATACCCAAGTGCTCAGAGCTGACGCAATCGAGAAGGTCTTATAGAAGAGGTGGCATTCAAGAAGAGTCTTGACAGATGGGATATGTGTGGTGAGAAGGAGAGCTAATCTAAGCTGAGGGGGCAATAGAAGCAAGGCGTGCATGCAGAAGAGCAGCCATCATGGACTTTAACTAGAAGTAATTTTTAGTTACTTTCTCACCCCAGCTTACCCTGCCTGCCTGTGCTCCACATGGCGTCAGCTCAGGGGAACAGTGGGGAGGGCTGGCTGGTGTAGCCCCAGCTCCCTCAGAGTCTGCGCCTTGCTCTTCTGTGCTGGCTGGGCCTCTCCTGTGGTCGGGCGGCACTTCCTCACCGCTCGGTGGTCTCGGCGCAGTTGGTGGCTCATCGGGTGGCTTGGGGCTGCTGAGGGGCAGAAGCAGAGTGTCCTGGGTCCCTGTGGCCCACGTGGCACAGCTTCGTGCCCTTTGCATCCGGGGAGTTAAACTGCTTCACAGGCCCAGGGCGGACGCGGGGGAGGGGCTGCACAGGATTGTGAACCGGGAGATGGTTCATGCGGGGCCATCCTTGGACCAGCTGCCATGGAGGACATACCTGCCCTTGGCCTTCCCACCCCCAGGCTCCTTGTGAGGAAGGTGGGGAGAAGTGGGTAAAGCTGGAGGAAAAGGGAATGGAGAGCTGGTGGTCCAGGCCTTACATGCCAGCCTGGAGAGTAAACGTCTAAAGCATAAGTGCTTCATGGGCGTTGATGACGGCACTGGTGGGAGGAGTGAGCGGAGGTCTTCCTCTCCGTGGGCCTCTCTCCGGGTTTCCCCTGCGTGTCTTATCGGCCAGACTGAGTCACCTCGCCACCCCGTGCTGCAAAGGAGCCGGGACAGTGGGGATCTGCTAGGGGGGTTAGGATCGCTGTCACTGGCTTCGCCAATCACGAGTCAGTCTCCGGGCAGGGCCCCTGCAGCTGGATGGAGTGGAGGGAAGAAGGGAGCAATGGGGCTGGGTAGGCTCTGCACAGCGGCTGCCACCGGCAACAGAAAGCGGGGAAGGAGGTCCCCGTAGTTTGGGCGAGAGGGAGTTAGGGCCTGGACCAGGGCAGAAGCAGTGGGAGAGGGAAATAGGCCAGATGCCAAGAGGAATGCAGAGGTGGAGCGGACAGACCACGGCGGCTCCTGGCTGTCTACGTGAGAGAGACAGAGACAGAGAGGGAAGTCAAAGATGATGGCATCGTTTCCAACTTGCCTAACTGGAGGCGACGCCTGCACTGCGGCTGAGCACGCAGAGGGGAGCAGGGCTGGAGAAGGGTGGTGACTTCGGTCGCAGGCCTTTGGGGTGTGAGGGGTCAGAGGGGTAGCGGGGGACATGCCTGCACGGTGTGGGCGCCAAACACTGGACATGGGAGCCCGGGCAGGGCCCGATGTAGGGGCGGGCATCAGCGCGGCGCTGCAGTCAAAGCCACGCCGTCGCCGAGGCCTCTGCTCACACGTGGTCCCTGGCACGCGCATCTCCAAGGGCTCCTACAGGTGCCTCCCGGGCGGGGGGACCGGGCGCAGTGGATCGGGGGAATGTCGCTGACTATGTACACACACACACGCTGAAGCTTTGCCTGTGGACGTGCACCCAGTGAGGCAAAGGGAGTTTCTGAAGGAGCTGAACAGGGCGGACGTGGGGAAGGATTCCACTTAGAGAACAGGATGAAAAGTCAGAGAACATGATGGGAGAGTCGGTCCCGAGTCCCGTGAGTCAGCGCAGGGGAACGTTCCGTGAAGAAGGAGCGGCTGCTGCGCCGGAGGAGAGGCGAGGACCGGAGCAGAGGCCTGTGCGCTCAGGGCCGCCGCCGTTGCTGACCCCGGACAGCGCGCGAGGTGGAGGTGAAATACGGTCAGAGTCACGGAAGCGTGGTGACACCAGCAGAGAGCACCGGCTCAGAAAGCATCGGGCACAGAGAGGACATTGTTGGCTACAGGTGGCCAATCATATTCCTAAAATTATCCCACCACTCACCACTTTTTAGCTGGTTTTTGACTTGCCGTAGGACCAGCACACCTAGAAGCATGAGTGTAAGTATTACACGAGCCTGTACGAGGTACACACCAGTCATCCCTGCACATCCTGCGTGGCCAGCGCACCGGTAGTTGTTGTGGTAAAACTGTGCTGTGCCTGTACCTTTCCCAGAACACTTTTCTAGCCACAAAATTAACCAGAAACAAGAGAAGCACAGCCTCCTCCCCCTTTTCTCAGCAACAGAAAGGCAGAGTCCCCAACAGAAGAGAATGAATAACGGACCAAAACTAAGTTAGAAACACCGGCGAAGCAAGGCCAGATGGCAGGCAGTGGTTTCTTTGCCAGCCAGCAGCGGACTGAACTCAAGGTTGCAGTTTAGATTGCGATGCCCATGTTCAGTGAACAAGGGATAAGACTGAGCAGAAACAAAGCTCCGGGTTTTGGACTCTTCCCTTCCTGTGCACTCACTTTTGCCACGTGTCCGCCCACTTTCCCACGGGCAGACTGCACCGCTGCCCGAGCCAGCACACGTGCAGGTGGACAAGAAGCATTACCCAGCTGTGACCGCAGCTGGCAGCCAGCTCTTTCCCTAATGTGAGTCTGGAGGGGGCGGGGGCTGGAGACCAGGGGCACTCATCGAAAGCCCGCTCACCTGGGCCGCCGTGTTCAGGGTCTCCATCCTGGCACTGCCACTTTCTCTCAAGAGTTGCCAAGTATCACTTTCTATGGTAACGTATTCAATGAACTCTATTTCAGCTGCTGATGCTCACCCAGCGACAAGTAGCCTTTACAATAAGGACATTTCAGATGTAACTGAACAGAGTGTTCTCAGGTAGAAGGTCCCAGGGTGGGGGCAGCAACTCAGCAATGCTGTAAAGGCCCCACGCCGTCCCTCTCTCTGCTCTGACAGCTTCCGCATGTCGGCTTCTAGCCTTAGCTCTGCCCTCATGGCCAAGCAGTGGCTGCCGTAGCTCCAGGCATCGCCGCTCTCCACGACTATGTCCAAAGTCTATTTCTACCTCTCTGTCTTTTGATTAGAGAGGTCATCTTTCCCAGAAGACTTTGCATGCCTCCATCCAAGTACTGTGGCCCAGACTGGGTCACATGCTCATGCTCCAAGCAAGGACGGGAAGGAGAGCACGTGGCACTGTCAGTCTCTATAGTGGAAAAAAGGAGTTGGGACGACTGTTGGGTAGGCAACCAACATCCACTGCAAGTAGCAATCCTATCTAATAAAGACGGAATATGCAAATTGACCGTCACATCATCACAAAGGCGCCAGCACCCATAGCCACAAGATGGCGGTGCCCAGTCCCCTCAGCCCCGCCGAAGTCCCCCAGTCCTTTTAGCCCGAACTGATTACTATGGCAAGTGGACCGAGAAGGTTTTCAGCAAGTGTGAGAAGCAAGCCTTGGCAGGATCAAGGGAGAGCTGGCGGGCTCAGGGCTGCTGCTGCCTGGAGAGGCCCTCGGAGTTCGGTTCTGAAACCGCAGGGACCCGCTCCAGCACGGGCTGGGGAGGAAGCAGCGCTGCCGCCCGCCCAGCGCCAGGTCCCTGGTTAAGGAAGCGGGTCCAAGTCGCAGCCACAGGGCCTGGCGGGGCTGGCTCACCCCGGACCATCGTGGCTGAGCTCTGGCGGGGACGGTGAGTGCCTCCTGGATCACTGCCTGCCCCCGGGCCTCCTGTGGACACAGATGGAGTGGGCGCAGGTTGAACATTTTAATGAAAATGGGACGCCTGCGCCCCATGCCGCTGCCCCCAGTCCCCAGCGAGGAGAGGGCAGCAGGATTGGGGGCGCAGCTTCGGGACCCCGTTAGGAGGCACTGGGGCTCGGGAGGGGCTGGGAGCAGAGGTCCCGAGGTGCCTCCAGTCACTGTCACCCACCCAGCGCTGGGCCGTGGACCCTCACTCCGGAGCTCAGCCATAGGAGGTGCCGCCCCGGGGTGTTTTTCCTGTTATCTGGCTGGAAGTACAGGAGGCAGTTGAATTAGAATCATTATTGTCATTTAATTTCTCCAAACTCAGAGCTATTTTCTTTCCAAATACATCAGGGGCCAGGAAACGTTCAAAGAACTGGGGAACCATTCCCCAATCAGGAAGGGAAGTCACAGGGTGTATGCTATTGCTACGAATACAGTATTTCCTACTACTTACAACATATACAATGTAATGTATTAGATGCCTTCCTATCGCATGATATACGTATTCTCATAGAGTAATACTGGCAGATACGTTATAGTTATGGTGGTATGTCATACCCTATCTATACTAATAAAAGGGTAATATGCTAATTAGACTGGGAGACCTTCTGGACGTCCTTCCGGACAAAGCCATGGTGGCGGGGCCGAGGCAGAGGCAGTTAGGGGCAATCAGGCCAGGAGGGGAGGGCAGTTGGGGGTGATCAGGCTGACGGGGGGGGGGGCAGTTGGGGGCGAGAAGGTCGGTGAGGGGGGCAGTTGGGGGTGAGCAGGCCAGCAGGCAGAATGGATAGGGGCAATCAAGCAGGCAGGCAGGTGAGTGGTTAGGAACCAGCGATCCTGGATTGCGAGAGGGATGTCCGACTGCTGGTTTAGGCCCAATCCCTGTGGACATTCCCTAAGTGGTCCCAGATGGGAGAGGGTGCAGGCCGGGCTGAGGGACACACACCTCCCCTGCACAAATTTCATGCACCAGGCCACTAGTAATGAGAATAAAAAGTAATATAGCCACTAATATTCATGGAGCTACCGGGACGTGTCAGGCAGTGTTCGAAGGGGTCAGCATGCCTTACCTTGGTTCATCCCAACCACACTGCTACGAGACTGGTCTTTTACAGGCGAGGAAACTGAGGCTCAGAGGGATTTTTAAAACTTCCCCCGATCGATCCACAGTTAGGAAGCTCACGCTCACCCTTTAGGAGACCGGGTCAGTGAGGCAGCCCTTGGCCTCAGAAGACCCGCAGTTCAGAGGAAGGCCCGGGCGGGAGCGAAATCAGCGCCAAGTGGTGAGGTAAGTGCCATCCATGTAACAGGGCGCGAGTTAGTAAGAAACCGCTGGCCTCAGCCCCCCGGCCCCTCCCC
This sequence comes from Cnephaeus nilssonii, assembly GCF_951640355.1. NCBI lineage: Eukaryota > Metazoa > Chordata > Mammalia > Chiroptera > Vespertilionidae > Cnephaeus > Cnephaeus nilssonii. The sequence continues at coordinate 9,260,415 of NC_137073.1, forward strand.
TAGGCAAGCGAGACCCACATTGTGCTTCCAGTAAAAGCTCCCAGGGGCTTCAGGAGCGGGCGAGCTCCCCAAACTGGGAGGAGAGGTGCAGGCATTCTGGGCTGTGTGGCAGAGCAGTGCTGCCTCTCGGTGCCCAAGGCGGTGAGAGGACCCAGGGGAGTGCCCGTGTGATGCTCTGAGGGGAGCCCCCCCCCCCCCCCCCCCCGCACTGCCTGGGCACTCATGCCCAAGCTGGGAAGGAGCCGCGAGGACCCCGCCCACCAGGGCAGGCACTTGGCCGGCACTGCTCGGATCGGAGTCCAGAGGGCTCTCCATGAGTGTCTGCCCTGCGCGTGCCGCTCCGCCCTCTCTTTCACTCTGGAGGCAGGGAGCGGCTCCCGCAGCCACAGAACGTAAATGATTATACTCTGGGGCAGGAGGGCTTGGCATCAGACCTAGTTTTATTTGGAATAACCAATTCCTATGGCGTTTCGTACACCCAGAGAGAAGCCAGCCTGGCGTTACAGCTGCATGCACAGGCCGGTGGACCAGCAGCACAAGGACTCGCTGCTTCTGCCATGAGGAGAATTCCAGGGAAGTCTGCACAGATGAGGTGCAGCCGAAGCAGGCGCTGAGGGGTGACTAGGAGGTCACCGGGGGCAGGAGGGGAAAGGCCATGCAAAGGCAGAGAGGTCTGCAGGCGTGGCTGGCCCTCCGCAGTGTGAGCGCCCTGCGCAGTGGTGGACAGGGGTCAGAGGGGAGGCTGCTGAAGAAGGACCTGCGGCCTTGTCTCGAGCTCCAGGACGGGGGTGGGTAAGACCACGTGCAGAAACACGTCTGAATTGCAGGCTTAAAACCGCAGAAATGAGTTGAAATAAAAGTTTCTAAACTTGCACTTTTAAGTAGAACGTTTTCTTATTCATGAACCGCTGTATACATTGACATAAACTGTAGCTCCAATGTATCACTCAGACACAGTAGGGATAAATCTTTCCTGACCACAATGGTCTTGGATGCCGGAAACATGATTTTGCTCGTGTTTAGCCTGACCTGCGTGCCCAGTGCCAAGGCCGGTGAAAAGCTAACCACTGTCACTCTGAAAGCCGCCCCCAGCCAGAGTCAAGTGAAAATCCAGGGAGCGATCCGGTCCGGATGGTGGGGAGGGCCCGCCGTTTCAGTCCACACGCGTGACTTCCAGAACGTGGACTCGCTCTGCTGTCACCCGAGCTGGCTCCCCGCTGCAGGGCACAGGACCTTGCCCTGGTCCAGCGTCCCTGGGGACACCAGGCAGCCATTGCCTCTGAGCTGGGCACAGCCCCGGCTGCTCCCCGGGACCTCCTACTGGCCGTGGCCCCAGAGCAGGGAATCAGCCCAGCTCAGCCCGCTTCTGGGGGCCCGGATCCCCCAGGCCCTCTCAGGTTAAAGTTCAAGTGTCGAAGCCTGCTCTAAAGCAGTGTTTTTCAAACTGAAGATCATGGCCCATCAATAGCTTATACAATCAATGTAATGGATCGTGGCCTATAATGCTGTAATTACTATATGTATTATTTCTTATTGTTTAAGATTTGATGGGTGAAATGACTCGTTAAATTTTATTTAATGATTCATTTGTTTTGGTCATGCATACATTTATTTTTTCAACCATCTAACACCTTTTTTATGTTTTTTGCCAAACATTTGATTATGAACATGTTCAAACACATCAAAAGTTGAAAGAATTGTACAGTGAACATGCATATTCCCATCATCTAGAATCTACTGTTAATATATATTTTTTAATTTTGTAGATTAAGGTATAATTTACATACAGTGCGATTCGCCCGTTTTAGGGTACAGTCCTATGAGTTTTGACAGACACAGTCGAGTAGCCACCACCTCAACCATGACACAGAAGAGTTTCTTCAACCTGAGAGATTCTCCCCGGCCCTTTGCAGCGTGCCCCCTCCCCGGGCCCCTGGCCACCACTGGTCTACGTTCTCTCCCTATAAACAGTCACACAGTGTGTGGCCTTTTGAGTCTGGCTTCTTTCATAATGCACGGGAGATTCTTCCAGAGTGTGTGTAAAGTAGAAGATGTTTAAAAATTGCTAAACAGTATTCCATCGTGTGGATGTACTGTTTACCCACGCACCAGCTGGGACATCTGGGTTGTTTTCATTAGTTGGCAATTACCAATAAAGTCGCCATAAACACTTGCAGATGGGTTTTTGTGTGAACCTGAGTTCTCCAGGGTAAATGCCTAGACAAGTGGGTCGTGTGGTAAAACATGTTTTATGTTTATAAGAAACGGCCACACTATTTTCCAGATGACGGTACCATTTTGCATTCCCAGCAGCAATGATGAGAATTCCAGTAGTTCCAACCCTCACCATCAGCTGGTATTGTCTACATACTTAAAACATATGAGCCATTGCAACCTGTGCGTTGAAGTGTCTCGCGGTGGTTTTCTTTTGCAATTCCCTGATGACCAATGTTGTTGGTCATTTTTCATGAGCTTCTTGCTATGCATCTTTATTTATTGGCGAAATGTAGGTTCGAGGCTTTTGCCCATTTTTAAAAATTGAGTTGTTTTCTTATAGAGTGCTGGGAGTTATTTATATATTATGGATATGACCTTTGTCAGATATATAATTTGCAAATATTTTTCACAGTCCGATGCGTATCTTTTTGTTTCCTTAGTGGTGACCTTTGAAGAGCAGAAGCGTTTGCTGAAGTGCAGCTCTCATTTTTCATTTGCATTCACATGGTTTTAAAACAGCTTCACTGAGATACAAACCCTACAACCTGTCCATTTAAGTGTACAATGCAGGTTTTCAGGATGTTCGCAGGGCTGGGCAACCTTCACCACAAGCAATTTTTAGAACATTTCGTTCCCCAAGAAGAGACCCTGCAGCCCTTCACCGTCAGTTATTCCTCCAGTCCCATCGCCAGCCCTGGACAATACTCATCCACTTCCTGTCTCCATTGACAATTCACAAAAATACCATCACACAACATGTGATCCTTTGTGACCAGCTTCTTTCATTTAACATGTTTTCAAGGTTCATCCATGTTGTAGCATGTATCTGTACTCCATTTTTTAAATTCCTAAATAATACTTTCTTGTATGAATATGCCACATTTTATTTGCCCACTATCAGTTGGCTACTATGAATAATGCTTGTGTGAACATTCATGTGCAAGTTTCTATTTGGACACATGTTTTAATTTCTCTTGGGTATGTACCTAGGAGCAGAATTGCTGGACCATATGGTAGCATGTTTAAACCATTTGAAGGACTGCCAAACTGTTCTCCAAAGGGCTGTCCGTGTTACAGCCCCATCAGCAGTGTGTGAAGGTGTGAAGTGATGTCTCACTCTGGTTTTAATTTGCATTTCCCTGATGATGCTGAGCATCTTTTCATGAGCTTCTTGGCCTCTTGTATATCTTTTTAGGAGAACTGGCTATTCTGATCCTTTGCCCATTTTCAAATTGGGACTTTTGTGTTGTTATTACTGAACTAGTGCCCCGGTGCATAAATTCGTGCACATTGAAAGGAAATTAATTAGAAGGTGGCCAGTGGGACACACCCTGGAGCCAACCTCCCACAGTCCCTCCCCAGCCGGCCGCACCTCTCTGGCAGGTGGGGTCCCTCAGCCTGGCCTGTGGGGATCAGGCCGAAACCAACTCTCCGACATCCCCTGAGGGGTCCTGGATTGCGAGAGGGCAGTTCTCAGGTGATGCACCCCAGAATCAGGCTCCCTCTTGTCTGGTTCTAGGGTGCATCACCCAATAACTGCTGCTGCCAAGTCACCGCAGCTTAGCAGCTCCTGTGTTGAGCATCTGCCCCCTGGTGGTCATTGCATGTCATAGCTACCAGTCAGACGGTCGGACGGTCGCTTAGCCTTTTTTATATATAGACTAGAGGCCCAATGCACGAAATTCGTGCAAGAGTAGACCATCCTTCCCCCGGCTGCTGGCACCAGCTTTCCTCTGGCACCCGGGACCCGGGCTTCCCTCTCAGCCCCAGCTTCATCTGGAAGGTCATCTGGAAGGATGTCCAGAAGGACATCTGGTCTAATTAGCATAGTATGCTTGTATTATTACAGATTGTAATTGTTGTTTACATATTCTAGATACAACTCTCTTATCTGCTGATTTGCAAAAGTTTTCTTCCATTCTATGGATTGTCTTTTCACTTTCTTGGTGGTGTCCTTTAAAGCACAAAGGCTTTTAAAATTGATGATGTCAAGTTCATCTATTTTTTCTTTTGTTGCTTGTACTTTTGTGTCATAACTAAGAAACCATTGCCTAATCCAAATTCAGGAAGATTTATACTTACGTTTTCTTCTATTAATTTTGTACGTTAGCTCTTACATGTAGGTCCTTGTTCTATTTTGAGTTAATTTTTGTATATGATGTGAGATAAGGATCCAACTTCATTCTTTTGCATGTGGATATGCAGTTATCCCAGCACCATTTATTGAAAAGGTTAGCCTTTCCTCATTGAATTGTCTCAGCATGCAGTAATATTTTATTATATTTGCTTTGACATATCTGTCCATCTTCCCATTCCTCTAGCCATCCATCAATATATCTTATTTTTATGTATTTCAAAAAGTGAGTTGCAAATACCAGAATACTTCAGCATGAATATCATCAACTACAGTTCAATATTTGTCCCCAATTTTAATGTAAAATTTACATACAATGGAATGCACAATCTAAGTGTCCCATTTGACTAGTTTTGACAGATGCATTCACTTGTGCAATGCAAATCCCTTATCAAGATATAGAACATTGACACCACCCCAGAAAGTTCCCTCACGTGCATTTATTTTTATATATTTATTTTTAACAAATGCATGTGCCCATGTAACCACCGCCCCAATCAAAATATAGAACATTTCTATCTCCGAAGGAAGTTCTCTTTCACTTCTTTGCAGTTAACCTTGCCCCACCCCTCCACCCTACCCCCGCACCCAAGCAGCCACTAATCTTGTTTCTACCACTATAGCTTAGTTTTGCTGTTACAGAATTTCCCATACATGAAATTCTATGATGTGTACTATTTTGTGATCGGCTTATTTTGCCCCTATAGGACTGAATAGAAAATATATGAATGAATGGCATCTTGCAAGGTGAAATATTGCTTTGTTGGTGTGTGTGTGTGTGTGTGTGTGTGTGTGTGTGTGTGTGTATGATTATACTGAACCAAAATAGAAAATGCATTTTTAATATATATTTTATTTTTAAAATATATATTTTTATTGATTTCAGAGAGGAAGGGAGAGAGGGAGAGAGGGAGAGAGAGAGAGAGAGAGAGAGAGAGAGAGAGAGAGAGAGAGGGAAACATCAGTGATGAGAGAATCACTGATTGGCTGCCTCCTGCATGCCCTTAATGGAGATCGAACCTGCAACCCGAGCATGTGCCATTGACTGGAATTGAACCCATATCTGCAAGCTGAAGCTCTATCCACTGAGCCAATCCAGCTAGGGCTTAATATATTTTTATTGATTCCAGAGAGGAAGGGAGAGGGAGAGGGAGATAGAGATAGAAACATCAATGATGAGAGAAAATCATTGATCGGGTGCCTCCTGTATGCCCCCCACTGGGAATCGAGCTTGCAGCCTGGGCATTGAGCCCGCAACCTGGGCATGTGCCCTGACTGGGAATTGAACTGTGACCTCCAGGTTCATAGGTCGATGCTCAACCACTGGGCCATGCCGGCCAGGTGAAAATGCATTTCTTACTGTGGGTTGTAATCAAAGAGATTTAAAAGTTACTGTTCTCCTGGAACAGAACCCTGTTTCTTTCCATCCTGCCCTGTCACTCTCCCTGCCTCCTCAGCGTCCCAATCGCATATCAGTGACCCTAGTGATTGGTCTCCCCTTCATACCTTTCAAGTTCTGTTCCTTCCCGTGGGTCGCTCCCCACCTGGTCTCACTCACTCTCACACTGGAGAACTCCTACTCATCCATCAGATGCCCTCCTAGCTGGCCTCTCCTCTAGAAAACTCTCTCTCGGTTCCTGCCTCCCTTTTAGAACTGGTACCAAGTCTTATTCACCTGTGCAGTCCTCAGCTCCTAGGATGTCATGATTCATAACAGGCATCAGTAAATATTCATTGAATGAATGAATGAACGAACTCCAGGGCTCTGGGCGACAGGGTTTTAGATAAACCAACCTGATTCTTTCCCAAGGCCCCATTCCTGCTTATTTTATGTCTCTGATTTGTTAACCATCATGCTTTACAATCTCCTTTAATTGCCCTGAAACCTTAGTCTTTCAGTTTCTTCTTCCTATGCCTTTCATCATTGTTACTCCCTCCCAGACCAGCTGAGGCAAACAACTCTCATTTATGAGGATGACATCATAGCCTTATCTTTGTGGCCTTTGCCCCAGGATCCTCCCCAGTCTTGCCACAGTGATATAAATTCTGTGACTGTGGATATGGGAGGAAGTGTGTAAGATGTGTGTGCACCTGCACCCAGAGAGAGGTTCACCAAAATGGCACAGTGGCTACATCTGAGATTTCAAATTATTTCACTTAATTTTTTAATTATATATTTTTATTGATTTCAGAGAGGAAGGGGGAGGGAGAAAGATATAGAAACATCAATGATGAGAGAGAATCAGTGATTGGCTGCCTCCTGTACTCCCCCTACTGGGATCGAGCCTGCAACCCGGGGCATGTGCCCTGACCAGGAAACAAACCGTGACCTCCTGGTTCATAGGTCGACGCTCAACCACTGAGCCACTCAGGCCGGACTCACTTAATTTTGTGTACTTTTCTGTATGACTTTAGCTTTCTAACTGAGAATTGCATCCATTACCTACTGCTATGGTAATGCTGCCACAAGCCCTCCGTGGCCTGCAACAGTAAGCATTTATTGCTCACACTCAGTTGTTGACTAGGAGGCTCTGCTGATCTTGGCTGGACTCTCATGTCTGGACATAGACTGGCTGATCTAGACTGGCCATGACTGGGACAGTGAAGGTGACTTTGTGTCACATTATTTCTAATCCTGTGGGAGAGCCCATCTTGGAGACATCCTCATGACAATGGCATGAATACAAATAAGTCCAATCATGGGAGCAAATTTCAAGTTTCTGCCCCACCACATCTGTTAACATCCCATTTTTCCAAAACAAGTCATATGGCTGAGCTCACAGTCCAAGTGAGAGACACTTATAAATTACATGGCAAGGAGTGTGGGTACAGGGAGGGAGGGGTAAAGAATTGGGACCATCATTGCAATCTCCTACAAATGTGTTCTAACTTTATATTCAGAAAAAGCAGTAAAGCTGGTGTTGTGCAAGATGGCTGCCAGAGCTCCAGCCCAAATCCTACAGCTGGTACAGGTGAGAGACACCTGTGGAAAGGGGAGGCAGCCATTTCAGCCCCAGAAAAATCTCAAAGTGTCTCTGATGGATCACATGCCCATCTCTGACCAAATCACTAAGGCTGAGGGCCCACAGTGTTCTGATTGGCCACTCCTGAGTCACCTGCCCACTCTTGGAGTTGGGCTGGACTTGTCTGGGCTGCGAGCTGGAGAGGGTGGCTCTTCAGAGGAATATCAGGATGCTGCAGGAGGGGCTGACGTAGATAAGATGGCCCCGAGGCTCCTGAGACAAGGGCTGGAGTGCACTTCATTGGCACGGGGATGATCCCAGAAGACACTGAGAGAGTGGGGAAGTGAAGGGGGAGGGAGAGAAGCCGGTGCAGGTGTGTTCATGAGCTGGGGGACCGGGACTCCGTCTCTCTGGGACCTCTGGGAGACTGCTGACCGTGTCTCAGAGCTGCCCTACGCTTTCCCTGAGAGTGAGAACACGGGTGTTCGTCCTCCAATTCCAGTCATCACTGCCGAGGCCTGCTCCTGTGGACATCAACTCTCCATACACCCTCTGTGCAGGTGAAGCTGGCTAAGTGGCCAGAGAATGCCCTCGGGCAGAGTCTCAGGTGCTGGCAGCGAGGAGCTGGGACTGGTAGGTGGGAGAGGACATGGGCGGGGCATCGACAGTGTCTACTGCAGTGGGAAAAACAGGTCATGATGCAAACCAGCTGTTAGGACACTGCCTCATTTTGGTCTGGATCCTTCTCTCAAGGAAAGGAGGCCGTAGGTGCCGCCTCTGGGTAGAGTCCCAGAGAAGAAGAAAGCAGAGGGGGTAAGGGCACAGGCTGTGGAGTGGGGCTGATATGGGGGCTCTTCCAGTGTTCTCTGGCTGGCTGTGAGACCTTGGGCAAGTTACTTAACCTCTCTGAGCCTCAATTTCCTCATCTATAAAATGGGAATATATAGGGTTGTTTTAAATGAGATAACTGATTATATAGCACTGGGCACATGGTAACCGAAGATCGAAATAAATGAAGAGATATTCTGTTTATGAATAAATCCAATATTGTTAAAATGCCAATGTTTCCTACCTTAATCTACAGATTCAACACATCCCAATAAAATCCCAGCAAGATATCTTGTGAATATTGACAAACTGATTCTGAAGTTTCTATGGAAAGACAAAAGATCCAAAACAGCCATCACAATACTGAAGAAGAAAAACAAAGTTGAAGGACTAGCATTACCCAACTTCAAGACTTATAAAACCACAGTAATCAAAACAGCATGGTATTAGAGAAAGAACAGACACACGGATCAACGGAGTAGAATAAAATCCCAGGAAAACCCCACATAAACATATTCAACTGATCTTCGACAAAGGAACAAAGACAATGTGATGGAGAAAAGACAGTCTTTTCAACAAACGGGGCTGGGACAACTGTACATCCATTTGAGAAAAGAGAAAGAAAGTAAAGAAGGAAAGAAAAAAAGAATCTGGACACAGACCTTCTACCTTTCACAGAAATAACTCTAAATAGACCATGGACCTAAATGTACCATGAAAAACCATAAAATTTCTAGAAGGTACCATAGGAGAAAATCTAGGATCTAAGTTTAGCAATGAGCTTTTAGATCAACACTTAAAGCATGATCCATGAAAGAAAAATTTTGTTAAGTTGGACTTTATTAAAATTTAAAACTTCTGCTTTAAAAAAAAATACTTAAGATCATTAAAAACTAAGCCAAAGACTTGGAGAAAAATCTTTGCAGAACACATATCCAGTAAAGGATTTATATCCAAACTATACAAAAACAATTTTAAAACTCAATAAGAAGATAACAACCCAATTTTAAAATGGGCAAAAGATTTCAACAGACTATATATATATATATTATACACACACACACACACACACACACACACACACACACACACACAGATGACCAATAAGCACAGATGGGCTAACATTTCAAAAACTGACAGTACCAAATGCTGGCGAGAATGCAAAGCAACGAGGACTCTTGCTCATTGGTGGTGGGAATGCAAATGGTGCAGCCGCTGTGCAATACAGTATAGTTTTTAAATATATATATTATTTATTTTAGAGAGAGAGAAAGGGAGAGGGATAGAGAAATAGAAACATTGATGAGAAAGAAACATTGATAGACTGCCTCCTGCATGCCCCCTACCAGGGATGGAGCCCGCAACCCAGGCATGTGCCCTGACTGGGAATCAAACCGATGACCTCTTGGTTCATGGGCCAATGTTCAACCACTGAGCAACCTGGCCAGGCCAGTTTGGGTTTCTTGCAAAACTAAACATATTTCTACCATCAGATCCCACAATCAAGCCACTAAAAGACATGGAGGAACCCGAAAAGCTACCACTAAGTGAAAGAAGCCAGTCTTAAGAAGCTATCCTGTCTGATTTCAACTGTCTGACATTCTGGAAAAGGCAGAACTCCAGAGACAATAAAAAGACCAGTGGTGTCCAGGATTCAGGGGGAGGAGGATGAGTAGGTGAAATCAGGCTGACACTCTGACCACTTAGCCACACGGGTCAGGGCTAAAATTAATTCCATTACTTCTTTAAAACCTGAAGGATAGGCTTAAAAACGAGTGAGTGTGCTGTGATGTAGTCTGAGCTGAGCTTGAACTGAGGCAACACTGGGAAGCCCCTGGATTGCGGGCCCGAGGTTTTATTATTTTGAGGCCCCCAGGCCCGTCTTGGAGCAGCCCCTGACGGACGCAGTGTGGACAGCTTGGGCAGGGACTGTGTGTGAGATGACAGACTTCACATCTGTTCTTTCTCGTGGGCCTCAGGACAATGCCCTGTTTCCTTTAACTCTTTGTTTTGACCTAATTTCAGACTCACAGGAAAATTGCAAGGAAAGTACAAAGAATTCGTGTATCCCCTTCCCCCAGCTTTCCCAAATGCCTTCACGCCCGACCGCACCCCACACCGGCTCGGTCCTTTCCTGTCTCTTCACAGCCCAGCCAACAGGCTGACGGGCAGGCTCTGCCCTGGCTTCCTTCTCACCGTCCATCTGATGAGAACAGCAGTGAACACTGGTGAGCGCCTCATTCGTGCCAGGCACTGTCCCGGCACTTTTCACATAGTCCCTCCCTCCACCCTCACACAGCCCTCTGGGGGCCCATCCCCACCCCACCCTGCAGATGTGAAAGCTGGGGCTCAGGGACTGATGTGCTTTGCCCAAAGTCTCATAGTCAGCAAGTAGCGGAGCCGGTGTGCAGATGCAGGCCTGGGCGAGCGAGGAAAGAGCAAAGAATGACTTAAAGATGCAGAAAATGGGGTGGGAGCCCAGTTTGGGGCAGCCAGCCCAGACCACACATTCCCAAAATGAGCCTTCTGCTGCCGTGTGCGGATGAGATTGGCGCCACTCCGAAACAGCAGGACCAGAGGAAAGAAGGTCTCTTCCTCGCAGAGGGAAGCCTTGGCGTTCATTCTGAACGGCCCGGGCTCAAACACTGACTACGTGGGCACGCGAGCGTGAGTGTGCGTGAGTGCGACTGCGGTGTGTGAGGGAGCATGAGTGTGTCAGGGACGGGGGTGTGGGTGAGTGTATGAGTTTGAGTCCGTGTGTGGGTGTGAACGTGGTGGATGTGTGAGTGTAAGTGTGAACATGTGGGATGTGTGGAAAAGTGTGAGTGGCTATGAGCATGTGTGGTGTGTAAGGACCTGAGTGTGATAAATGTGAACATAGGGGTGAATAAGTGGAATGTGTAAGAGTGTGAATGTGTGTGGATATATGAGAATATGAGTGAAGTGTGTGTGATGCTTGAGTATGTGAGTGAATGTGCAAGTGTGAAGGTGTTTGGGCAGGTGAGTCTGTGGGTGGGAGTGAGTGTATATGTGGGTGAGTGTGAGTGGGTGAGCATATGAGTGAATGTGTGAGTGTGAATGTGTGAGCATATGAGTGAATGTGTGAGTGTGAGTGTGTGTGAGCATATGAGTGAATGTGTGAGTGTGAGTGTGTGTGAGCATATGAGTGAATGTGTGAGTGTGAAGGTGTTTGGGCAGTGAGTCTGTGGGTGGGAGTGAGTGTATATGTGGGTGAGTGTGAGTGTGTGAGCATATGAGTGAATGTGTGAGTGTGAGTGTGTGTGAGCAGGAACAAACCCTTCTCAGGGAAGCAAACCGCCTGAGCTGCCCGGTGTGGCCTTGGTGACAGTCACGTCCAATGTGGAATTCCCACCTGACCTGCGCACTTCACACCTGGTCTGGCCAGTCCCTGCTCCCTCTGGAAGCCCCCGCTCCTGGTCCTTCCTGAGGCCCCTCCCGGCCCCTCTGCTGCCCATCACCGAGCTCATCACTCCACTGCTTGTGTCTGTCTGCTTGTCAGGGCCCCAGCCAGGCCCCCAGGGCTAGGAAAGCGGGGGCTGGGTCTATTTCCCACTCTCCCCGCCCCCAGCTCAGGCCCGGCACATGGAGGTGCCAACCAATAGATGGGAATAATCATCATCCCGTCACTCCCCTTCATGCCACAGCTGACCGCCAAGTGCTGGCTCCTGCAGTCGCCTCTACCTGAACGCCTGTCTCCTTTCCCTTCCCTTTTCTCCACCGACCCATGGAGACATCTATCAGAGGCCACCTTCTCCAGGGAGCCACCCCTGACTACTCCTCGAGACTGGGTCCCCTGTACTGTCACAGACTTGGGAGTTGGCAGCTGTCTTGTCCACGTGGTTGTAAGGTGTCAGAGGGCAGGAGCCGTGTCTGTTTCACATCTTTATATCGAGTCCTCAGCATTTGTCACAGGTTAGGCATACCGTAGGGCCAAGAGGGAATGAGTGTGAATAAGGAGGAAAGAGAACTGAGGTACTGCCCCCACCCCCCCCCCCCGCCCGCCCCCCGGCCCCCGCCCCCCGCCCCCGCAAGCCAGCCCTTCCTCACCAGGGCTGTGCTGCTTCCCTGGCTCACCCTCCACCACAGAACCCCTTGGGCTGCCCTTGGCTCCCAGGAGTTTGCCTCCACTCTCAGACCAGGAGCCACTTGAGGGCACGGTGGGGTCCGCATTCTCTCTGGGTCCCCAGGTTCTCAGCTCAAATGCCTCCCCTTAAGGATACGTTCAAGCCACCAGCCCCGCTGGCCTAAGAGGACCCTCTGTTTGCTTTCTTCTTGGGGCCGCTTGTTACCTGACATACTTTATCCATTTAGTGGTTTTCCTGCCTTCTGGCTGCACCAGGGCTCTCATGGGGCCCAGTGGTTAGTGCTCTATGGAGCCTGGGTTCGAATGCCACACCTGCTGCGACTCTGAGCAAGCTTCGCTCAGAGGTTCCGTGCCTCCGTGTCCCTGTCTATGAAATGGGCGGAGTCACCGAGTTCCTCCCAGGGCCGTGGTGAGCACTGAATGAGCACAGGGTGGCAGGGGTACCAGCTGTTCAGAGAACGGTGTTTCACCGTCTGAAGGTTCCCGGGGCCTGAGGGCTCCGTCACCCTGTGGGAGGGACGAACACACACCGGCACTGAGCAGTCCTTGGGCTGCTGGGGAGGCGGGAATTAAAGCTGCCCATCCCTCAGCCCCAAGCGCACTGCCCCGCAGGGTGAGGGGGGTGGGGGGCCGGGCAGGAAGGCAGCGGGAGGGGCGCAGGGACCGGCCGCAGCGCATGGGCCCCGTCGGAGCCGGGCTTTCATTCTGAGCGCACCGGGAACCACTGCGGGTTCCCCGAGGGCGCGACCTCGCTGCTGCGGGGGAGACCGCGCGCAGGGGCGCCCCCAGGAAAGGTCAGCGGCCCGGCTCGAGGCTCGCGGGGGCGGAGGGACAGCGACTCAGAAGCTGACTCGGCGCCCTGGGTGGGCGGGGAGGTGCATGCAAATCTGGGGGCGGCGCGGGGCGGGCGCGGGGAGGCGGGGCGGGCGGTCCCGCCCCAGGAAAGCCCCGCACCGCGCCGCCATCCCGGCCGCCGAGAGGCGGCACTTCCCGCTCGGGCGCCGGCTGGGGAATGGACCGGAGCGCGCAGGTAGGACTCGGGGCGCAGGCAGGGTTCGCCGGGGCGTCGGGGAAGTGCGGGGCCAGGCGCGGGGAGGAGCCGGCTCAGGGCACGACGCCCGGGAGCTGGGCAGGAAGCCCGGCCCGGGGCTCGGAAGCCCAGCGCCTCCGAACTTGTGCGGAGACCTCGGCGGGGACGGCCGCAGGGGGCTGGGAGTGTGGAGAGCGTGGGGGGGCCCCTTCCCGGGCAGTCACCCCCTGGCCCGCCCCGGGAGCTGGTGAGGACTGTGGGGGAGGGAAGGGGGCAGTTCTGGAAGCGTGTAGTTGGAGACGAGCTCGAAGACTCTGGGGGAACGCGGCCTTCCACCTTTGGCCTCCTCATTTGAATGCTGTTGGGTGGACCCAGCTCGGGGACACCTTTGTGCGGGCTGACCTGGGCGCTGCCGGTGCTCGGAGTTAGGTCAGAATACCTTCTCCTCGTGCCATGCATCACGGCCATTTTCCAGGTCGGGGCGCGTTGGCACCGGCGGCATAAATAACCCCCGGGAAGCGTGGGTCAGGGTGGGAGCCCGCTGCCTCCACCCGACCATGGTATATGTCAAACTGCCCCATGAACGAATTCTCCGGGGATCTGTTAACTGCAGGCTCTCAGGCCCCTTCCACGAGATAGACTCAGTAAACTCAGGAATCTGGATTTAAAAACAAAACCCCAAATCTATATTTTCTATCATCAGGAGGGACTGGGACCGGGGACCGGTGGCGGATGCTGGGGTTCACAGCTCGCCCCCAGGTCAGCTCTCACCTGCTTGGGCCCCAGTCCTCTGTGAGCTGTGACCCTGCAGCTCCTCCCCAATGGGTGGCCTCTTAGGAGCTGGAGCATCTGCTGGGACATCAGCGCCTTTATTAAAACCTTAAAGTCTGTTGGGGAAACTGAGGCTCGGGTGTCCACATGGCCAGGGTGTCCCCCACAGTCAGGGGGTTCCAGAGTCCTGCAGAGGGCCCTGAACTCGGCTAGTCCAACCTGTGATTAGAGGAGGATGCTGAGGGTGGACGGGAGGGGCCAGCCCAGCCGATCCCTCCCTCCCAGCACTCACAGGGCTCCTACTGGCCCTGCTGCAGTGCTGCCCTGGGCACTGGTGTTTGCCCTGAGGAGGCCTCCCTCTGGGCGGGGGAGCACGGGGGGGGGGGGGTGATCAGCTCTTCACGGGGCAGGACCCTGAGCAGCCGAGGGAGAGGAGGAGAGCCGGGCAGGGGAGCATGGGGGGAGGGTATGCTGGCAGTGCGAACAGCGAACAGCGTGGACAAAGGCTGGGAAGTGTGAAAGGCGTGGCGTGGGGTGCTGGGGAGCAGGGAGAAGCCAGAGGGGATGGAAAGGCGGGCGTGGCCACGTTGTAGAAGGTCTCGAGTGCCCTGCTGAGGCGTGGGCCCGTGGGCCCTGCCTTTGCCTGAGCCCTAAGAGCCGCCATGCAGACTCCTGGGCCCCACCCGGCCTTGGGAGTTGAATCTGGAGGGAGGCCCAGGGAAGGCAGCAGGGGGAACCCACTAGCGAGTCGCCCTGGTTACGACACACCATTTCCCAGCAGGTGTGGGGTGACCTCAGGATTTCCACATCAGAGCAGCGACTGAGTGCTGGTGTTTGTACAGCGGAGCCCGGGGCTGCAGAAAGCCCAGCAGGCAGGGAGGTTGTCCGCCCAGCGTCCCGTTTCCTGATGCTCAGACTCAGAAAGGAGCTGGAGTGAGGTGTCAGAGAAGTGGGAAGGGGACCTTTCCTGGACCCTCTCTCCTCCCCCTCCCCCCTGACCCGCCCCAGGATGGAGGCATTTGGATCAAACAGCTCACTGCCCTCGGCTGCTTCCCGTGCACTGGGAGGGGGCAGGGACCGGAGGCCCCTCGGTGCTCCATTCCTCACATTTGTAAAATCGAGATCATGTTTTATAAGATACTGATCACCATTTCCAACACACAGTCCATCCATGATAAGGGTTTTGTCTGTTGTGACTGTCAAGAATTACAGCCCAGAGGTTCAGAGCATGGGCTCCAGAGCCACACTGCCTGGGGCCGAGAGTGGCTTTGCTACTTACAACGTAGCTGACTTCTCAGGACCTCAGTTTCCCCATTTGTGAAAGTATAGTGACTACTTTATATGGTTGTAGTGATGCTGAAAATAAGTGTCAAGCATACAGAACAATGCCCGGTACAGAGTAAGCACCATGTATTTGTTAAATGTTAAGAGATTAACCCCATTGGATGGGGGTTAGTCCGCCCATTTTGCAGGTGAGGAAACAGAGTCAGCGATGTGTGTGGTGGCCTGGCCTAAGGTCCCATGTGTAGGACTGACAGGGAGGGATTCGAACCTGCTTCCCTCCCCAGCCTGTGTTCTTCGCCGTCCCAGTTTGCTGGGGTGACCAAGAGGGACATCTTTCCCAGCATTCCTCATGGCCGGCCCTGTGGAGGCCTACCTGGCCATGTGAGACCAGACTTCCCTTGGCTGGTCTGGAAGACAGGCCGATGGCTTGCGGGGATGTTGTATGAACTTGCCCTTGCCAGAGGGGATGGGAGAACCCAGCGGTGGCTGCAGGGTCCTGCAGGAGCCAGCGTCAGATGGGCCGTATTCCCGTTGCTTGTTGTGTGACTTCCAGCAAGTCGTTCTGCTCCTCTGAGCTGGAGGCACAGAGATGGGCTTGAAGGCAGGGCCCCAGGTTCAGATGTGAGCTTGCTGCTTCCCATCTCTGACTGGAGGCAGCTGCCTAACCTCTCTGAGCCTCGGTTTGCTTGTCTGTAAAATGGGTGTGGTGGTGGGGGGGTGTTCACAAGATAATTTTTATAGGCACCTTGCCCTTGGCTCAGTGATTGCAGTTTCTGCCCCATTTAGGACAGAGTCACCTCTCCATATCCAACACCTGGCTTCCTCATTCATTTCTTCTTCGAATGTGTATTGAGCACGGACCTGTGCAGGCAGGTGCCAGGTGCTGCCGACAGCATTGGAAGGTCCCTGCCCTCCTGAGCTTAAATTCCACCTGAGAAGACAGGCCATACCTACAAACATGCTCACGGACCCCACCCTTATCTGTAATTCCTAAAGCCACCGGCTCGGAAAACCGCAAGCTTGTGCACGACCTGACCCGAGCTCAGCTTGAGGCCACTGGGCCTTTATTTCTCCTCGCTGAGCGCTGTGATGGGTCCCGGGTGCTGCGTGGAGGGGAGGGGGTTTTCCGTCGGCGGGTATTTGTTCACGGTGACCTTTGTATAATCGGAGGGCTTCTGGCCCCAGGATTTCGCTGAGGGAACGTGGACCTGCGATGTCCTGTCGCAGTGACAGCGCCCGAAGGGGAAGGGGAGAGGGTGACGCGGGCCACGGCCTCCCTGAGGAGGACATTAAAGACGGGCAGAGCGGGGAGTAGAGAAGGTCTCGTCCATCGCCCACCCGCTTCCGCCGCCGCTCACCTGCTCCGTGGGCCGCTCGGCTCACACGTCTGAGCCTTTCCAGGAAGCGCTGGTGCCTCAGGTTCAGCCGGGGCTCCGCAGACTCATCCTCACTCTGGGCCCCGGGCCCCTCGCCTCCAGGTTGCTGAAGAAAGCCGGGGTCTGGGCTGAAGCGGCCTGGGTGCTGGGCCTGCCGGGCGGTCACCAGCGGGTGTGTGGAGCAGGTGTCCTGAGGGGAGGACGTGTGCAGGGACTAGCAGCCTCCAGCCCGCAGAGCAGCCCACACGCTCAGAGTGACGGTCCTGAGGCCAGCACCGGGCTCATGCACTCAGCGAACATGCCAGGGGCTGGGGACACAGCAGCCCAGCGAGGGCCCTGGTGGAGCTGAGGCTAGTCGGGGAGGGGACTCCGAGGGGGTGACTTTCGGCCTGAGACCTGAAGTAAAGACATGCAGCTATCCGGGCAGAGAACAGCAAGTGCAAAGGGTGTGTGGGACCCACAACAAGGAAGCTGATGCGGTTGGCTGGAACTGAGCCAGGCGGAGAGGGGGGGCCATAGGGAGCCCCCAGCAGCCTGGTGCCTGCACGATCTCACTGGACTTGCAGACTAGCCCTTCAAAGCAGGACCCGCTCGTCTCCAGACGTCACAGACGAGGAAACAGGCAGAGAACAGTCTAGTAACGCGTCCAGGGGCACAGCTGCAAGGTGGCGAGCAGGGCTGTGACCCACCGCTCCAGGGTCCGCAGGCTTCACCACTGAGTTTAAACTCCTAATGGAACCGGGGCTCAAATGCCGAGGGCCGCCTGCTGCTGCCATCACTGCTGGTGTGCCCGCCTGCTGTGGGCCAGCCCGCAGCCCCGTGGACGTGGTCAGGCCAGGAGTGGCATGACAGACGGTCACTTACCAGTGAGCACCTTCCCCAGGGCCAGACAGTGAGGACACACTCAAGCAGAGGGGACCCGGGGAGGGGGCACAGGACCAGCGGAGGCCCCACTTCATACCGGGAACTGTGCTGGGAGGAGGCGGGTAGACGTGTGGATGCCCCCCTCCATTTCTCTGAGGAGGAAGCTGAGGCTCAGGGTAGAGACTTACCTGATGACACAACTCGGAAGGGGCAGAGTCTGGATTCAAGCCCAGGCCGCTGACCGGGAAGTCGTTCACTTGCTCGTAGCCGCTGTGCTGAGCCATCCCCACGAGGCGTGGAGGCAGAGACGGGGTTTCTTGGTGGGAGATAAGGGAGCGCAGGCACTGAGAGGGGAGGAAGGCCGCGGCTCCCGAGCAGCCAGGACGTGTGGTGCCTTTTCAGAGGGGACAGGCCCTTCTCGGGAGGAGAGACACCAGTCTGCCGGCCAGCCCTCCGAGCCCACGGAGCTGCAGCTCCGGCCAGCCTGCCCGCAGGGATGGAGCAGCAGCCTCCGCGGCCCCGCCCCGCCACTGGGCAGCTCCCTCAGAAGATCTCTCCTGAGATGGAGCCAATTAACTTTCCAGGAGCTTTCACGTTCTGGCTCCGGTTCTGCCCCGTGGAGGCGGCAACCATCGCACTCCAACAACAACCCTATATTTCTCTCTCTCAGACGACACAGCCAGAGTTCTTAGTCATCCTTCTTGACTCAGGGGACGGTAAAGAGATCAGTCTGACCTTGGACATGATCCAGTTGGTCAGAGTCCCGTATAAAACTTCCCAGTCAGAGAGGAAAGAGGCTTTTTTTCATCCTGCAGAGCTTTATTTGAGGAATTCACACAGGGAACATCCACCTCTCTTCCATAGCTTCTTGTTTCACCTCCTTGGATCTGGAGCCCGTGCCTCTGTTGATGCAACCTGCACTTATACTTTGCAGCAGCCATGTCCCACTCGGGGCTCATATTGGGTTTGTCAGTTAAAACCTCCAGATTTCTCTTCTACATATGCTGCTATCAAAGTTTCTTTCATTCTGAGATTCCTTGTTTGAGGCTAACAATCATTATCAGTCTTTCTTAATTTCTAATAAATGTACTTCAGGCTAAATGGCTATATTTTTTTCTCTTAGTACTGTTTTGGCTTTATTCCACAGGTCTTGTAATACAATGTCATTGACTGCTAAAATAGTTTACAGTTTCTCTTTTGTCTAAAAGTTTATGTGCTTTTAAAATGTTTTAAGGTAGATGGGATTTTTGAAAGTTTACTTACTGCTGATTTCTAAATTTATTACATTACTAGGGGCCCAGTGCACGAATTCGTGCACCTTGAAAGGAACTGTGGGCCATGAGGCTGCGGTGGGCACAGGGGCGGGTTTCAGCCCATCCTCCACAGCCCCTCCTGCCATGGCCCTGGTCCCCTGTCCGCTGGCAGCCTCGCTCCCGCCGCTGCTGCCCCCACGCACTGACAGCACCGTCCCCGCTCGCACCCACTGATGGCACAGAGCAATTGGGGCCAGCGCCAGCAGCGGGTGCAAGCAGCGGCTGCTGCCCTGATCGCCCCTCAGGAGCAGGAGGAGGTGGAGAAGCCCTAAGGAGCGATCTGGGCCGGCAGCCGCCACTCACACCCACTGACAGTGCTGAGCGATTGGGGCTGGCACTGGGCAGGCAGCGGGTGCTAGTGGGGTCGGCTCCAACAGCAGGTGCGAGTGCTCGGCGGGACCGCGGCATGTGGGAGCAAAGAAGTTTCAGTAACCACCAGAGGCTCGCCCTGATGACGCCCTGGCGCCCCTGCTCACCTGCTCCACTATCCCATCACGGCCGATGCCCGCCATGTTGTGCATGGTCAGAGCACATCACAGCGACCAGTTGTTCGGTTGTTCTGCCGTTCGGTCTATTTGCATTTTAGGGTTTTATATATATATATAGATGGTTAATATTTGTTAATATTTTTATTATATAAAAATGAAGATTTTCTTTGTAAGATTTTCTGGTTAATTTTTCTGTATGGTCGATCCTCTTGCGTTTGAAAGGAGGTATATTTTCTATTGGATAGAAAGTTCTAGAAATATATCTGTTAGCTCAAGCTTGTTAACCATAGCATTTGTATTGTTTATGTTTTTGTCTACCTGGTTTATCTCCCCTTGTGATAGAGGATCTGCTCTCCTGGCCTTCTCTCGGTTTTTTATTTTGTTTTGTTTTTCGTTTTTGCTTTCTTTTCAAAGCTGTTATCAGGTGCAATGACTAGAAGAAGGGTTCGTGCGTTATACCTTCTTGGCCAATTGTTCCTTTATCGGTATAAAACAGCCACCTTTCTCTCATCTAATACTTTGATGTCTTGAATTCTGTTTTATTTGGTATTAATATTCCTATACCTCTTATCTTTATTTGCATTTTTCTTGGCTAATTTTCTGATTCTTTATTTTCTTTTCAACTCTAAAGCTGTAGGCTTTTTATTTGACCCCAGTCTGGTGGCCAGATGAATTTAAAAGAAAACAAAACTTGCATCTCGGTCTCAACTCCACAACCCACTGGCTTAGTAATCTCAGACAAGTCATTTCCCTGTTGGACCTCAATTTCCTCATCCATAGAATGGGGAAGGGCTGCTGTGCCCTCTGTCTGGGTTTTTGTGGAAATAACTGCGATAGTGAATGTGAAAGGCATGGCACACACCCCCGTGCACATACTGGTCATTGGGTGTAAGTATGGGCCGGCGTTCCAGGCAGCGAGAACGCAGGTGCGAAGGCCCGGAGGTGGGAAAGCCCCACATGAGGTGGCCGATGACCTCACTTTGGCCACCTTCGGGTGGCCGCTGCCTCTGATCACAGAGGCACGTGAGTAAGACCCAGTCCCGGGCTGGCCTGGAGGGACTTTGTCTGCAGACGGAGAGAAGGGTGGGCGCAGCTCACCGTTAGAGAATGGGAAGGATGTTGGGACAGGGACAGGCAGAGCACGGAGGTGGCTGAGGAGGCGCAGGGTTTGACCAGGAAGTCCTGAGGGGGCGGCACAGGAGGAGGCCATGAGAGGCGGAGGACGGGCCCCAGTGAAGGGCAAGTGGGGGAGCCTGGCACATTTGGGGAGGGTGGGAGAGTGCCGATGGGTAAGGACTGCTCTGGGGCCCCTTGCCCTCGCCCACTGAGGAGGAAGGCAGTGGGGCTTGCAGAATTTTTGGAATCCTCACTGACGCCAGTGCCCCCCTTCTTTCTCATTACCATAGCAACCAGCATCCCATAATGGGCAAGAGGTAATAGGGACAGAAGGCAGGGAACATTTGAAAAGCAGCCTTGCACCTTTGGGGGTGCTGGGGCTTAGGGAAGGTGTGGGGGTCTCAACTGTTGTTCCTTTCCACTTGTTGGGGTCTCCTGGCACCTCAGGACACCCCCACCCTCCAGGAGAACACCAGCTGGTGATAGTAAGACAACGAGGGACCACAAACATGGGTGTGGTTTTTAAAATGGAGCTCTTGCAACACTTAAACATCAGGACAACACTCCTAAAGGCTGGATTTCTGGCTGCTTTTGTGAAAAATAAAAAGCCTTCATTCTCACAGGGCAGAAAGTGCTGAGGCAGCGTGGCAGTGCCCTTTGGGACCGGGCGTGGGCTCCCCGCTTGCCCCCTCTCTGCTCCCTGAGGTCTGAGTTCTCTTAGGTGTTTGCGTTTCCTCTGGAGGAGTGACTCTCTGGCCAGCGGGTGGCTGAGGGCTGGGAGCCGCCCCGGAGGCAGTGAGTGCCCTGGACCCGAGGCAGGCCCAGAGGTAGATGGCGCCTTGTAAAAGGCCGCCCTGCAGGCACTTGACGTGGCATCGGGAGTGGACTCAGGGTCTTTGGGGATCCTTCCAGCCTGAGGAAGGATGCTTCTGAGACCTCTGTCGACACGCCCCAGGACTCTAGACTGCTCACTCCAGTCTCTTCCCTCCCGTCCACCTTTTCTCTTTTCCTTTTTATTGCAACACTAGAGGCCCCGTGCACAACATTCATGCACTGGGGCGAGGGAGGGGTCCCTCAGCCCAGCCTGTGCCCGTTAGCAGTCCGGGAGCCCTCGGGGAATGTCCAGCTGACATCCTTAGCTCTGCCCCAGAGGCGGGAGAGGCTCTCGCCACCACTGCTGGGCTCGCCAGCCGTCAGCCCGGCTTCTGGCTGAGCGGTACTCCCCGTGTGGGAGCGCACTGACCACCAGGGGGCAGCTCCTGCGTTGAGCGTCTGCCCCCTGGTGGTCAGTGCGCATCACAGCGACCGGTCGTTCCGCAGTTCGGTCGATTTGCATATTAGCCTTTTATTATATAGGATGCGTGCAGACAAGTGTGCAGCTTCATCCATTTTCTCAGTGACCATGTGCATGTGTAGCCCAGTCAGGAAACAAAGCATGACCAGCCCCCGGAAGGCTCCCTCCTGCCCCCACCTGCAAGGACACTATCCCGACTTCTAACCCCGAGATCGCTTTGTCTCCTTTTGAACTTTTCATCAGTAGAATCAGTGTTGCCCTTCCTTCGCTCAGCTTGTACCCGTGAGACCTGTCTGTGTTGCCACGCACCCGTCATTTCCTCAGGGTCTCAGAGGGTTTACTTGGTGCTTAGAGATGAGCTTTGGCCGCCGGCTCCAGCACCACGGTCCGAGGCCTCTGCCACCAGCCATGGTCTCTTTGCCTCCCTGCAACCACCCCATGAGCAAGTGGTTCTGCCCGCACTTCACAGATGAGGAGACTGAGGCTCTGAGAGGACCCCAGCTTGCCAAGCTCTCCCAGACAGTCAGGGCAGGGCCCCCACACTTAGGCCAGAATTATGCTCCGGGTCTTAGATGCCCTGGAGTCCTGCCACCATGAGTGACCCCACACGTCGGTGCGTCCCTGACTGCCCAGGATGATCTGGGGTGAGACAACAGGAAGAACTTGAGGGGGAACGCCTTCCCCTCCACCCCCACGGCCTGTCTGCAGACAGAAATGAACAGGGAGCTCTTATCTGTGCCCACGCATCGCCAGCTTTGGGTTTGCCCCGGGGGCAAAGTCCTGGTCACTGTGGAGACATGTTCACTGGTGAGGGCTGGGCAGACAGGATGGAGGCCAAGTTCCAGCCCGGTCACCTCCTACCTCATCACCTTGGGACTCTTTCTGAGCCCCTCTGAGCCTTGGTCTCCCCTTCTGTGCAGGGCGTGTGTGGCTGCATCTTTCACAGGGGGCTTGCCAGAGGAGCACACAGGGAAGTGTGGAACGGGACCAAGTTTATGGCTGCTCCCTCCGTGCCAGGCGCTGTGCTGTGGACTCCAGAGCCAGAAGGTCTAGGATCAAATCCCAGCCCCACCGCTTACAGCTGTGCATCCTTAGGCAGGTTTCTGAGCCTTCCTGGGCCCCAGGCTCCCCGTGTCTACCTTCAAAGGGGATGAGAATAACAGCCAGCACCTGCCATGTTCCTCGGGTTGGGGAGGTGGAACCCATAGTCTAACGGCTGGAGGGACAGGGGACAGGCCGGGCAGTTGTGGTGACGTCTGCGGACCTCAGGGAGGAGGCCCACCAGGGGCCGTGGCTGTTGTGAGTGACTGTTGTGACTGTCGCTAACACAGCCAAAATCTAATCAGCGCCCCGAGGCCTGACGTCATGCGTCTTGTCTCCAAGGAAATGAGTAATAACTGTGGTAATGCCCCAATTACCGGCTCCCCGGAGGTCAGCTCTCCGGGTGGCCCATCGTGCCTGCATTAGGGCGTTAAGGGGACTCCGGCCAGGAGTGGTCAGTGTTATCCAGCAGTGAGAGGTGGACCATGCCAGCTGCCCAGGCGCCCTGCGCACGGCCAGGGGGCGTTTGTTCAGTCATTCTCCCGTTCACAGGCTCTGTGGGCCCGCCCTGTGCTGGGCACTGGCCTGGGCTCTGGGGCCACAGCAGGAAGGTGGCGGGCACAGGCTCTGGCCCTGTGGGAGCTGGCATCCAGTGGGCATCTGGACAGTGCCGGGAAAGGTGCGTGTGTGATGGGCTGCAGGGTAAGTGCTGTGCAGAGAAAGGAAGCAGGAGGGGGGCTTGGAGGGCTGCTGGCTCAGCCTCCGCCCCGGGCCTCCGGGCCTCCTGCCGATGGCGTGGCCTCCAGAATCCTAGATGGAGTCGCCTGTGCCTCCCCAGGGCCCCACTGGCTGCTCGGACTCAGCCTGTCCACAGCCGGCACAAGGGCACACGCTGCCATAAAGTGGCCGTTGGCACAAGATGGGCCTCCCAGCCACCGGGACAGGGGCCTCCCAGCCACCACCACCACCACCACCCCTCCCCCCGCGTGAAGTCACGTGTCTGCAGTGTGCATCCTTAGGCGGAGTGTATGGTCTCCCCCAGCAAGCCGGCTCCCTTCCTAGCACCACTGCCCGCCAGGGCCACCTCCGCCCCAGCTGCCACCAGCAGCCACTGCCTCTGCCACGCCCACTCCCAGGCAGGGCGGAGCCTGCCCCTCCTCCAGCTCCAGCGCCCGTCCTCCCGCCCGTGGTCGTGGCCGCCCGTGGTCCTGGTCGGCACACACCGGTGGATGGGATTTCCGGACAGCACCTCTCCCGCTGAGCCTCCTCAGGGCCCCGCTGCCTGGGGGTGTCGGGACTGCTCGCCATGCCTGCAGACAGGCTGCCTCTGGCCCTGCCGACCCCTGCTCCATGCCGACCTCTCCTACCCAGCGCCGCAGCCCAGGGGCCGGCTTGTGTGGCGAGAACTGGCTGTGCGTCCTCCTGGCCCTTCGCTCCCTCTTCGCTTGTCCCTCCTCCCTCTCTCCCAGGAGCCTTCAGAATCTGTAAAATGGGATTAATAATCGTACTCACCTCGGGGGCCTTAGAGCGTCTGAACAGCGCGTGGCATGGAGGGAGGCTGTGCACGGCCTCAGTGAGGACACAGTGACGTGCACGTGGCCATGTGCCGAGTGCCGCTGTGTGCCAGCCCGGGGCTCGGGGTTCAGGTTCTGACGAGGACCGTCCCCTGCCCTCAGGGAGCCGCGGTGCCCTCTGGGACATTGTCCTCCCTCTCCACACTCCCGCCTCCCCTGGAGAATTCTGTTCGTCCTCCCCGGGTCACCCCCGGAGGAGCAGCGTGCCTCACCCACGGCGCCTCCTGCTGCCTCTCACATTTTCCTGGGTGCTGCCCTGCTCTCTGCAGCCTGCTTCTCACGCCGTTCCTCCAGGGTCCACGCCACCGGTAAACGGCCACTCCACCCGCTCAGGCTCCGGCCTCGCTCCTCCCCTTTTCCTCTCACCCACCCCAAGTTCCACCCTGTGGGCGCCACCTTCAGCCAGATCCAGGCCCAGCCCCTCTCCCCAGTCCTTCCCCACAACCCTGTGTGAGCCCCGCACCTGCTGCCCGGGCCAGTGCAGCGGCCTCCTCACCGGGCCCTGCGTCGGCCCCGGGCCGCAGGCCTTCCCACCTCACAGCCCGAGGGATGGTTTGAAAAGTCCCGGTGTCACGTCCCTGCTCAGACCTTCCAGTAACTTCTCTTCTCACCCAAATATTTGTCAAAAGGAAGAAGGAAGAAAGGAATGAATGAGTGAATGGCCTTGTTCGCATCTGTAGTACCTGGCACATAGTAGGTGCTCGGGAAACACCTGCACCCAGGACACACAAGGGCATGGGTGAATGGGTGAGGACCTGGAGCACACAGTAGGTACGCAGGAGCCTGGTGGGCTCCGTTGGCTGAGTTCCTGATTCTTGCTCCTGGTTCTTGCTCCAGCAGAGCCAGCATGCTGCCAGCCCTCCCGCCACTGGCTGGGCTGGAGGAGGGGCCGGCAGGCTGAGCCCACGCCATCTGGGGCCCTGGCCTGGCCTGTCTCACTGTCCTGGGTGCAGCTGTTGACGCGGCTGCTGGTTCTGGGAACCCGGGCCAGGCAGCAGTTCCGGGAAGGCTGCTGCCTCAGGGAGAAGTGTGTCCCTGGCCCCCTGCCTTACCGCCCCGCTGTCCCCGAGGCCGGAGGCAGCTCCCGGCGGCCTAGGACTGCGGAGTTTTAGGGACCAGTGGCTCCAAGGGAGGCCCCCGCGGCCCCCGAGTGCCGCTGGCTTCCTCCACAGGCCTCTCGTCATGGGCCTGGCTGCATCCTGTCTGCGGATCCAGCCCTTCTCGCGGGTTTGTGGTCAGCAGTGAGGCGAGGAGCAAGAGGCCCGCACACCCTCCGGGCTCAGGAAGCGCCTCCTCGGACACTTCCGGACGGTGCTGGCCGCGGACATTGCAAGGCTCGCCGCTCACCTGCCCCGATAAAGCGTGAGTGAGAGGGGTTTCTCTGCCGGGGCGCTCCCTCTGAGCTGCTGTCTTCCCGGCTCAGGCTGGCGCTCAGATCCTAGCGCTGTGACCACAAGCCGGTGCTCTCGCCTCTCTGTGCCTCAGTCTCCTCATCTGTAAAGTGGGGTTTTAATGGCACCAACTTCATAGAATTGTGAGAACCAAATTGAGTAATACACTGTAAGCACTGAGAACAATGCCGGGCACATGATAAGCATTATGAATGCATAGCAATTATTACAGGCAAAAGCTTGGTACATACCCATGTTTAAAGGTAGATGACTGATTTTTGTCATTGCTGAAGGTTAGCCCACAATTCATTTCATAGCTGCTTATTGAGCACACACTGGGCACGGATCAGGCCCTGTTTAGGCACCGGGGACAAGGCAGTGCCCACGGGCTCGGCCCTCCTGGGCTTGCACTCTCCTCTACACGTGAAGACAAATCACTAAACGTCACAGGCCATGTTTCACACCCCCACTTCAGGACCTCGCAGCAGAACGAGAGGGGCTGTTTCATATTGTGGCAACACAGGACACTTCTTTGGTGACCCATGTATGTCCTTTGCCTCTGTTTCTTAAAGGCTGTTTGTCTTGTTGATTTTGTAAGACCTTTTTATATATAATAGGCCATCAGCCCTCCATTATGTAGATTACTACTTTTCTCTCGTCTTTGGCTTGCTTTCTGTTTCTTCTTTGGCGTGTTTTGATCTGAGGAAGTTGAAAATTTTTTGCAGTCAGATCTTTCTATCTTTGCCATCTGCCTCCTGAAATAAAACCAGCACTCACACGTGTAACCTCAGTGATGTGATTAGAGACGGCGATAAGTACATGGAGCTGTAAGCAGGGGCTGCGATGAGTGCCAGGGGCAGCCCTGGTTAGGGGATGGGTTTCTGGGTGCAGAGGCTCCACGGGACAGAAGGGCCGGGAGTGTCAGAGGCCAGTGGGATGCAGACTTGTGGGGGAGGGGGAGGGACAGTGGATGGGTGCCAGGGGCTTGAGGTTTCTTATTTCCTGAAACCTTTCACTTTAAGACAGCTGTGGGCTCCCATGCAGGGGTAAGAAATGATACGGAGACGCCCTGTACGCTCAGCTTCGCGCAGGTGACACCTTCCAGAACGGAGGTGCGTGGCCACAGCCAGGACCTGGTGCAGCTCCCCCCGCTTTCCTGCACTCCCTCCCCCGCGCAGGCCTTCATTCTGTGCAGGTCTATCGCTCGCACAGCTGTGTCTCCCCCCACAGGC
The DNA here is from genome assembly GCF_951640355.1 of Cnephaeus nilssonii. Lineage (NCBI taxonomy): Eukaryota > Metazoa > Chordata > Mammalia > Chiroptera > Vespertilionidae > Cnephaeus > Cnephaeus nilssonii. The sequence continues at coordinate 9,287,436 of NC_137073.1, forward strand.
TAGACGCAGAGCGGTCTGTCCTCACAGGGATCCCTCCCTGTGATGCCTTTTATAGCCACACGGCCCTCCCCTCCTGCCTGCCTGCCCCCACTCACCCGCAGTAACGCGCTCTCCCTCTCCAATGCTGCCGCTCAGGAGCGTCACACATGGAAACGTTACATACATGGAATCAGGCAGAGCGTCCCTTTGGATGGGCCGCCTTCGCTCCGGGCGTGGACTGTGTTCCGTGTGGGGATGCTCCTCCTGGGGGGGCCGTGACCCCTGGGGAGCTGTGCCTCGGGGTGAAGACACCTTCAGAGCCGGAGGCCAGTGAAGGCCTGAGGGACAGTTCGTGGCCTGGGTGCCAGCAGCATGGAGAAGGCTGGGGTGACCCAGGTCTGCAGCAACTGCGGACGGCCCCGTGGCCCCGTCCCGTTCTCTCAGCCCCACTCTGGGCTGAGGAAAATCCTGCCACAACCCTGTTCCAAGACCCTCAAAATCTGCTCATTGCCCAGAGGAGGGGCTCAGGGGATCTGTGGGCCCCTAAAGTAGAATGCAAAGTTGAATGCCTGCACTTGTCTAGAAAGAGGGATTGGAGTTTGCACCCGTGTTCAGACGGGCCCGTGGTCCCCAGGACATTAAGGACTCTGCTGGCAGACAGAGGGAGAGGCTGGGCGCTGAGGCTCTGGGGCCTGAGCGCCCTGCTCACAGCCGGGCCTGCCCCACTACAGCCAGGGCCGCCGCTCACGCCGCTCTGTGCCTTGGTTCCTCCTCTGAAAATGGGGAATAATAGCACCTACTTCATGGGGCTGTTTTGAGTATTGAATGAATTAATATGACAAAAGTATAGAGGGATGTGGTAAATACCGTATGTTAAGTGAGTAATGAGGCTGCCCTCTGGCCTTGGGGCCTCTCTGTGCCTGTTGTCATCCTCTCAACAAGCTGCAAGTCAGCAGCATTTCTTCCAGAGGGAAGCCCAGGTGCGTTTGGGCACCGTCACCTCCCTTGTCCTGGATCTCATATCTCTGTTCACTTGGCGTTAGTTGGTGTGTGTGTTTGTTTAAGTTGCTGCTTCGCCTCTGGCCCATGGGGGTTTGTAGACAATACAAATCCTCGGCTTTTTCTGCTGCTCAGTCAGCCTTTCTGGTCCCATGCGCGGGCAACCGCTGTTTGAAATTGACAAGCAGGATGGCCAGCTCTTTCTGGCTCGTTTCATTCGTCTTGTTGGGTTCAGCCTGTGTTTCTGAAGGAGGAGAAGTTGAAGGCGTTGATACATTGGAAGGAGCCTTGGGCCCAGAAGCCAACAGACCTGGGTCCTGACTCTAGCTCTGCCCTCTCATTAGCTGTGGGACCTGATGGGCAAGTTATTTGACCTCTGGCCTCGGTTCCCTTGGGTGGAACGTGGGGCTACCAGCCCATCTAGCAGGGTCTTGGGCAGATTCCGTAGGGTAACGCTTCTGCTGCATTAGCGAAGTGCCAAGCACAGGGGATTTTATTTGCACAGGCCCTTGGCCCCACGTAAGGCAGCTGTTTCCAACCGTCAGGCTCTGCTCAACCGTGGCCTGGGGGTGAGTGCCCCATCCCTGGAGGAGTGCAAGCAGGCACTGGCCTGCAGCCCGTCGGAGATGAGATGTCTGCAGGGCTCCCTGTCCAGTTGGCAGTTGAGCCAGGCAGGCCACCCCTGAGACTCCGCCCGACTCCCACCGGTCAGGGATCCCTGACTGAGGGTGCGAACTGGAAATTGTTTCCTCTTGCCACGTGCTTGACTGGGATCAGTTGGCAATTACTGTTTTAATTCCTTATTTATCTGCATCTGTGCCATGGTTTCCCTGAAATGCAGCTCCCGCATCCGGTGAAGCCTGCTGTGAGTGCTGCGTGTGTGTGTGCATGTGTGTGCGCGCGCGCGTGTGTGTGTGTGTGTGTGTGCGCGCGCACACACGTCTAGAAGGGCCCTCCGAGTCGGACCGGAGATGACACCTGACTGCCGTCAGTGCTGTTTTAGTCCGCCCTTCGGAGGACTTTCCACGAGAGCCCTTCTGCTGTGTGAGCTTGGCCAGGCCTCTTAGCCTCCCTGTTTCTCTTTATTCAAAGGCGGGGCTAGAGTGACCCCCTTGCCATCTCTGCCACAGGATGCTGTGGGCATCTGTGAACTTGCGAGAGGGAAAGTTACGGGACTTGGCAGAGGAAGCCGCGTCACAGACCCACCACCGCACGCCCTCCCCTGCTTCCTGATCTCCGCTGTGACTCTGCAAGGAAGGGGTGCCCGGTCTCCCCCGAGGGAGAGCTTTCTAGCCCCATGCGGAGCCCGTTAGGGGCACCTGTCTCTCCGAAGTGACTTGATTCGACCGACCTTTACTGAACACGTGCTACGTGCCCGACACCGATGCCGGCCCTGGGACCCGGCAGGGAACGAGGCAACCGCGGCCCTCGGGGAGGACGGCACACGCTGGAGAGAACAGTCTCTCTCCCACTCGCTCCTTGCCCTTTGCCCCCGGGGGTGCAGGCCAGTTACTTCCCAGGCCGCGCTCAGCGCGGTCTGTCTGACCCTCTGCAGGATTGTGCTTTTGGGCAGGAACACGAGAGCACTGTCCACTCCTCTGGGCGGAGCTTCAGAAAGCTCGTGGCCTTGCTCGGTCCGTTCCTAGCGATGCTAACTCTGACCACCTGCTGAAGGTGGTGCCTTCCAGGCTTCTGTATGTAAAGTTATGCACAATTATAGATATAAATTACATAAAATTATAATGTTAGTTATTCTGACTCATTCATTAGTAAATCACTAACACGAGGTTGGTGGGAGCTAGAGGCTACCGTGGCGACGAGAGCTGTCCCTGCTCCCCCTTGTCACCTGTCCCTGCAGACTCCTGCATCCCTGCTCTGACTCCCGGGGTTACAGTGGTTTCTGTAATGTCTGTTGTGATGCTTCAGTTGTGCCCACGTGGGCCAGTGGGCACCGTTCCAGCTGACTCCTGTCCTTTACCGTGTCCCCAGCATTCCTGAGCACTTCCTTCCTTCCTGGCACAGCGACAATCCAGGCTGGCACCTCCCTGCTCCTGGAGCCAGAATTTCCCCAAGGGGTGCTGGCTCCTGTCAAAGCAGAAAAGGATTTAGAAGCCATGGCCTGGGCGCCGGGGCGCATGGTGACCCGATGCCCAGCTGGGTCCTGGGCGGACAAAGGGCGCTGTGGAGGCCGCTAGCAAAATGGAAGCAGGGTCAGCGGATTAGATTGCATCATGCGTCCGTGTAATTTCCTGATTTTGCTGGTTGCACTGGGGCTATGCAGAGAATGTCCTTGTTTCCCTGAAATCTACACTGGAGTATTGAGGGGTACTTTATTCCTGTGAGTAAATAAATAAGAGAGAGAGGCTGAGGGAGGGAAATGAATGGAAAGGACGGGAGAGGGAAGGGTGGGATGGGCATGAGTGTGTGTGTCGGAGGAGCAGCAGGAGTGGAGGCGAGCAGGTGGCAGGAGCCAGGTGCGCAGCTGCTGGGCTGGGGGAGGGAGGCGGCCGCTGGCAGAGCCTTCGCGTGGGACGAAGCCCCTGGAGAGCTTCCCGCAGGGGCTGGAGCTTCTGCTGTGGCTTCAGCCCCCACCGTGCTCCCGACACCGTGCTCCCGACACGCCTCCTCTGTGCAGGGCACCTGCGAGCTTCCTGCCTGTCACTCCCGGTGCAGGGAGAGCCCAGAGCCCAGAGACGGTGACTGTCTGAACAGCACATGGTACTAAGCAGCAGCAGGAGGCCTGGCAGCTGCCTTTCTGAATATGACCCCAAGGCAGAGACCCAAGCGGGAACGAGGGTGGGCGCTGTCAGCGTTGCCCGGAACACACCCCAGGACAGTGCTTTGTAGGGGGCATTTGGCATGAGGTGCCAGGAGTGTGGGGAGTGACGCTCCGTGGCCCGATGGGATCTGCTTCTGAGCATCTTCCTAATGAGAACCACTGGCAACCTCCCCCATCCCTTCCTGTGCCCGGGGGCTTGAGGCCTCAGTGTGTCGGCTCATTGGTCCTCACAGCGCCCGGTGCGATGGAGACTGAGGTCGGAGGGCGAGCTGCTTGCTCAGGGGCCACAGGAGCGCGTGGCAGAGCAGGTGTGGACGCAAGGAGATAACAGGAGAGATGTGTGGTGGGGTCCCCCAGGGACGGGCAGACACCACCCCGTGCGGAACAAGGTAACAGAGTAAACAAGGCTCAACCAGTGCCAGACCCACCACAGTGGGCACCACTGGCCCGCGGCTGTGGACTCAGTTTTGTTGTGTGGAGTGATGTTCATGATGCCGTGAGTTTAAAACGCAAGCTTTCATATGTAGAAGGTGCTGCTAGTTCGGAAAATAGGTTTCATATTTACCTCCCTATATTCATAGCAGCGAATCTGAAGGAATAGAGACTAACATGTGAGGGGCGTTGCTGGGCTTGTGATTTGGGGGATTTGAATTGTGTTCTCTCTCTGGGTGTCTGCACCTTCCAATCTTTATTCCCAGTTATGTCTTGTGGGATGTCGTTAACACAGCGAGGCTGGTACATGATTTCAGGGATATAAGCCACAGCACAGAAGGCCCTCCGTGGGGTCAGAAGTCGGGGCGGGGGTCATGTGCTCTGTCAGGAGCACGCACAACGCCGCAGGGCCGTGTAAGGGACTCTTAGCTGGAGCCTGTGGGTGCAGCCCTCGGCTTGCCTGACCACGTGGGCTCGCTCATGCACTGGGGTCAGCAAGGTCAGCTGCCAGCCCCGCGGAGGGGTGAGCTCACCATAGGACTGGGCAGCCGCTGGGACTTGCCTGTCACCGTCCTCCAACAGGCGAGGCCAGGCACGCTCTCCAGGCAGTGGCTGTGCCAGAGCAGGCCTGTGCATGCTTCACTCTGGCTAACATTCTGCTGGCCAAAGCTGGCCACATGGCGAGCCCAGAGTCCAAATGCCGGGGAACGCCCTGCCCATAGCGGTGGGGTTGGGGCTGGGAGCCAGTGCAAGGTTACATGGACACAGGAGTGAAGAATTGAGGCCATTCATGTAGTCAGACTAACACATTCGACAGCATCGTTTTTAGTGGCTGCCTAATACTTCATTGCATGGGTATGCCATCATTTATTTAACCAGCTCTGAAAGGTTGGACAGTCAGGTTAGAATTTCCAAACTACTTCAAGGAATTGTAAGTCCTTCAGAGTATTAATTGGGGTTTTGACACACACACACAAATGAAGGTTGGGTAAATAAATTTGGTAAGTGTTAAGTGAAAAAAAGTAAGTTTCCTTATTGCAGGACTTATGAGAACCTTTACATGCACATGTGCAAATGGACTTCCAAAAACCTGAGGATGCTCAAACTTAGGGATTTTTTCCAAGAAGCATCTCTGGGGACAGGTGTTCCTGGCTCTCACTCGGGGCTTCGTGCATCTGGGCCGGGTTTCATGATTGAACAGATCTCTGATGAACATGGAGGGCTCACCGTTGCCAGAGACACAAATGGCCGGGTGGGGGACGGCTGTGTCTGAAGGCTGCACTCGGGGTGACTGGGGTGGCGGGGACCACGAATCAGCACTAACCTGGCTCACTGTCCCTCCGCAGGTGCCTTAGGACCTCCCGATGGGGCGGCTTGGCGCTGGGCTCATGTTCCCTGTGAGCTGCCTGATCCTGGTGTGGGCGGCAGGCTCTGGTAAGTCACCACCTCTCATTCATTCATTCATTCAGCAAACATGTATTGACTGTCTACCTGCCAGGCCCAATCAGTGAACAAAACAAAGATCCCTGGCCTTAGAGATTACACTGTAGTGGGAGGAGACAGCCGATGACAGAGGGCCCTAATTATAAGTTAATTCTAGGGTTGTTAGAAGGTGGTGGAAAAAGACGATACAGAGCAGAGCAGGGAGGACTGGGAAAGCGGGGTCAAGGGGAGGATTGCAATTTAAAACACGTGCTCAGGGAAGTCCTCATGAGTGACAGGCACTCAAGCAAAGACTTGAAGGAGGGGGAGCACGCAGATATCTGGGGGAGGGCCTCAGTGGAGGCCGGAGCCGAGAGCCTGCCTGGAAAGCTGGAGGAACCAGAGGAGCTGGGGTGGGGCCGGGAGGCAGGCGACCAAGTCAGGAAGGACCTTGAGGGTTTGAGCAGAGGAGCGACATGACCTGTTACACTGAAAAGGATCCCTTTGCCTGTAAGCACAAGGGTGGAGGCCGGGAGGCCAGGGAGGAGGCGCCGCAGTAAGCCGGGACATCCTGCCGGTTCAAAGCCAGCTCTGCCACTGAGTGGCTGGACGAAGCACCCCACCTTCTCACCTGCCCTTTGATATTGGCCGAACCCAACAAGGAGCCAGAGGCCACGGGCACCTGGGTGACAAGAGGCTGGGGATCAGCCTCCTGAGCTCAGAGGGGGGAGGGGGGGCGGGAGCGGCACAGGGATAACCCCTCCCGCACGCCGCTGCAGGGCAGGTGCCTGTTGGCGGGTCGCCCTCCTCACACTGCCACGTATTTTCCCTTTAATTTGGCCAAAGGCAAGTAGGTGAGCTGCAGCGCATAAAGGTCATTGGGGTGTCCCCTCAGTGGGCCCTGCACCCCAGGGAACTTCTTCAGCTTCAGGAGCCGCCTCAGTGCAGCTGGAGGCTCTGTGAAGACGGGCACGTGAGCGGTCCCGGGATGGTGGTTTCCTTGCTTTGTAATGGGCCTGTGTCTCCCCAGGGAATGTTCCAGTCCGGCCTCGGCCCACCTGCTTCTCCGACTACCTCAGCACCTCCACCTGTGAGTGGAGGATGGGCGGCCCCACCAACTGCAGCTCCGAGCTCCGCCTGACCTACCAGCTGGTTTTTCTGAACGAGGAGTAAGCCTGTGCCGGGGGGCGAGGGGAGGCCGGGAGCTTGGCCTGAGTTCGCCTGGGCCCGGTGGTGCCCTGGAGCGCCGGGTGCTGAATGCGAATGCGGTTCCCTGCGGTTCTAGTACTGGTCCCGGGTGTCATGACGCTCCGAGCGCACGCACCCAGGCCTGTGGCATGTGGATGTGGGCGGAATATTGGACCAGGCAGTTCTCAGGCACTTAGTCTCAGGACTCTAGCATGCTCACAATTAGCGCGGACCCCAAAAGCGTTTGTGCAGGTAGCCTGTAGCGATCGCTCTGGACCCTGTGAGGAATGAAACCAGGACATTTAAATCACAACAGCACACAAGCCATCAGAGCAATGACCCCATAACAGGCCACATGATCTCTAGAAAACTCCTTGGTACGTATGAGAGAGAGTTAAGTGGCAGATAGTTTGACCCGGGCATGACCATTGTTAGGGCGCAGTGTCAGTGTGAAGTTCAGCATGGAACGTGGGGTGCATGTTCCCGTGATTTACTGGGACAGTCCATGTACATGACAGTCCGTGTACACGGGGTGCTGTCACAGGGGTGCCCAGGACACGATCAGGTACACAGGCACGCAGTCAGGCCCCATGGCGTAGCAGAATGTGGGTGCGTGACAGAGGTGGTGCTCCACGATGCACTCAGGTAGGTGCCCTGTGCTCCCGTGTGCGGCACACGGGCCTAGACCGGAGATGGAACCCTGGCCCCTGAGCCGCACTGGGCCACCACCTGTTTTGTAAATCAGGTGTTGGCACATGGCCATGCCCATTTGCTCATGTGTTGTCTATGGCTGCTTCTGTGCTTGGTCAGCTGGGTGTGTAGTGGGGACAGAAATGGTCCGGCTCTCAGAGTCTGGCCCTTGACGGAAAACGTTTGCCGCCCTCTGGATGAGACACGGGTTGGCTGTTTGGGGCGGCACATCAGGATGACGTGTGGAGGCAGGGCGTGTGCCGCAGTGCCCTGCCCGGGAGAGGCTGGGCCCCGAGGTATGCTAGCACACACACACGCTGTTACAGATTCTTCAATGCCGTGGTTCTTCCCTGTCACTGGCCTTCAGGGATGAGCTGAGTCCTGGGACCGAGGCCGCAGCCAGGGGTGTGGTGTGGTGAGGGGCTGTGGCAGCAGGGACGGCAGTCCTAGCCCACTGTCCCACCACACACGCTGGCTGCTCTGCTTCCCAGTCCCCTGACCTGGTCCTTGAGGCAGGGGACCAGGAACTAGAAGAGCATGTGGTTCCTTAAGGTGTGTACGGGGGACACCCATATGTGCATGACCAGCCTGACACAGCCCGTGTCCGCAGAAGCCACACGTGTGTCCCTGCGAACAGAGAAAGCACCGTGTGCCTGTGCGACATGCTGATGGACAACGTGGTCAGTGGGGACACCTTCCAGCTGGACCTGTGGGCTGGGAAGCAGCGGCTGTGGAGTGGCTCCTTCACGCCCAGCGAGCATGGTGAGCGGGACAGGGCGGGGCGGGGCGGGTGCTCTAAGCCCCGGCCCTGGGGTGGGCCAGGCAGGCTCCATCTGGGGGAGGGGCCCAAGCAGGCTTTCCTTAAACTCGATGGGGTTCTTGCCCTGTCTGGGCCTTAGTCCTCCCATCTTTGAAATGGGGTTGGGCTCAGCAGCACCAGGCCCCTTCAGCTCAGACATCTCAACCCCCTGAATGTGAGCGCCCTGACTGGGTGTTGAGCAGGCTGCTTGGTGGAAGGCGTGCTTGCTGCAGACCAGAAACTGAGCTGGGAACCGTCCTCCACCTCCCTCGACGACTGCTCAGCTGCTGCTGCTTCACACAGTCCGGACCAAGCATGTCAAACTCGCAGCCCACGGGCTGCATGCCTCGTTTACTTGGCCCGTGTTAGCCTTTGAGTTTGACATGCTTAGTCTAGACTCTAGACCATGGAAGGCTGACCTTATCCTGCTGCCCGGAGTCCCTGCAGGCATTCCCCAGGAGCTGGCTGGGGGGTAGTGACAGGAGTTTCAAACACCATTTATTGCTGTGTGACCTTAGGCAAGTCACATTACCTCTCTGAGCCTCAGTTTCCAAAAGAGAGTTCCTATCCCCATTTTGCAACGTTATAAACTGTAGTACAGAGAAGGCAAGTTACCTGCCTAAGGTCACACAGTATAGAGCAGGCAAGTAACCCACCTAAGGTCACACAGTACTGAGCAGGAGAGGCAGTCTCTCGCAGCCTCCACCACTCCATCAGCAGTTCCTGCTCACCCGCTGGTGGTAAATTGACACATGAACAAACCCGTGAGTTAACATAATTCTCACATGCGTATGGTTACATTAATGCATATTATATACTTGTGATCTCACTGATACGATTGCTTAAAAAGAGAATAAGTTTAAACACATGAATCAAAAAAAAGAAAAATACATAGTACATAATATAGCTCACAGATGTGGCTAAAAGTGTGAAGGACAAAGTGCAAACGCCGAAGTTTGGGTTATGTGGCGTACACGTGTTGGGTTCCCTGTGGCTCCAGGGAGAAGTGGAGCAATGCTAGAGTGCGTGCTAGGATTATAACTGTTATGACTGAATCTACGTGGTGCCTACAAATGTATGCGGAGGTGGTAGTGACTAAAAACCTCAATGGCCCGGGTTCCGAGGGCCCACAAGCCCTCACCAGGCCCTGCTTCTCCCCAGTGAAACCCAGGGCCCCCGGAAACCTCACGGTTAACACCACGGACTCCCACATGTGGCAGCTGACCTGGAGCAACCCGTACCCACCTGAGAGTCTCCTGGACTCTGAACTCGTCTACCTGGTCAACATTTCAAATGAAGACGACCCCACGGAGGTGAGTGGCCACGTGGGGGTTCTGCACCAGCTCCTGGGACTGAGGGAGTGGAGACCCCGCCCCAGGGTGGGAGACAGAGAGGAGCCCGGCTGACCGCAGCCAGGGACCTAGAGTCCCGGCTTCTGTCCCTCCACCCCTGGCCTGGCGCCAGGTGTGCAGAGAAGGGACGTGATTTGTGGGCCCTGCTCCTCCCTGTAAAGGAGGCTCTGGGCACAGCTGTGTGTCCCAGGGGCCGGAGGGGCACTGAGATTTCGGGAACCCTCTCAAATGACCAAGTCCCACCGTGACACCCTCACTCATCTCCCCCTGACGCTGACTGGTCAAGGCAGGCGTGGCCAGGGCTGCGGAGTCGCCTGAGGCTCACAGGGAAGGATGGCTCCCAGGCTCCGTGTGCCGTGGGCTGTTGGGCCGAGAGCCTCAGGTCCTTGCGGGCCCTTAGCTGGAGGCCACCCTCCGTTCTTCCCTCGTGGCCTTCTCCCAGCCAGCCAGGGGAGAGAGGGCGTCCTGGGGAGTCGGAATGACAGTCTCCCATGACGTCATCACACGCGTGCGGTCCCACACACCATTACCTTTGTATGTCCTGTCGGTGAGAAACAAGTCACAGCCCTGCCCACACTCAAGAGGAGGGACCGCACAAGGGCAAGATACAAGGGGGGATCCTGGGGCCCTCAGTTTGTCAGACACCATTTTTTTTTTAACACAACAGGCAGCAGACAACACATACTAATCGTACTAATCGTCATCTTACCTTGTCTACTCAGCTACAGTCCTGGAAGTCTTCCCAGTGGGGTCCGGGTGGGCGGGGCTGAGATTCGGGGCCCTGCGCCTGGGCTGGGTGGGCGGGGTCGGGGCCATGTGCCTGGGCCGGGTGGGCGGGGCTGAGATTGGGGCCCTGTGCCTGGGCTGGATGTGAGGCTCTAGTCTAGAGAGCCCATGACGGAGCGAGGGGCACGGTGCCTCTGTCTGCGCTTCGGAAAGATCATCACGCTCCCTGTGTGCCAGGCTCTGTCCTAAGCGCTTCCCTGCATCAGCCCATTTAATCCTCGCAGCAACCCTGGGAGGCAGGCACTTTTATTATCCTCATTGCAGAAGAGGAACTGAGGTCCAGAGAGGTTCTGTCACTAACCTAAGGTCACACAGCCCGAAAGTGACAGTAGGGACCCTTGCCCTCAACTTACAGATGAGGAAACTAAAGCTCAGAAAGGTTCCGACTCGCCCCAGTCATGTCATAGGGCCGGTCAGTGGGGGTAGGGTGGGCCGGGTTCCTGACCCATCTCACTCGAGTCCGGTCACAGCCATGGAGGTGCCAAACTGCCTGCGTTGGAGGAATGACCAAACACCAGGCTGGCGGCTCTTACACTCCGTGGGGCCAGCCAAGGACAGCAGCCCGAGTGGGGGTGGTACGGCCCGCCCCCAGCTGAGCGGTAATGTCTTCCTTTCCTCCCCCAGTTCCTAGTCCGGAATGTGACCTACAAGGAGCCCACCCTCCGCTTCCCAGCCAGCACCCTGAAGCCGGGGGCCCGCTACCGCGCGCGGGTGCGAGCCTGGGCTCCGAGCTACAACAGCCTGTGGAGCGAGTGGAGCCCCCCTGTCAAGTGGCTTCACGGTGAGTATCCGTGGAGAGTGCTGAGCAGTGAGAATCCTCCCCACTTCACGCTGTGCCCAGACACTGGCCCTGGCCGAGCATCCGGGTTTCCGTCCTAGGACGCCTCCACGGCAGGTAACAGAGGAACGGCTGACAGGGCGCACTGCCCCGGCGGGCAGGCGAGGCTGCAGGGACAGGTGCCCAGGAGGTCCGAGCTTTCCCCTGTGGAAATGTGCTTCCATTTGTGTAACAGCCCCGCTGAACTGTGCTGGTCTGAGGGTGGTCTTCCTCCCGTGGCTCCATCTCTCTCTAGGACAGAGATGATTACCCTTGTGTGTCATGGACCCTTGGGCAGTCAGGGAGGCCTGAGGACCCATTCAGAATAACGTTTTTAAAGGCATAAACAAAGTACTAGGGTTAATTTTAGACAATTTTAGACAATTATAAAAAATATCTTAAATATGTTTGTGATCTAGGAATATATGCTTCTCTGTTAACACAGAAACAGGAGCGAGGGCAGTTGTCATAAATACTGTCACTGGAAGGCGGGTGAGATAAGGGACGTTTTGTGATCTGGCAGCTGCAATGTGGTAGGAGAACAGCTGTGATGTCTGTTGGCAGCCGAGCGACTGCTGATGCTCTCGTCGTGGTTTGCTCCCTCCATTCCTAACGGGAGGAAATGCGAGGTGTCAGAAGTGAGTGAAAATAAAGATGTCATTTCTTTCCCATCCAGTTCCCAGACCTCTGAATTCTGTCTGCAACCTTGTCGGAGGTCTGTGGACCCCAAGTTAAGGATCTCTAAGGGCCCTGCCATTGTCTGCATCCAACCAAAAGGGGAAGGAGAGCAGGGAGACCACACCTGCTTCTTAAAAGCCTTAGCCTGGAAGTGACACATCACTCCCTCTCAAGTTCTATTGGTGAAACTGGCCACTTGGCCACACATAGCTGCAAGGGATTCTGGGAAATGTAGTCCTTCGCTTGTAGCTGCATCCCCAAAACAACTCTTTGCAACTTTATCACATGGCTTTTGTAATAGAAATGTTGAATTATCTCACATTTCCAGGTTCATGCAGCAGCTCAGTGATGTCACCCCAGAGTCTTGCCTTCTTTTCCTCTGACATCCTTAGCATGGCAGTATTTTATCTTTAGATTTGCCACCTCATGGCCCCAAGTTGGCTGCTGTACACAGCCTCAGACCCCAAGGACCAAAGGGAATGAAAGGTTCTGTCACTAACAGAAAGCAAAAAATCTTCCCAGAGCTTCCCTAGCAGACTTCCCCTTGCATCTCATTGGCCAGGACTGTCACATGGCCTCTCTCAACTGCAGTGAATGCTGGGAACTCAAATGTCTGGAAAGGAGACTAGGATCATCGTGATTGGCCTGAACCTCAGGGTGGGCACATTGCCTCTAGGCAAAGAGGGGAAGACAGGGGAGGGAGGCTGCCTTAGGCATTGTCTGCACTGTGGAGAGGAGGGGGGCGGTTAACATTCACTTAAAGAAGGATTCTTCAAAGTGCTGGGTACAGTGGGGCTTGGCAGGTACTCCAACCCCACCCACCACACATCCCTCTCACATCGCTCACCCGTTCTGTGGGTGTCTCCTCCCCACCTGTCTCCACCTGGGCTGTGAGCTCTGTGGGTTGAATTGATTTGATTCTAACATTGGCCTGGGGAGGGGAGGGGAGGGGAGGGAAGGGAAGGGAAGGGAAGAGAAGGGAAGGGAAGAGAAGGGTAACGGCTTGCATGGAACATGTACAGTGTGCTGGACACATTCATTATTTCCACATCTATTTATTGAGCTCCTACTATGCGTGGCCCCATGCTAGACACTGGGAAATCAATGGTGAACAAAACAGACAAAAATCCTTGCCTTCTGGAACCGGCACTCGGGGGAGGGGAACAGAAAATAAACATACAGAAAAGAGGAAATCAAATCAACCCAGACCCAGGCGGCAGTGGGTCTGGAAGACAGTAAAGCAGGAAAAGAGGACGGAGTGATGAGAGGGGCAATGGTAGAGAGGGTGTGGGGGGAGTTTTTGGAGCTGGCGAGGGTGAGGTGAAGGAGGAGAGGAGCCCGCTGTGCGAAGGTGATAGCAGCGATGGGCGAGCAGGCCCTGTTCTGAGTGCCGTGGGTAGTAAATCGCGTGACCCTCACAACTCCCCGTGAGATGAGTACTATTGTTAACCCCATTGTACCGGTGAGGAATCCGAGGACCGAGAGTGTGAGGGACGTGTCCTGGGTAACCAGTGAGGATACGACAGAGCCAGGCTTTGAACTCAGGTCGTCCAGGGCCAGAGTCATTGCCCTTGACCTCTGTGCTTCAGGAAAGAGCAGCAAGTTCAAGACCCTGAGCTGGCACTGAGCGTGGAGGAGCAGGGGGCAGCAAGGGGGCCGGTGTGGCAAGGGCTCAGGGTGCAAGGGGAGGGCAGCAGGGGCTGAGGCGGGAGGGCTTGGGGTGGCCCGATCATGCGGGATCCGGGAGCCACTGTCCTGAGGCCCCGGTCTCCAGCCCGGGAAATGGAGACCCGGCTGTACTTAGCACGACGCGGGCTCACGGTTCCCTCCCACTTCCAGACTACGAGCGGCCCTGGGAGCAGCACCTCCCGCTTGCCGTCGGCATCTCCTCCATCGTCATCATGGTCGTCTGCCTGTCCTGCTACTTCAGCATCCTCAAGTGAGCCTGGGCCAGCCCCCGGGGTGGGGAGTGGGCAGGAGTCCCTCCTCATCGGTCAGCTGGCAGTCCTCGTTCAACCATAAGTGTTTATTGAGCGGCTACTGTGTGCGAGGCACTGAGGCAACAGCTGAAACAAAACCCACAGGACTCTGTGCTCCTGTGGGAGACCGATGTCAGGTCTACAGACAGCCACGGCGTCTCCCACAGCAACCCAAGCGCTGAAGGAAATAAACCGGGCGCAGGGCACAGATGTCCGGGCGCTGTGGGTGTGTGGGGGTGGAGGGGGGGGGTAGGGGATATTTGAGCTGAGGCCTGCCTGGGGGAAGGAGCTGGCCAGGGTGGGGCTGGGAGGGGCCTATGCTTGGGAAAGGGCGGTGGATCATGCCCGGGGTGTGGTCCAGACAGTTGGGGGCAGGTGACAACAGACCAAGGAATTCTAGCCGATTGCCCTGACAGTCGGGAGACCTGGGCTCGGGTCTGGCCCTGGCGCTGGTAGCTGTGTGACTGGCTCCTCCTTTGGAGGCTGAGAGAGAGCAAGAACACATTTCCTCAGTCCTAAGAGTCTAAGAGAGTCTTGGATCACAGTGTGTTGTTAGGTAGAAGGAGAGGAGCCTGGTTTTCAGAAAACAGGGTGTCTCAGAGCCTCAGTCCTCCCATCTCTGAAATGGGACTAGTGAGTCCTCCCTCACTATGTGAGGATTAGTGATGGCCGAGGATGGACTGAGCGAGTGTCCCGCACTCCGCTGGGCACACAGTAAGTGTGCAGGGGTTGCAAGCTTTCCTCTCCGTGTCTTGTCACTGACACCTCCTAGCCACTGTGGGCTGGTCTTTTCCCCTTCTCTGAGCCTCAGTTTCCCCATCGCCTGTCCTCCCAGCCCCACTCACTGTCCAGCACTCCAGCCTTCTTGCTGTTCTTTGAACGCACCAAGCAAGTTCCCGCCAAAGCTTTGCACTCGCTGTGCCCCTACCTGGAAAGCCCTTTCCCCTGGCATCGCCATGACTCGCTCCTCTTCCACTTTCAGTTGCCACTCAGAGGCCACCTCCTCAGGGAGGCCTTCCTGGATCACACCCTCCATGCCTCTCTATTCCTTTATCTTCTTCGTTTTCACTCATGGCACTGGATGCCATAATTAATGTCCTGTAGTTATTTCTGTCTGTCTCCTCTTCTAGAAGGTCAGCTACGTGAGGGCGGGGCTTTTGTCTGTCTTGTTCATTGTTGTGTCCCCGAGGCCTGGCACAGTGAGTGGTACATAGTAGGTGCTCAGTACGGCACGGTGACTGACTGAGTGGAGTCAGCGGAGGCTGATCCAGGGCAATCTGAGGACCTTCCTCAGAGCTGACACTCCATGGCTCCAGGCCGACCAGGGGAGGGAAGGAAGCTATTTCTCCCAGGGTCTCCTCGGCTTCTCAGGCCTCCCCTGGCCTGGCTCTCAGTGCTCCGTGGGGGACTGCTGATGGGCACACCCCGGATTCTCTGCAGCTGGAGTCCCTCCTGCTTCCCTGGGCTTGTTCCCACTGAGGACAGAGGCGGCGAGTCGGGAGCTCCGTTCTGGGTAGCAAAATGCTGGGGCACGAACCGGCTCCTCTGAGGCCAGCTGTCCCTTCAGCCCTGTGAGCCTCAGTCTGCTCATCTGTGAATGGGGTTGGCAGTAGGACCTGTCCCCTGGGCTTAGGGTGAGACCTCCAAAACCAATCAACATGGCCTGACCCCTAGGAAGAACTGGCGATGTGATCATTTTTATGGGAGGAGAGACCAACGCGTTTCCCTTTTCTTTTTCAGGATTAAGAAAGAATGGTGGGACCAAATCCCCAATCCGGCCCGAAGCCCCCTCGTGGCGGTTGTCATCCGGGAGGCTCAGGTAGGAGAGTGGCTGGGCCGATGCTGTGGACTGCTCCCAGCGGGAACTAGGATTCAGGCGTCTGGGATGTTAGATACTCACTGGCTTTGGATTTGCACCTGAGCCGTCAGGAAGGTCCCAGCGCAGGTTGCTTCTGCAGCCCAGTGTGGTCATCGGGGGCCCACAGGCTGCCCCACCCCCGCCTCGGCCTTCAGAGCCACTTTTCAGCCTTGGGTGGGTTCCCTCCCTTGGGAGGAGATGGCCCCTGCGGTCACCTGCCTGTCGTCCCCTGGGGAGGAGCCTGCACCCGGGCAGGAGGCCAAGAGGCCAGGGAGAGGGGACTCCGCTCCTGTGTGTTCCTCTTACGGGCAGGAAGCTGCCGCCAAAGTGACAGCCAATCCCCTCATTTCTCATTGGCCTGAGTTGCATCACATGCTCGTTCCTAACCATTCACCTGCAAGGAGCGGGAATACCGTGAGGCCAGCCAGGCGGCCAGCCCTGAGCGGCGGCCACGTGTGGTTTGCCTGAGCTCATCGGGGCTCTCTCGGAGGGAGGGGCGGGTGCCGGTCCTGCAGGTCTCCAGCGACCCTCTGGCAGGCTCTGGAGTCGGTGGTGCTGACTGTGAACCCTGGCTCTGCCACTCACCGGCAGAGTGGGCTGGGTTTGAGCGAGTGGCTTAACTTCTCGGAGCCTCGGTTTCCTCGTGTGGGGTGTGCAGTGTTCATATAACGGTTGGAATTCACCGAGACGGTGCATGTGAAGTGTGTGTCACCGGGCCCTGCACAGAGTCAGCGTCGTCCACGTGTCAGTCAGCGTTTGCTGTGCAGCACATTATCCCGAAACTTGGTTGAAATGAGCCCAATCCGTAGCCCTTGCTTCTGCAGGTCGCTCAGCAGTGGGGTCGGGAGGGGGGCCTGGGCCGGGCAGGGCAGCTCCCTGGGCGGGCTCGTCCCCAGCGGCCTCACGCTCCGGTCCGGCGGTTGTCTGGCTCTTGCCTGGGCCGCGGAGTGACTGAGCCGTGTGTCACCCTCCCGCAGGCTGGCCCGTGGGCACAGGGTCACATGCCACCTTCTGTTGCCCAAAGCAAGTCACAGGGCCAGGCCAGGCAGCAGGGGAGCTGCCGACCACAGTGGCCATTTTTGCCTTCAGCCACAGCAACTTAACATTAGGGCGGCCTCACTCCCTCCCAGGGACTGAGGCTCCGGGAGCTGCTGTGGCCTGGTCTGACCTCCGGCCCAGGCGACGGCAGGGCCTGCAGTCCTCCCACGGCGAACGCGGAGGCCAGGCTGGCGGGAGGCCTCTCCGCTCTGCTCATTGGCTGTCTCGGTGTTTCAGGTGCCACCGTGGGGGAAGACCACTGGGGGCCAGGAACCAGCCAAGTGCCCGTACGTATAGGAACTTCGGTCAGAGCCCGTGTGGATTGGGAAGGGGGTGGAATTGGCGCAGTGGGCCCCATCTTGAGAGCGGGGTCCCTCATCCCTCCATGTCTGCCTTCTCTTCCTTGGCATTCAGCACTGTTCCTTTGAAGGGTGCAGGGGGAGGAGTGGTCTGGGAAGGTGGCTGCTGGCGGGGCCCCTGAATTTCCCTGGGTGGGTCAGGCAGGTGCTGAGCCCCCTTGGGGGTGCACTCTGGCCTGAGCCAGGCTGTAGAGTCAAGTGCCCGGGCAGTGGTGCCCGTTGTAAAGTGCTGACATAACTGCATACTGGTTGGCAAACACCACTATCCTACACCCTGAGGATGCCACCAGCACATTACCCTCCTTAGCGCTGCCCCCAGGGCCTCTGGGCCTCCCACGGAGCAGTAGCTAAAGTTTAGACCTGGCACCGCAGGGGACTCAGGACGCGGGGAGCCCTGGACCCGGCAGCCGTCCTAAGTGGGCATCCCCTATGCTGCGTGTTGATGTGTGTTTTAAGTCCCGTCATCCCTGACAAAGACTGATTTATTCAGTAGTCGGAGCTTGTAGTGGGTCCAGGTTATGTGCTGAGCTCCAGGCATCCCGAAGGCAGCAGGGCCCTGCCTTCCAGGAGCTCCCGGGGCAGGATGGGGTAGACGGAGAGGCAGTGGTTGTAAAGCCAGGAGGCCCGTCTGGGTTTTGAGGGATGAATAGGAGTTTTTCAAGTGGAGACATTGACCTGACCAAACTGCTTTTGCAGATACTGGAAGACTTGTCTGACTAAGCTCCTGCCCTGTTTACTGGAGCCTGGCGTGGAAAGGGGTGACAGTTCCTCCAAGGCGGCCAGGAGCGGGCCTGCCCAGGGCCCTGGACAACCAGCACGGCGCCCCGTGGAGGTCAGCAGCGTGGTCCTCTGGCCGGAGAGCATCAGCGTGGTGACGTGCGTGGAGCTGCTAGAGGCCCCGGTGGAGAGTGAGGAGGAGGAGCAGGAGGAGGAAGATGGAGGGAGCTCCTGCCCCTCGCCGGAGAGCAGCGGGGCCGGCTTCCAGGAGAGCAGGGCGGGCATCGCGGCCCGGCTGACGGAGAGCCTGCTCCTGGACCTCCTCGGGGGCGCGGACGGGGGCTTCTGCCCGCCGGGCTCGGGGCAGTCCTGCCTTCTTCCTCCCTCAGCAGGTGCGAGTGCTCAGAAGCCTTGGGCTGAGTTGCCAGGGGAGGCGCCTCAGGAGGCCTCACTTCAGGGCAGGGAGCAGCCTTCTGACCCAGAGCGCCCCCCGGCCACTCGGACGCAGAGCCCCGCCGGCCTGGCTGTCGCAGAGCTGCCCGCCACCGTTATCACCGACAACCCCTCATACCGCAGCTTCAGCAGCTTGCTGCGCCCGCCCTCGGGTCCTGGAGAGCTCGACTCAGACCCGCAGCTGGCCGAATACCAGGGAGACAGGGACCCCAACGTCCTCTCTGCTCCCCGGCCCTCTGGGCCACCCGCTGCGCTCCAGCCTGAGCCAGAAACCTGGGAGCAGGGCCTCCGGCAGTGCGTCCTCCAGCACCGGGCGGCCGCCCCCCCCTCGGCCCCCGGGGGCTACCGGCAGTTCGCGCAGGCGGTGAGGCAGGGCTGCGCCCAGGGCGGCGAGGCGGGCGGCCCGTCCGGAGAAGCCGGCTACAAGGCCTTCTCCAGCCTGCTGGCCAGCGGAGCCGTGTGCCCAGGGCCACCTGGGGCTGAGGCCGGCAGTGGGGAGGGGTGCTACAGGCCCCTCCAGGGCCTCACTTCCGGCAGCCCTGGGGTTCCTGCCCCGGCCCCCCTGTTCACCTTCGGGCTGGACATGGGGCCACCTCCCAGCCCTCAGAACTCGCTCCTCATTGGCTCCCCGGAGTGCCCCGGTCTGGAGCCAGTGGCACAGGGCAAGGACAGCCAGAA
The DNA here is from genome assembly GCF_951640355.1 of Cnephaeus nilssonii. Classification (NCBI taxonomy): domain Eukaryota; kingdom Metazoa; phylum Chordata; class Mammalia; order Chiroptera; family Vespertilionidae; genus Cnephaeus; species Cnephaeus nilssonii. The sequence goes on from NC_137073.1 coordinate 9,306,439, forward strand.
GCGCCCGCTCGCCCTGGAGCAGGCCCCGGCCCCCCGCGGGGACGACCTGGGCAGCGGCTTCGTCTACTCAGCCCTCACCTGCCACCTGTGCGGCCACCTGAAGCAGTGTCACGGCCAGGAGGAGCGGGGCGAGGCCCACGGCGTGGCCCCCCGCTGCTGTGGCTGCCGCTGTGGAGACAGCTCCGAGCCCCTGGGGAGCCCCCTGCCAGGCGGGGTTCTGCTGGAGGCCAGCCTCCCTCCGGCCTCCCTGGCACCCCTGGGTGTCTCTGAGGAGGGCAAGGCCCCCCTGTTCTTCCAGCCTGGCCCCAGCAACGCTCAGAGCTCAAGCCAGACCCCCCAAATGGTGGCCATGCTTTCCACGGGGCCCACAGGCATGAGTGCGTCCTAGATGTGCGCCCTCGTTGCTGTGCACGCCTCAGCCCTGCCTGCGAACCCCCCCCACCCCGCCCCCCGGAGGGCAGCCAGGCTGGCGTGGCTGAGAGACTCGGAGAAGCCCGTGTGAAGTGAGGCTGTCTGACCCCGGGCTACGGAGGCCGGACCCTGTTCTCAACACGGACAGCTCAGCGCATGCCGCGGGCCGGGAGGCATAGGAGTGGGGCCCACAGAGCCACCTGCAGGGACCCGGGGGCTCCGGGCACCTTGGCTTGTGAACGAGCTCTTGGCCACCTGATCGGCCCACGCTTCTCCAGCCACTGCCCGTCACGCCGCCCAAGGCCTGTTTGTCCACCTGGTCACTCGGTTGCCCACGTCTTGCCCGGTCCCGGGCCTCGCTGCTGCCATGTCACTGGACTGGACGCTGAGCCTAGAAACTAACCAAGCAACGGGGAACGCATCGGGAGGCTTTGGGGGGCTGATGGGAAACCCGGTCCTGGAAGCGTGGTGATTAGCCCAGAGGTGCCATTCATTCAACAGCTTCATCAGGCCGACCCGGAGCAGGATCTGGGCAGTGGAGGGGGCTTAGTCAAGCGGGGGAAACAGAAGCACATGAAAAACGGTGATTACCACGCAGTGACAGTTTGCTGGGGACCCCTGGTAAGCGTGGGATCCCCGGAATAAACACACCCAGCTACCTTGGGGCCAGTCTGTGCCCTGCAGACACCGTGGCTGCAGCCACAGAGACCAGAGGGAGAGCTTCGCCCTGAGATCCGGCTGAGCTGGGCGTTCCAGACGCCGACACCAGGCACATTTCGCCTGCACACCGGCCCGGGCCTCACGCTGAGTAATGTGTGTTTGTGTGCGTCTCAAAGATTGTTTAAACCTAATATTTGTATTTGCTGAGGAGGCTGGAACAGGAGGGGGTGGAGTTTTATACAAGTAAAGGTTCTTTATCTTTTTTTATGAAACAAGCATGCTGCCATTGTGAGTACTTTATCTTTATTAACTCATTGACTCCACACAGGGACTCAAGTGCAATGAGTTGGTTTAGGAGGGGATCCCAGGAAGCCCCCCGTGGGGAGCGGGGCAGTGAGGCAGGGAAGGGCAGGAGGCAGTAGAGGGTGTGTTATCAAACAGCGCCAGCCGGGCGGCTGCTGCCTGATCCTGCCGGGAGCTTTGGAAAGCCATACACCGTGTATGCCTAGAGGTGTCCCTGCAAAGTGGGGGTGGGGGCTGGGGTGTTCATCCACCCACTCCCCTCTGTCTCTGGTGGAGGCCACTGGCAGGGGCACTGGCAGCAGCTCCACGCTTTGCCAAGGCACACAGCTCGTTGGTAGCAGGCCCATGGCTGACCCCAGGCATGTCTGTCACCCAGGCTCTCTGTAGGTGATGGTTCTGCACATCCAGGTAGGTGGCGTGATGGACTGGGCCTCCGACGGGCAGGCAGGGGATCGTAAGCTCCTAGGTCTGTTACTCTGTGTCTCTGTCACACTTTCAAATGAGAGGCTTGGCCGTTTGAGGTTCCTTCCTGCTCTGGCGTTCTACACAGTGCGCTAGAGGGGACGGGGCGCTCACTGCCTGACATGCAGCCTGATGTTGGTCCAAGTGTCTCCTTTGTTCTTTGTTTTTTTAAAGTGTCTCCTTTGTACTGAGCCCAAAACTATCGCTTTAGCTGCCAGAGCCACCCTACCCCCCACCCCCAGACACTCAGTTTACAAGTGGGGACACAGCTTCAGGGAGGAAAAGGGATTTGCTAAGGTCAACAGTGAATGGCAGAGCCTGAACTAGCCCTCTGGACTTTGCCTTCAGGAGCCTTCCTAACAAAACCTAAGAATTAAAAATAAAAATAGCTCTTTAGTGCCAAGCAGTATGCTAAGTGCTGTGTACCCACGGTGTCAGCTCTAGCAGGCAGGTCCGTTCATCCCAGTGTTACAGCTGAGGGAGCAGGCCCAGAGAGGCTGCGGTTTGGCCTAGGGTCACACAGCGAGGAGGCCTGGAGCCAGGTCTGACTGCAGAGCTCCAGCCCCATGGGATGCCGTCTCCTGTGCAGCACGGCGCCTATTCAGATGTCAGCTCTAACCCACTTTGTCTGAGCAGCGTCTCAGAAAACCCAATTTAAAAATTAAGCAGCAAACAGAGAAAATTCATTTGTGTGAGTGGTGGAGGGGCAGTTGGGTTGAAGCGCAACAGAATGGAGGCAGGATGTTCTCTCGGGGTTTTCTAAGAAGGAGACCCAGCTTGTCGGCTGAGGCTGATGTGACAGGAATAACTGGGGTTGGGGAGGCTGGGGGCTGCTGGTAAATGTGGGGTCCCCCGAATAAACACACCCAGCTACCTTGAGGCCAGTCTGTGCTCGCGGACACCGTGGCTGGCAGCCACAGAGACCAGAGGGAGAGCTTCACCCTGGGCTGGGGAATTAGATAGAGAGCCTCCCGTCTCTTCCCTGCCTTTACACCCGCCCTCCCAGGCTCACGGAAGCTGGAGAAAGGCCACTGTCCCTGCTTCCCAACCCCCTTCTCCAGCTTAACCCGGGGAGGAGGGAGCAGAGCAGAAAAGCAGGTCGCAGGAAAGCCCACGCCCCACCCATGTTTACTGAGCACCGACTACGCCAGGTACTGCGCTGGGTGCTGAGGAAACAGTGAGATGAGCTTGCTTCCCTCCTGGACCTTATAGTTCAGTCGGGGAGACGGACATGAAACAGACAAAAGGAAAAATTGCAAACACTGAGGGGTGCTGTGCACCCTGAGAAAGACACCTCCTAAGAAGGGCTCCTGGTGGCTAACTGGACTCAAATTTTAAAAATAACAGAACCTAGCAGCAATTTCCACACAGGGATCTCTCATGTAAACTCCAAGGAGAACCTGCATTGGACTGCCTGCCTGCACTGTGCTGCTGCCATCTGAGCCCTGGAATCCCATTTCAACCAACAGGACTGAGGTTTTCCCCACCCAGTTGGAGCTGGGCAGCTCCACACAGCTCTATCCTGGCCAATCAGGACAGTGCCTTTGGGGGCCGATCAAACTTTGAGTCCTCATTTGCATGAGGACAGACCAATCAGGCACTAGGGGCAGGGACTTCTGTCCTTACAAGCCAGCTCTGAGAAGGCACTTTCCCTTTCCACTGAGGACTGAGTCTCCCTGGCTGAGCTGAGACACTGAAGATGCCTCACTGGAGTGGAGAGGAGCAGACCAGTACAGGCCAGAGCAGACTGGAATCAAGTGGAGCCGACCAGCACAGCAGGGAGCAGAGCACAGCTGTCCAGCCAGAGAGGGGCCTGGCTCCGGGGCTGCCTCACAGTTACGCTGTTTCCACAGCCGTGCTGTGCCACAACTGAGCTGTTTGCACTGAATAAAGTCTCCTTCACCACACCCGAAACTGGGGGTTCCTGCTGCTGTTGAAGGGGTGCCAACAACCGTCAGTTGACAGTGCTCTGCAGAAAACAGGGTCTGAGACACGGGGAGCTAAAGGGAGGTCTTTAAGGAGGTGAGCTGAGTTGAGCCCTCAGTGACTAGAAGTCAGGATGGACTAGGTGAGGAGCAACCTGAGCAGAGCGTAGAGCAGGCACAAAGGCCCTGAGGCACCGGAGTTTGGCGTGTTCACGGAAAGACCAGCCACAGCAGTGAACCAGGGACAGTGCGGGGAGGAAGGTGGGTACAACGGGGGATGGAGTGAGGAATTTATGTTTGGCTTAAATGAACATTAGCCCCACCCCCTGAGAAACATGGCCCAATAGACGCACGTCTCTCTTTAATCTCCCCAGTCCCCAGTGTAACCCGCCCACAACCAGGAGCCAATGAGAGGACACGGAGCCCCTGGAAGTCCTCCAATAGGGCTCCCTCTCACCTTGCCGAAGTGGAGGACTAAGGTTCCCCCCACAGCAGCGCTGGCTACCGTCCTGTCCTCGTTGCTGGTATTCTCACGCAGGAATAAAGGCTCTCCCACCGGGAATGAGTGGATTTGCACAGAGGAGTGGCTGGCTGCCAGGGCCTTCCTTGGAATTTCTTTGACAAAAGACTTTTTTAAAACCCTTTAAAATTTGGTCCTTGGCCTCCCAAGCCCTGGTCTCCAAATGGCAGGACACCCCAAGGCTCTTTGGGGCGTAAAACCCTAGACCCCTTCGCTGCTTCCTAGGTCCCCTTTAATGGGATTCCCACTATATACACTTGTTCTCTACTCTATTACCCGAGTTATTTATTGAGTTGTATAAGAAATCCAGGTGAACTCCAGAACTACCTCGCAGGAGAAAAACGTATCTATCACGCTGGCATTAAGTTATATTTCACTTACTCGGTGTATGCCAAAATATAGAAAATTGGTAGAAGAGACAGTTTAAATGGGTTACCAAAAAGTCACTCAGAAATCAATCTCCCACTCATAGATTTATACTCAGAGGGAAAAATAGGCATTCAATTCTTGATGTACACCAGCCATTCATAAAAGTCTTCCATAGACAAGGGCCATCAATTTGCCCTCCGTCCAAGTGTAAGTCACTGCCGCACGGGGTAACACAGGCCTGCCTCCCATGGCCACGCGGCGGCGTGAGGGGGTTAATCCTGCCTGCGCCTTCGTCTTCTCACTTGTAAACAGAAAGGACAATAAAATCTGTGTCAGAGGGCTTTCCTGAAGATAATCTCCATATCATGGTCTTCACCATGTCTCGGATTTGCTCCAGCCTGGCTGGGGCCCAGGTGACAAGAATTAAAGGTACAAACAGCTGAGAAAGCTAGACTTCTCAGCCCTGGCCACTGCTCCAGGTTTCTCTGAACTTCCTGTGTGTCTCTGTGGGCTCCCACTTCCGCTGCCACTGCCATTGGTTAAGCCTGACAGGGGAGCCCCAGCTTCTGCCCACCCCCCACCCCCCGGTCCCCCACGCTCTCTGGCTTATGCCTACCCTTCCTGGGTCGGGACTGCCCCACACCAGGCCTGGGATTCACTCCTTCATTCGAATAGTACTCCCTGACAGGCAATTGTTAAACCAAAAATACATTTCTCAAGTTATGAGCATGGATCAAAGTTCTATTTTAAATTTACAGGAAGGAAGTCAGAAAAAAAAAGAGAACTCAGGTTCCATGAACGACCTTAGGAAGCGGTCTTATAGCCACAGTGCTGTCCCACAGAACTTCTTACGGTGGGGACGCTCACGGTCCGATTCGGAGGCCACCCGCCACGCGGGGCTAGTGGGCATTTGGAATGAGGCTGTGCGGCTGAGGACATGATTTTTAAATGTTATTAGACTAGCCGGTAAATGTAAACAGCCACCTGTGGCTGGTGAGTCCCGTATTGGACAGAGCAGGGCTAGCAGGTCATTTTAGTCCACGTACAACTCAGTTTTCTCAGCCTGGAGGGGGCGTACAGACCCAGAGAGACGGAGGGAGAGAGAAGAGGGACAGCCGACTGCACCAAAAGCGACTCGGGAGTCACGAGGGGGGCGGGGTCAGAGGATCGGGTGCGCCCAGCTCATGCCCGGCCCCCCCCCCCCCCCCCCCGCCTGCGCACCCCCCTCCGGCGGCAGAGCTGGAAGTAGGCGGAGGGTGTGGGCCGAGCGATGCTGGCTGCGGAGTTTCCCAGCGCCCCCTGGAGGCTGGACCGGAGGTGGAGCGGCCCAGGGGGGCTGGGCGTGGCGGGGGTAGGAGGGGCGGGGCCCTGAGGCTTAAGCTGACCTCGGGAGGCCTCCAGAGCCCTTGATTTCGGGGTCCCCAAGGCCCGACTCCGCACACCCTCAGCCTCGATTTTACAAAGATTTTTCCTGGGAGGTGGCGTACTTTGGTTTTGTTTCTTTTTTTAAATATAAAACCTACTTATTGCTTTTTTCTAATTACTAAATTGGCACGTGCCAACCTCCGATTCAGAGAAAACCTGAAGGTATAAATAGGAGAGAAAAAAACCACCGGAAATCCCATCCCCCGCCCCAGCACCCGGAACCATGTGGGCGTCACAAATGAATGTTTCTGAAGATGTATCTCTGTGTACATCCTGTAGAATAGCCTCTGATACATGATTTTCTTATTAAAAAAAAACAGCAAGGGAGGTATGACCTCACCGGCTCCTCACAGCAGCGGAGACCGCGTGTGGGACATGCCCATGAAGCACCCTGACTCCTAACCACCCCTCCCCCCATAGTCTTACACCCCTTTTTCAGATGAGAACAAACACTGAGACTCAGAGAAGCAAGGCTCTACCTCAAACTGCCTCTGTTTGAACCTGCCTTTGCCAGTGGAGCTGTGTGACCATGGGCAAAGTACTAGACCTCTCTGGGCCTCCGTTTCATCCCCATCAAACACAGATAAGAGAAGCACCTGCAGCCGCCGTGGTGGGGTGAGGACAGATGTCACGACGGGTGAAGGCCAGGCGGAGCCAGTGCTCTCGTGATTAACTTGCCTGAGGCCCCTGACAGCAGCAGGACGGGCGCCAGGCTTCCTCAAAGCCCCACCTTTCCCACCACATCACAGGCAGCTGGCCAGTGGAGAGAGGCCGGCTTGGCTGGCTTGGCTGGAGGCCAGCCCCTTGGTCCCTGCTGCCCCCTGGTGGCCCACTCTGGCCCCAGCGCCTGCCTCTGTTCCAGTAGGTCCCGTCCCAGGACCAGGGGGAGGAAAACTAGGCTGGGAATCCCCACCCATGCGACCCACCCTGTCTTTGGTGTCTGCGTTCTCCCCACCCTCTCCAGCACCTGGTGAAAGGGCTTGGCTGACATGCATTAGGAGCTCCCGGTGCTGTGTGACCAGGGCCCCGTCATGTAGCCTCTCTGAGCTTGCTTCCTCATGGCGGTAGATTAACAAAGCAGGGAAATCTCAGGGATTGGCTAAAAAGCAAATTTAAGAGACATGCTTATTTTACATTGGTAGGTGCAGGATGGCTACATTTGACATTTACAGTAAACAGAGCTGGTATATGCACAACAAGATAAAATGAATTTTGGCTCATGAGGGTGGTTGCATCTCTGAGACAAAGATTACTACTCTGCTATATCCCAGGTGTGTTAACCTAGTCCTAGACACACAAGAACAATGGACAAGGCTTACTTAAGGCAAAGATTAACCTTTTACTAAGGATGCCATAGGCCTGGGGTGTTACTACCCACCATGACCTTCCCAGTTACAAATGTATAATCAGATCATCCTGTGTTTAATTTCAGTCACTGAGCTTGTCAGGCCTGCCACGGAGCCCCCTAAGCTTGCCAGGCTTGCTCCATTGCCCCCTTCTCACTCACAGCAGAGACCCTGGGAGGTGCCCAATGCCCCGATGAAAAGCTAAACCCAAGAAGGTAGTTGGACAGCCTTGCTTTCGTGTCTGTATAATGAACACAGAAACGCTACAGCGGTAAGGTAGGGAGGAAAGCAGTGACTGCCTCGCCCAGGTCCCAGAGGGGGCTCACCACCTCCCCCGTCTCCCAGAGAAGACAAGGTTCTTGATTTCATCAGATTCAAAACACTCCACACCTGACTGCTCTCACATTTCCTTTATTACTCTCACTATAAGACATTAACATGAGTTACCATCTTCATATAACCTTGAAAGTTTTCTTTAAAATGCATGGAATTTGGTCACAAACACTGCTGGTACCAGTTAGCGCTTCGTGGCAGGCAGGGGGTGCAGCATCCTGTTGGCTGAACTCCTGCTCTTGAACACAGAGCACAGAGCAGGCTCCGTCTTGCCGACTGTGGACGTCTCTAACTATAATTGCACCCTTAGCATGACGGCCTTAGCGGGCTCCGGAGAAGACAAGGCAGACTGCACTTGCCACCTCATTGTAGAGTTTGAATCTGCAGATGGCAGAGCAGAGCCCAACCCATCGTCAGATGATGAGACAGGCTCTGTGCTACTTTCAGAGGCAGCCTGGCCCTCTCCATTGAAGAATGTGCTGGACCAGCCTCTGTAACAAGCTGTTTTGATTAAGTGGTGGTTTGAGATAGAGATGGAGGTGGAGGTGGAGGTGGAGATAAAGATGGAGGTGGAGGTGGAGAAAAAGGTGGAGGTGGAGATGGAGGTGGGAGGTGGAGATAAAGGTGGAGGTGGAGGTGGAGTAGGAGATGGAGGTGGAGGTGGAGATAAAGATGGAGGTGGAGGTGGAGGTGGAGATGGAGATGGAGGTGGAGGTGGAGATGGAGGTGGAGGTGGAGATAAAGATGGAGGTGGAGGTGGAGATAAAGATGGAGGTGGAGGTGGAGATAAAGATGGAGGTGGAGGTGGAGATGGAGATGGAGGTGGAGGTGCAGGTGGAGGTGGAGGTGGAGATAAAGATGGAGGTGGAGGTGGAGGTGGAGATAAAGATGGAGGTGGAGGTGGAGGTGGAGATAAAGATGGAGGTGGAGGTGGAAGTGGAGATAAAGATGGAGGTGGAGGTGGAGGTGGAGGTGGAGATAAAGATGGAGGTGGAGGTGGAGAAAAAGGTGGAGGTGGAGATGGAGGTGGAGATAAAGGTGGAGGTAGAGTAGGAGATGGAGGTGGAGGTGGAGATAAAGATGGAGGTGGAGATGGAGGTGGAGGTGGAGGTGGAGATGGAGATGGAGGTGGAGGTGGAGATAAAGATGGAGGTGGAGATGGAGGTGGAGATAAAGATGGAGGTGGAGGTGGAGATGGAGATGGAGGTGGAGGTGCAGGTGGAGGTGGAGGTGGAGATAAAGATGGAGGTGGAGGTGGAGATAAAGATGGAGGTGGAGGTGGAGGTGGAGGTGGAGATAAAGATGGAGGTGGAGGTGGAGAAAAAGGTGGAGGTGGAGATGGAGATGGAGGTGGAGGTGCAGGTGGAGGTGGAGATAAAGATGGAGGTGGAAGTGGAGGTGGAGGTGGAGGTGGAGATAAAGGTGGAGGTGGAGGTGGAGATAAAGGTGGAGGTGGAGGTGGAGATGGAGGTAGAGGTGGAGGTGGAGATGGAGATGGAGGTGGAGGTGGAGGTGGAGATAAAGCTGGAGGTGGAGGTGGAGATGGAGATGGAGGTGGAGATGGAGATGGAGAGGTGGGGGGGAGATGTGAGAAGCATCTATCTGCTGCCTCCTGCACACCCCCTACCGGGGATGGAACCTGCAGCAACCTGGGCATGTGCCCTGACTGGGAACCCAACAGGTAACTTTTGATGCAGGGGATGACACTCCAATCTACTGAGCCACCCGGCCAGGGCGATCTAGTACTTTTTACATATAGTTCCTTGGTCTCTCTGCTCCACCCATGCACAGTAGTCCAGGCCTTTTTGCAAAGATGTTATGACTACTGACCCACCTAAACAGGCCCTGGATCCCCCATTAGTGGGCGAGATTACCGGGGGGGGGGGGGGGCGGGGGGCGCTGAGGGGGGACCTGGCCTCCTCCCAAGCCACAGACCACGCCTCAGAGGAGCTCGCTTCCTGCTTCCCTCCAAGGCCGCTGTTCTCTGCTGGGTCTGGGGGTCTCCTCACACCCCAAGATTGGAAGGATGGTTTGGGGCACTGAGCTAATTCCCTTTGGACCTTGAACCAGGCTACAGAGACACAAAAGCCAAAAGTCAGAGGTGGGAGGGCACAGATCCGAAATGAAGGCTGGTGTTAGTCGGGATGCGAACAAACCCCTCTCCGCGCCAGACCTCTCCCGCTTTGGAGACAACACGCACAGCATCTGATTGGTGCGTCCCGCCGCCTGGTCCCGCCCCTCCCGCCAGCCTCCTGGACCCTCCCCTCCCGCCAGCCTCGCTCCACCCCCATCCCCATCCCCATCCCGCCCGGCGCCTCCCCTGCGCCGCACGGCTTTCCTTAGACCTTGCACAGCCAGCCCGTCCCTCCTCGTAAATCTAGCAGCTTTGTTACGTTTTTTAAAACCCGTGAGCCTGGGCTGGCCCCGGTTCCACCCCAGAGCCCTAAATAAGGAAGCTTAGGGTCTGGGGGTCACAGAGAAAGGGTGTCTAGTCCGGGGAATGACCGGAGAAGGTTGGGGCTGCAGGGAAGGGGGCCGGAATATCTGCCTCCAATCCCGGGCTCTGGGCTGAGGAAGGATGGAGCCAAAGGTTCTCCCCCTGAAAAACAAGGGGCGTATTAAACACTTCCCAAGATCACTTCCAACTCTTAAGTGACATCAAGACTCCAGGGAAGGGTTGTGTGGCCTTTAGGGCCAGAGGATCCCAGGACTTTGCTGGAGCTGGGACTGAGGGCAGGAGAACGGACAGGTGAGGCGGGAGGACTCGCTCGGTTCCACCCAGCACCGAATGAACGAGACTGGGAGACCTCCAGCGGCTGTCTTCCGGGCAAGCACGTCACCGGGCCACCTTTCCCCGAGAATTTCCATCTCCCTCTTTTTCCAACCACCCCTCCCCCAGCACTCTCTCTTTCGTGTCGGTCTCCCTGGCCCCTCTTTCGGGCGACTTTAGTGCTTGCCAGCGGTGACTGTTAAATCTCCAAGATCATATCTAGGAAGCAGGACTGAAGGAAAGGAGACCACGGACGGAGAGCCGGGGGGACCAGCAAAGCCAGTGTCGTCTTTATTGAGGTGCCCGGGCAGAGGGACGCCCAGAGGAGCAGACCTGAGGGCCGCAGGGCGCAGGCAGCAACAAGGGTTTCCCGGCGCCGCAGGCCGGGGTCTCCGGGCTAGGAGAGGCAGCGGGTGACGTGGGTGCTCACAAGGACTTCAGGAAGTCCCTGTATTTGGCCAGGAACGGGACGGACAGAGCGTTCAGCTCTTGCCGCAGTTCCTCCAGGGCCCGGGCCTGCTCTTGCTGCTCTCCGGTCATCTGCTGCCGGTAGTAGTTGACATAGAAGTTCACCCAGTCTTTCACTATCGTCGCCATGGCTTCCTCAGAGACGGGAGGGTCGGTGAAGACCTGGGGGTGGGGTGGGGTGGGGAGAGGGGTCAGCAATGTGAGTCAGGAACAACCCACAAACTCTGACGTCCTCTTTTCTCAGATTTGCATTCCCTGTCTCTGGTTGTTTCCATCAACCCCGCCGCTACCTTCCCAGCTCCAGATTATTCTCCCTGCCCTGCCCTCCCCGACCCCTCGACACACCAGGCCTGCCCTTTGAAACGATACTTGGGCTTCCTTACCTGCTGATTCAGTAGAGCATTAAATTCCTTCATTCCTGTGGAAATGAGATCTTTATTGGCCTGAAGAAGCGCCATCCGCCTGTTTAGAGAAAGAAATTGTAAGCATCCTTTTCCCTCATCCATGGGTACGTCTCTCAGAGATTCCTGGTGCCCTGCAGGGTCGCCTCCCCTCCGGGGCCTTGCAAATCCTGCCCTGCCCGGAAGCCACGTTTCTCCCAGGTTGGCTCACTTGAGGTCCAGGAGTGCTGTTCTGTGTCACCCACACTTTCACGCTACGTGCGTCCCTCTGCGCCACGCTGGGTGCAGGCAAGGAGTCAGTGTCAGCCTAAGACGGGAACGCCCAGCATCTAGACCCTGAGGGAGGGTGATAGGTCGGCCTGGGGAGGGGAAGGAGGGCGAGGCTTCCCTGAGGTTAGAAAGATAGCAAGGCCACAGACACAGATAAGGGAGACCCAGAACACCCAGCCGGGGCCAGGGCCTTGCCTTCCGCCCACATCCCAGTGTCCAGGCTCCAGATGCTAACAGCACTAACATCAACTGCCCGGCACCCTGGGACCGGGCAGGCCTTTCAAGTCATCGCAACAACGTGACGGCCGTTTTCTCCTGATCCATGGATGACACATGAACCGCAGCTTACGTTACATTTCTCCCTGATGCCAGGCACTGTTTCAAGCATCTGTTAAAGGTTTGTCCTTAAGATGTGGGGACTGGACTCCACCGGGCTGTGCTCTGTAAGAGTGGAGACACAGTTGTCCTGTTCTCTGACATGTCACTAGGTACTCAAAGTAGAAATACTCGTTTCGTCTTTTAAAATATTTTCCATTTTTACTAGCCGTTTTCAAATTTCAAACCACCACGTACGGCCTGAGATTAAGTGAAACCTTACCAGAATGTACCCTGCAAAGGGGGATTATTTTGGCTCCCTCCCTCTACAAAGTAGCCAGCATTAAAGACGCGTGCGTTTCCCGTGACATCTTTCTGCATTCCAAACCCAGCATGCATACTTCCTAGGTACCTATTCTCTCATAGACATTTGTCGATTTTCTTTTCCGTTTATAGCATTTTCTTAACATTCAGCAAAATGGACCTCTTTTTGGTGTGCAATTTATGAATTTGAAGACATAGATTTATGTAACTACTACCACAATCAGAACACAGAACATTTCCTTCACCCCAAAAACTCCTTCATGCTATCCCTCTGTAGTCATCTCCAGCCCCATCCCTACAGCCTGCCAAGCACGGATCTGTTCTCCACCTGGCAGCTCTGTGTTTTTGAGGATACCCTATAAGGGAATTGCATAGTAACCTTTAAGACTGGCTTCCTTCTCTCAGAATAATGCCTTTAAGAGTCATCCAAGTTGTTGGAAGTAGCAGGAAGTTGTTCCTTTCCACTGCGGAGTGTCAGAGTGTCACCTGAACACACCGCAGTTCCTGTTCACCCACTGACAGCTGGAGAGTGTGCAGCTTGGGGCAAGCATGAGTGCGGCTGCTATAAATATTGGCGCACAGGTTTTTGTGCCAATATGTTTTCATTTATCTAGGGTACAAACTATTGTTACCACTAGGAGAAATAGATGCAATACAGCCTGACCAAGCTTTTTAGAGGAGTAATTTGACAACACTTGTTCAAATTAAAATAATGCCTACCTTTCAACCCAATGATTCTGCTTTGGCCTCTATTTTAAAGAAATGTTCATTTTCAGTGCACAAAAAGGCCTGTACAAGGAATTTATCAGACAAGGAATTTGCCATTTGTGATCATCAAGGGACAGAATCAAACTGAAGGTCCTTTACTATGGGGAATCTAAAGAAATTATGGCACATTCATACTAAGGCATGACATACAGCTATTAAATGAGGTAGATAAGCATGTGCTGATATGAAAAGCTCTCTAAGGCAATGTTAAGTGAACTATAAATAGAGCAGGCTGTCCCAGGCTGCAAGTATGGGAGTGGGAGTGGGAGTGGGATTAAATGTAAAACTCTCTCCCTCTCCCTCTCTCCCTCCTTCTTTCTCTCTCCTCTCTCTCCCCTTCTCTCTAATCCTCTCTCTGCCCCTCCCCCGCCCCGTGTGTGTGTGTGTGTGTGTGTGTGTGTGTGTGTGTGTGTGTGTGTGTAGAATGGTAAACAATATTTACTTCTGGGGATTTTTTTTTTATTGAGGTATTATATGTGTACATATCTTACCATTGCCTCCCCCACCCCACACCCATACATGCCCTCACCCCCCAGAGTTTTGCGTCCATTGTTTATGTTATATGCATGCATACAAGTCCTTCGTTTGATTTCTTATCTCCCCCACCTCTCCCTAACTTTCCCCCTGTAATTTGAAAGTCTGTTTGTTGCTTTACTGTCTCTGTATCTATCTTTTTGTTCATCAGTTTATAATGTTCTTTATTATCCATAAATGAGTGAGATCATGTGGTATTTTTCTTTCATTGACTGGCTTATTTCACTTAGCATAATGTTCTCCAATTCCATCCAGGTTGCTGCAAATGATGAGAATTCCTTCTTTTTTATGGCAGCATAGTATTCCATTGTGTAGATGTACCATAGTTTTCTGATCCAGTCATCTGCTGACGGGCACCTAGGCTGTTTCCAAATCTTAGCTATTGTAAATTGTGCTGCTATGAACATAGGGGTGCATATATCCTTTCTGATTGGTGTTTCTAGTTTCTTCGGATATATTCCCAGGAGTGGGATTACTGGGTCAAATGGGAGTTCCATTTTCAGTTTTTTGAGGAAACTCCATACTGTTCTCCACAGTGGCTGCACCAGTCTGCATTCCCACCAGCAGTGCACGAGGGTTCCTTTTTCTCCGCATCCTCGCCAACATTTGTCGTTTGTTGATTTGTTGATGATAGCCATTCTGACAGGTGTGAGATGGTACCTCATTATTGTTTTGATTTGCATCTCTCAGATATACTTCTGGGGATTGATGGGTATTTGTTGGGAAATGTAAAGAGGGATAAATGTCAGGGCGAACTTGACCTTATCCCTCCAATTGTTGTTTGAATTATTTTACAGCATGAATGTATCCTATAATTATTTGTAATTTTTAAAAAGAAAAAGTAGTGTAGTTCTAAAATCATTAGCCTCAGATTTAAATCATGCCTCAGTGCCTATAAGAGTAGCAGCTGCTCACGAAACCTTGGTTGAATGAATAAATGAATGAATGCTTTTGCCATTTTCAGGTCTGTAACTTTGAAGTCACTTCATATATGTAAGCCTCAGTTTTGCCTGTAAAGGAGGAATAAAATAATAACTGCCTTCCAAAGGCTATTGGGAAATAAAGGTATTCATTCCACAAACAGGATTGGGCGCCTGCCTTTGTGCCAGGCACTGGTACAAGGCACTGGGAATATACCACTGCCAAGGACAGTGCCCTTCCCCTGGTCAGCTCCAAGCACACACGCCTGTCCCTGGAGCTTCTGTCCCGGTGGGGGAGTGAGAGCGTGAGAGGCAGAGTCTGAGAGGTGGGCAGGGCCCACCCACAGAGCTTCGTCTGTGTTTTCTCTCCAAGTGTGAAGAAAAGCCATTGAAAATAGTGGCTCCGGCGGGAAGGGGAAGCAGCGGGGTAGGACGAGATTATGGGCAGAAGTCCCTTAAATTAATCTATCATCCTCATGGCTAATGAGGGCTGTCCCAAGGCTGGGGGTAGTCTTTTTTCATCAGCTAGACATGCCCAGGTCATCGTGGCCCAGATCAGTGAAATGAGGAACGGACAGCAGTCCTGTGGTGTGCAGCTACAAGCTGGGAAGGAAACTTTTCAAGTTCATCAGCTGGTTCTGGCTGCCAGATGTCCCTTCTTTGCGGCTTTGCTCACTGGAGGAATGACAGAGTCCTCAAAAGATGATGTACAGACTCTAGGACTTGAAGCTGGAATAGTTCGAATACTTCTAGATTTCATTTATAAGACCACAACGTTGGCGTTTACCTCTAGATGATGGCACATGGAAGATTCTTATTTTTCCCCTTTTTTCTGTTTTTTTTTTTTTCCCCTCAAAATCTCATACTCAACATGTATTGTTTTAACCAAAACTTTTACTTCTAAAATTTTTTAAAAGAGTTTTAATGATATTAGAAAATCCACATAAAAACTATATATAAGGTTTTAATCTTATGTTATATAATAAATATACCTGGGAAAGTTTTGAAAGAAATATAATAAAGTGTTAATAGTGTATGTATATGGACAATGGGTGATTTTCATATTCATTTTTATCCTTTTCTACCTAAAGTGTTTTCTGTAGTGAATACCTATTACTCTTATAATCAGGAAAAAAAGTTTGAAAACAGTGACTGTTTGGTCTCGTTTTGAGAATACACCATGCTCTCCTTAAAGGAGATAATTATGTGGCCTGATAAAGTATTGCTATTTAATGTATAATATTTACAACTGCAAAATAACAAAGGTATTTTTTTTGTGTAGTTTCATATTCCTTTTTGGGAAATTTCAGAAAACAACTCTTAATTGGAGGATTGTAAAATGATGTTTTTATCTACTGAAAGTGATGCAGCTCTGCCTATTGGCTAATGTACCAGTTCACACTGAGAGGTTCTTGGCCTCACTTTTCTAAATGACTGTGTGAGTTGAAAACTGCTTCATAAATACCCCTGCTTCTCATATTTGCAAAATAGAAATGAACAGAATAATCCAATGGAATTAGTTGAACTACATAAAAACAGAAGAAATGCCAAAAAAAAAAAAAAAGCCATTGAGCTATTATCAATAAGACAAGAAATAGCAAGTGTTGGAGAGGATTAGAGAAAAAGGAACCCTCATACACTGCTGGTGGGAATGTCAACTGGCACAGCCACTGTGGAGAGCAGTGGGGAGGGTCCCCAGAGAGTTAAGAATAGAACCACCGTGTGACAGCAATCCCTCTTCTGGGTGTCTACCCCGGATGTTGGAAAACACCTATTTGTAAAGATATATGCAGCCCTGTGTTCATTCCAGCATTATTCATGGTAGCCCAGACATGGAAACAACCACGGTCTGCCTTTTCAATGTGTGTCTTTTTACAGCCCTGCTTTTCTTCTTGCAACTCACCCTCCCGTTCCCCAGGGTCTGTAAGAAAACCTCTCACCTGTAGTTAGTGAGGTGAGGACTTATTAAAGGCCTGTGGCTCTATGCTTACTACATGCCCTTCCGCCTATCAACTCCGGGCATACCACAGGTTTACCTTCGCCCTAAAGCATCGCTGTCCATTCTCTCTGTGCATCTAGCACACCTTCGGGAAAGACTCTTTCACCCCGTAATACAATTCCCACCGTGCTCTCTCCCACCTGCACGTAATATTCCTTATGTTCCCTCCTTTTTCCTTTGAGACTATGTTTACTTTTATTTTCTTTTTTTGTTAATCCTCACCTGAGGATATGTTTTCCATTTCTTTTCAGAGGAGAGAGGGAAGGAGAGAGAGAAACGTTGGTGTGACAGAGACACATTGACTGGTTGCCTCCCGCACACACCCGGAAGGGAAAACGGGGGAGGGGGCGGGAGAAACCTGAAACCCAGGCACATGCCCTTGACCGGGAATTGAACCTGAGACCCTTCAATGCGAGGGCCAATGCTTTAACCACTGAGAAACCGACCAGGGCGAGTGTATGCTATTAAAGCTGGGAAGACAGTGAAACAAGGACGTACTTCGGCCAGAAGAAGCAACAGGAAAGAGACCAGCTGGGCTGCTGTCAGCTCGTTGGGGAGTCAGAGAAAAGGGGGCCTTGGACACAGGTTGAGGGGTCAGCGCGGGAGGAGCTGCTGCTGCCCTTTTCTCCCCTGGTTGCAAGTCTCGTGGGTCCCTTAGAGTTTAGGAGGAAGAAAACTCACTTGAAAAAGAGGTTTGAGAGGGTGTGCTTAAGGAGGGCGCTCGCCCTGTGTTCCCCCCTTAATTCCAAACGTATAAAAGAAGCTGCAAACTGCCTTCTGGGGAGCGTTTTTCTCAGTCTGTTGAGATCTTGCTTCTAGGAGTGTCCTCTGTTTGGTTCAAATATACATATATTTTAGTATATGTGCTGCTGAAGTGAGCACTGATATAAATGCTTATAAAAATTCTGTACAGGTTTGGATGTTCCTACGTTTGCACTCATTCAATGTTCATTCCAACCCTATGTGGTAGGTACTAATATTATTCCCATTTTACAGATGAAGAAACTGAAGGGCAGAAAGAAATTCGCCGAGATCTCACAGATATTAAGTGACCCCTGGATTCAAACCGAGGCCCTCTGATGGGATTCATTCACAGAGGTGGGCCTCAGCGTTCCGTACACTCACAGAAGCTAAGTTTTAAAACATTACGGGTTTGTAACCCTTCAATTTTTCACTCCAAGGACCAACCCGAATTTTAAAAAAGGAAACACGAAGTCCCCTGGTCTACCCGGGCCTCAGAGAGACTCTGTCTAGTTCTGAGGTAAGACGAGGGGGTGGCAGGGCTTGCCAGGACGAGGTCCCAGGGGAAGGTGATAGTTTGGGAGAATCAGAAGTTTAAAGCAGGGAGTCCAACTGGGAGGGGGGGTGTGTCCAAGAAGGCCAGCATGAGGGCGGGACAAACTCTCCTCTACCCTCGAGGTTCTCCTGGCTGGTCTAGTCATCCAATAGACATGAAACAGGTTAGCAAGGGGAAATAACCAAATTTAATACATATATAGGAATGGAAACCCCACATACATGAGAGGTTCAGAGACTCCCCCCTCCCCCCACACACACATGCAGAAGAGGTTCAAACATAGAAAGGGGGATCTAGGCATGTAAGACATTTTGAGCTAGGGATGAGGGAAGGTGTCTGGGGCTTCAAAGGGTCATTGCAGGATGACAAGAAGAGCAGATGTTTATTAAGTAAAACTTTTCCCTGCCATATAGTTAGGTCAAAAAGGTTATTGCTAATACTCTCTTATTATGGACAAGGCCCCCAATTCAAGATCTAGGTAGTTAAGGGAGGAGCAGAAGGCTCTCTTGAGCCTAAAGCTAAAATTGCCTTTAGCTCAAAACAATCCATATTCCACAGAAGCACATCTTTGGGTGACTCCTGTTGAACCCCCACACCAGGCTAAGGAACCAGGGTACTTTTCTGATAACAAGAGGGTGCTTTGGGCACATTTCTATGTGGGAGTCAGTACATTGCACTGAATGGGAAGGAGGAAGGAGAAAGAATGAAGGGAGAAGGGGAAAGAGGGGAAAAAGGTGAGTTGGGAGAGAAACACTGTCTTTAGACTCTCCCCCAATAAACACAAGAATTTTTGCCTATTTCTCTTGTTTTCTGACACTGATTTTTCTGACACTATTCTGCAATCCTTTGATTTTCTCATTTCTCAGATGTCCCGAGGGTCCTTCCAGAAGCAATACTCTTCCCGCCTTGGGGAAGCTGAAGGGCCGAGAACTTCTAGTGGAGTGAAGAAAAACAACAAACAAAACGGGAAGTTTGACAGGGCCTCCTCGGGGATCATCTGGTCCAGCTTCTCACCATGCATTCATTCATTTATAAGTATCTTTTAAGCACCTACTATGTGTTAGTTCCTGGGGATCAAATAGGCGTAAAATGTAGCCCCCTGGCCTCACAACAAAGACGGCACCTGAGGCCCAGAGGCACTGAGATGCCCAAAGTCACACAGTGGGAAACTCTGTGGCCGCCCTGGCTGGTGCGGCTCAGTTGGCTGGGCATCGTCCCTTGCACCAAAAGGTTGTGTAGGTTCTATTACCAGTCAGGGCACATGCCCTGGTTGTGGGCTCGATCAGTAGGGGGCGTGCAGGAGGCATGTTCCGCTCCCACATGGATGTTTCTCTTTCTCCCTCGCCCTCCTCTCTCTCAATAGAAAGATATTTTTAAATAATAAAAACTAAAAATTCTACCCGTCAGGTGTGACTCAGTGATTGAGCATGGACCCATGAACCAGGAGGTCACGGGTGGTTCAGGTCGGGGCACATGCCTGGGTTGCAGACTCGATCCCCAGTAGGGGGCGTGCAGGAGGCAGCCGATGGATGATTCCCATCCTTGATGTTTCTCTCTCTTTCTCCCTCTCCCTTCATCTCTCTGAAAATCAGTAAAGACATTTTTATTTAAAGAAACATTCTGTGGCCACAGCAGGTCTGGAATGCAACGGTTCCGGGCGCTTTCTCTCCTCCTGGTAACTGGAAGTAGCGGGGATGCGGGTCGCTCCTGGACTCCTCGCCCGCGGCCCGGCTACAAAGAGCAGGGCGGGCACCGCGCCTGGCGGGTCGGTGGGAGGCGGGGCCGCAGGTCCGGCAGGAATTGTCACGTGGCCGGCTCCACCCAGGACCCCGCGGAGGCCCACGGCCCCTCGCGAAGGAAGATTGCCCCTCCGCCGCCGCCGTAGCCGAGCCGGGCGCAGGCTCCGCCCACGTGTCCGTCCCGCGGGGCGGAGGGGCGGGACCGGGATGGCGGGCCCGGCCGGTGTTGGGGCTGCGCTGTGCTCCGAGCGGTTCGGCTCCCAGGCGGCCCGGGGCTGCAGCGCCGCCGCCGACGGGAGCCTGCGGTGGGAGTCGTGGGGGCGGCGCTGGTGGGGGGGCGCCGGGGCAGCTCCCGGGCCCGCCGCACCCCCTCTCCCGCGCCTGCTGACCGTGTTCCTGCCTCAGGGCTTCCCCGACAGCGTCAGCCCCGACTACCTGCCCTACCAGCTGTGGGACTCCGTGCAGGTCAGCGTGGCGGGCCGGGAGGCAGCGCGCCGCCTCTCCCTCCCCTTCGCGGGCTGGAGACAGGCTCCGCGGAGCTGGGACGAGTCCCAGGTCGCCCTCCCAGGAGAGCTGCCAGACCTCCCTGCTCCCGAGCCCACTCCTCCCCCGTTTCCTCTCTTCCCCAGGCCTTTGCTTCCAGCCTCTCGGGCTCCCTGGCGACCCACGCAGTCCTGCTGGGCATAGGGGTGGGCAATGCAGACGCCTCCGTGTCCGCCGCCACGGCCACTTGGCTGCTGAAAGGTAAGCTGGCCCCTGGAGCCTGACCCGTCGCTGCTCTCAGCCCTGCCGTCTGGGGCCTTTTTCCTGGACCCAGAAGCCCAGCTCCCCCTCCCCCCTCTCCCACGTTCTGACCTCCAGCTCCGGGCTGTGATGTGTGTATTTCTAGACCCATGCCTGATTAGGTCCGGGAGCCAAGTCTCCCTGGTGCCTAGAACAGTGCCTTGCATCCTGCTAAAGAAAGAACAAAATCCAGCTGAGTAAGTGTTCAAGTTCTTCATTGGCTTTATTCAGTGATGAACTGGGCGGCCGCCCACTGCTGGAATTCCCTCATCCCCATCAGCCTCAGACACTACCCTGTCCAGAGCCCAGATCCCCAACTTAACAGCGCCGCCCCCCCTTTATTCCCAGGCTCCTGTGGAGGACTGCTGAGGTGACTGAAAGTGCCAGCTGCCTGCCGCCTGGGGAATTGGGTGGTACTGGGGGGAAAAATGTGTAGTTGGTCCTGAGTAGGAGACAGGAGATAGGAGATTCTGGGAAGAATGAAAGGCATTTTAGATTTTCTGGGGTACTAGATGGTGCTATAAATAGTAAATGTAGTAATCATCTGTTGAGTGTGCACAGCCTTTTGGAAAACCACTAAGAAATGAGAGGTACAGTTTGGTACCCTGCCACCCAGAGAGAGGAGAAGAAAGGGGACAATGCCGCGTGCTCCACATCCGGACCCCTGGCCTCTGCACTGTCCTTGGGATTGCACTGCCGTTCCCAGGGAGGATTTATTTTTATTTCTTAATATGTTTTTATTGATTTCAGAGAGGAAGGGAAAGGGAGAGAGAGAATCATTGATCGGCTGCCTCCTGCACACCCCACACTGGGGATCGAGCCTGCAACCCCGGGCATGTGCCCTGACCAGGGATCAGACCATCCTGGTTCATAGGTCGATGCTCAGCCACTGAGCCACGTTGGCCAGGATTTAAATTAGAGCCGAAGTGAGGCTCGTTCTGCTCCAGTGTCAGCCTGGCCGCATCTCTGAGGCGCCTCCCTGGACCTTTGGGAAAGCCAGGAGGCTCCTGCTCACACCCTTACCTTTAAGACCGAGCCAGCTGGCCGGATGGAGTTTTCTCTGGAAAGAAGCCCTCTGAGAGTGCGTGTCCGTGGAGAGGTGCTGACCTGTGGCTTGTCACACAAACAGTGCTTATTGTATACCAGTCTTTAAATATACTGACTCAGCGCTAGCTGGTTTGGCTCAGTGGATAGAGCGTCGGCCTGCGAACTGAAGGGTCCCAGGTTCGATTCCGGCGAGTTGGCCTTAATTTAAAAATCTTACCTTATAATAGAGAAACATGCAAATTGACCGCACCTCCGCTATGCCCACGATTGGGCCGGCAGGAGGCTGGGGGCGGGACTCCGGGTGGCATATCCGCTGTTGAGAAGATCAAGATGGCGGTGCCCAGTGGCCGGGCCCATGCCGCCGCTCCCGGGGGTGCCTGGGGCCATCGGCACCCCGGGGGGCGTAGCCGGGCCCATTCTGCCGCTCCCGGGGGTGCCTGGGGCGATCAGCACCCCGGGGGGGCGTGGCCCTGCCCATGCCGCCCCTCCCGTGGGTCCCGGGGCGATCGGCCACCCGGGGGGGCGTGGCCCGGCCGCTCCCGGGGGTCCCAGGGGCCGAGGCTTTCCGGGCCTTGGGCACCAGCGGGGAGCCTGCACCGATCGCAGGAAACCACTGGGGGTCGGCTCCTGCGATCCTTAGCAAGGATGTTGGGTGCCGCGGAGCCCAAGGCCACCGCCCGGGTCCAAGCCCCGACCCTGAAAAAGGCAGAAGGCGGTGGCCACAGCCAAGGCCTGGGTCCCTGGTGCCGGCAGAAAACTGGTGCAGGCAGCCAGGTGAATGAAGGTCTGTTGCACGAATCTTCGTGCAAACGGGCTACTAGTAAATAAATAAATAAATAAATAAATAAATAAATAAACTGACTCAACCTCCACAGTGGCTGAGACAGGTATTGTCCTTACCTTCATGTTATAGATGAGGAAACTGAGGCACAGGAAAGTAACTTGCCCATGGTCATAGCCAGTAAGTACGAGGGCGTGGATTTGAACCCAGGAGGTGTAGTTCAGAGTCCATTTTCATATCACCAAACTGCTTAATTTGGGTCTTTTCCTTTGCTCTCCTGTTGGCTAACTCTGGCGCGCAGTAGGCGCCTGTGTCAGCAGTTGATGTTTTCAAGTCATTTCTGAGCTCCCTAGAATTATCGCCAGCATGCTGCCTACATGTGTCTTTAGATTGATCTTAAAAATAAGCCCACTTTAAGATGTGAAAGAACCATTTTCTTTAGAGTCTGTTGTTGGTATTTTTTAAAAACCCTCTTAATTAGAAAGGATTTTACAGACTCATCTCCGTCAAACATGGGAAATTTTTATGTAGAGCTTTATATAAGAAAGTCTTTTGGAATTTTTTTATGTGGTCATTTTCAGTTACATATCTCTTAATGGAACATGATATTAATTGTCATACCTAACAATGGTAATGTTATTAGCAGTTAATATTTTGATAGCCTACTGTATGCCAGGCATTGTGCACACTTCCATAGTACATCACTTAATCTCTGCAGCAGCCGTATGAGGTGGATGCCGTTGTTAATACATTTTCCGGAGGGGAAAGCTGAGACACAGCAAGGTTTAGTGACTTGCCTGAGATAAGGCAGGGCCAGGATTTGGACCCAGACGGACTGACTCCTGTGCCCCACACTCCTTTGCTAGGAATTTAGAGTGGAGCTAAGTGTAGTTTGTGCACAGCTGATCCCTTACTGGGCCTCAAATGTTTCTAGATCTTATAGCTCAACTAATTGTAAATGAGGCAGAGACGGGCACATAGAAATTGTTTCCTAGTCTCGTAAACAGTGCTGGCTTTTGGATAATAGGGAGGATATGGGTCATTATTGCATCCTAGTGCCAACCTCCAGTTCTGACAGGGCCTTGCAGACTGCCTCTGACGAAAGACAGAGTAGGCCCCCTTCCTGCCACGTTACCCTTGTATGCAGGACATACACCTGAGTGGTTATGAGTGTGCAGTCAAGGGAGGAAAAATAAGAGTCTGGCCAGTGAGCTCTCTCTCCACCAGTGAAAGTAATCTTGCTATCTCAGAACCACTCAGTTGATCCAGTACAAGAATCTTAAATGGAATAGTGAAAATTTTGTGTTGAATCAAGTGTGCTTGAAGGGAAGAAGGTAAGGTAGTGACAAAGGGAGGATGCGGCTACAGCCAGCCTGCTGGGGGCCACTTGCAGGGACACACAGGAGACGGAAATGGAGAAGCAGAGCAGGCTGGGTGGGAATTGTGTTGGACACGTGCCTGAGACAGCGCTGCTCAGCCCAGCCGGTGGTGGCGGTAAGGGAAGGCAGGTCCAGGGCAGCCAGGAATTTAGGTTCCTTCAGAAAAACTGGGAATTCAGGTTTTCTGTAAAATACCCCATTTTTGTTCACCTGTCTTCTTCAAGCTTCAGTTGCTTCGTCTGTGAAAGGAAATGATTCCTCTCAAACTCAGGACTGTTGTGAAGAATGAAAGGCATTTATATCTCAGGAGTCTGCCAGGGTGCTTCGTCTCCCTCAAGTCCAGCCGTGGGTAAAAGATGTCCGGTTAGAAGGCCTCAGGCCTAAAGAGCGAGGCTGTGGAAGGAGGAGGACATCTGGGTCCAGTGGAGAAGGGGGAAGGCTGACATATATCACCACCTTATACGTTGTGAGAAGCTCCCAACCCTCCTTTCCACACCAGCTTCCTCCTTGCCTCTCCCACTTGAGGATCCATGTCCTTCAGCTCAGACAAGTGGGGAATCCTCTGCCTGCTGTCTCTGTCCCTTCCGGCGCCCGCTGTATGAGGCCTTTCCAGTTGTGGATTCTCAGATGGCCCTTTGAACGTAATGAGCGCTAATGTCAGTGTAAGGTGTAGTGTAAACGGATAGGCACACTGTCTGTGAAGGACCAGGTGGCAGATACTGTACACTTTGTATGCTGTATAGTTTCAGTGACACCAACCTGATTCTGCCATTGTGTCACCAAAACATCCCTAGATGATCTGTTGCTAACCTAAAAATAAAGGGCCTTTCAAAGATAGAGGCAACCAGCATTTATTGAGATCAATAAGAATAGCTATTGGGATTCCTGCCTCCCTCCCTGACCTTGGCGGCTCGAGTCCGCTAGATGGGAGCAGCTCATGGCTCCCGCTCGGCCTTGGGCTGACTGCAATCTTAGTCTGAGTGTGGTTGAAGTGCTGGCTCCATTAAGATGAGACTTTTGCTACTGCTCCAGGTGGTGGCTTGGCGTTGGTCCAGAGCGATGCCTCAGCCAACCTGGGCGGCATGCCTAGCAAGAGATTAAAGGTGCAGTAGGCCATGGGGCCGCTGCTCAAGTTCCAGATTTGTATTCCCTGAGGTCATAGGCAGGTGTTGGAGCAGTATCTGCTGGTTATTAGCCAGCGGTACCCAGACATCCACACTGAAGTCGAGAATTACCTCCCTCCACCAATATACAGACACATAGCATCTTTCCTGTCATCTTCAAACTAGTATCAATAGGCTGAATAGTTGTTGGCAAGGATCCTTTGCTTTCTTTGGCATGCAAGCTCCTAGTGTCTGGCAGTGAGACTAAAAATAAGGTCTATGCATGTATGATCATTTTCTTCTTGAGCAACATGATTGAGAAACAGTGCATGTCAACTGTGCATTTGAGACAACTTTGAATGATGTGCCTGTGTGGTCTAAGCTGGAATCTGGTCACCTTCCATCCATGCAACAGCGTGTTCAAATTCTTGACAATGAAATGAAGCCCAGTGAGCATATGGATTCAATCCCACATCATTGATCATAGCCCACCTATCAGCACTGAAAACTCTTACATTAAGGGATTTTTGAAGAGCAGTGTGACTGACATTATGAAGACCTGTACTGAAGACAGTAAGCTGTTATACAGTCCAGATGCTTTCATAGAGAGAGAAATGTTGATTGGCTGCCTCCTGCACTACCAGGGATCGAGCCCACAACCTGGGCATATGCCCTGATGGGGACTCAAACTAGCAGCCTTTCAGTGCACAGAATGGTGCCCAACCAGCTGAGCCACACCAGGGCAGACCAGATGGTAGGCTCAGTGTACTTCTTGGAAAACCTCAGTGCAAGACAGGTTTTCAGTGCTGGCACACTTTGGAATTCTACACATTTGTGGAGTGCAATAATACTGTATAGTTATTTCCCCCCGCCCCCCATCCACTCAGTTAATGTTTTTTTTTTTAAATGCAAGCATTTCTTAGTCATATTTGAAATAGCAAAATGAGTTAGAATTTGATTTTTTTTCAAAGGTATCTGTTGTGATTTTTATATGAATTTTCCTTTTTTTATAGCTTAGAATTTATCTTTTTGGGAATACAGCTGAAGTTCTCAAATACTTGATGAGTTTATCAGGCATCTCTAATTTGGTCATGTCCAACTTATATAGGTTTCAAAATACTGCAGAGCATTATACAAGTTTATGGGGAGAGATCCTTTTAATTGATTTTGGAGGGAGAGAGAAAAATCAATCAGCTGCCTCTGGCATGCACCCCGATAGGATTGAACCCACAACTTGGGCAAGTGCCCCGACTGGGTATCAAACTGATGACGACCTGGTGCACACAATGCTCAACCAACTGAGCCACACTGGCCAGGGCAAAAGACCAACTGTTTTCTTTCTTTTTTAAATATGTTTTTGTGATTTTAGAGAGAGAAAAAGAGAGAGAGAGAAACATCGATCGGATTGAACCCGCAGCCTGAGTATGTGCCCTAATTGGGAATTGAACCTGCAACCTTTTGGTGCACAGTGTGATGCTCAACCAACTGAGCCACACTGGCCAGGGCCCAGCTGCTTTTTGAGTCCTGTTCTAGTTGGAGTGTGTTGCCTTGATCAATCTGCTGAGTTGATTACCTGGGCCTTTGTACTTAAATCAATAAAAAACTAAGCAGATATAAGTTAAATAAAACTTAGAATTTATTGTCCAGCATACCTGTTAACAATATATTTAACAGTCATCTGCTTACATTTTTGTTTTTGACTTACAGATTTCATAAGGCATACACTTTAGATTCACACACAAATAATAGATCATTTACCATTTTTAGGATAATTGAAACTGGCCTCACCAGAAAATTTAGGTGAATTTCTTTACAACTTTAATATTAGATGATCGGAGATCACTTGTCTAATAACTTGCCTAACATATATCAGAATTTTATTATTTTTGAGGAACAAAATTGAAAATTTTTTATTCAATGAATTTAATATCTTTTCAGCATTCTAAAAAGACTCTAAGAATAATTTAGCAGAAATATGACCATAATGTAGAAAATAGTCACCTAGCAACAGTCATAACATGCTTTGGCCTCCATATAGGAGTAGATCCAGATTTGTTAGTGGAAGTAACGAGATTTATGGAAGTTAGGAGATCATTCAACATCGGGTCCACCAAACACTTAGCACAGCCGTATATGTACTTGGTGTTGAATGTGTCTGGGAACGATCACCATTGTGACAGCCTCGAGGTGGAACATGCTGTAATCTCTGGCTGATAGGAAGTTAATTGGCAGAAAATGGATTAAAATGCCTTATCCTTATTAAGTCTGCAGAGCTGTTAACCTACGTTCATATAGTGCAAGAGTCAATACAGTTTAAGCTGGGAACTTACTTCCAGGTTATTAGTATTCAGGTGTAATAACGTTTTGCTCTCTCGGACTAGGGCTAAAACCTTGTCAACTTGATTTGTACCAGCTCAGACTTGCTATCTTCTGCAAGTTGAACACACTGCCGAGTGTGCCCAGGGTCTTTCTTCCTCTAGTGACAGTTAACCTTTTGGCGTTTAGACCTTGAATGTTCCCATGTATCTGACAGGTCAACCATGAAGAACCTAAGATTTGATTCTAACTTTCCATGTTTGCCTTAGGTCAGTGGTCGGCAAACTGCAGCTCGCAAGCCACATGCGGCGCGCACATACAGTGCGATTGAAACTTCGTGGCCCATGCGCAGAAGTCAGTTTTCGGCTCTCAAAATAAATTTCAATTGTACTGTTGATATTTGGCTCTGTTGACTAATGAGTTTGCTGACCACTACCTTAGGTGAATGAATTGTCTTTTAGAGAATAGCTTTCAGTAGCTTAGACTGTGATAAAACTCAGCTATTTTGTTGATACTCACCTCAATATTGTTGTTTTATCTTTAGCCATATTTAAATCTAGGATTTAATGAGTTTAGTGAAAAATTAGTAGGAAGCATGAATATGAAAAATATTAAGGGAAAGGGGAAAGTTATAGCTTTATTCTTAAC
Source organism: Cnephaeus nilssonii (assembly GCF_951640355.1). Classification (NCBI taxonomy): domain Eukaryota; kingdom Metazoa; phylum Chordata; class Mammalia; order Chiroptera; family Vespertilionidae; genus Cnephaeus; species Cnephaeus nilssonii. The sequence continues at coordinate 9,334,055 of NC_137073.1, forward strand.
ATTTCAGAATTTATTAGTTGCTTACAAATTTGTGTGGCTCTGTAGTTTATAAATGTCTTTGTACTATATATTTTTTTAAAATATATTTTTATTGATTTCAGAGAGGAAGGGAGAGAGATAGAAGCATCAATGATGAGAGAGAATCATTGATCGGCTGCCTCCTGCATGCCCCACATGAGGGATCAAGCCCACAACCCGGGCATGTGCCCTGACCGGGAATCGAACCGTGACTTCCTAGTTCATAGGTCAAGGCTCAACCACTGAGCCATGCTGGCCGGGCTCTTTGTAGTATATTAATGAGAAGAACATAGAACATGACACCAGGTTGACTAATGTTATTGGGGTTTTTACCATAGTTGGTATTGTGGAAGAAATTATTTGTTAGATTAATTTTTTTAATGTTAAAAAAAAGAATAACTTTGTGGGAAGCATTGATCCAGGCAGAAGCCCAAATCCAGTTAGGAGGCAAATGCAATGGATGTGAGAAAGGGAAGGGAACAATTACATCCATAGAAGGAAGGCATTTCTATTAGTGCAGATAGCAGTGTAGTGGTGCTGATCCTCAGCAATGTTTAATTTTCAGTCACAGTCATCATATCTGCTGTTTTCTTGGCAAACAGTTCCTTAGGCACGAGGTTGCTTTAGTTCCCGTCTAAAGATTATTTTCCTTTGTTTTAACTTTCTAAAGGTTTGAGGCTTAAGACATGCAAGGCAGTTCCTCTGGGATGGCAGCTCCAGGTCCTTTTTTTTTTTTTTTTCTGTTTTTTGTTTGTTTGTTTGTTTGTTTATTTTGTTTTTTGGGTGTTTTTTAAACGCTGTAAATGAATGGGCACAGCTGGGTTCCAGTAAGATTTTATTTACAAAGACAAGGATTGGAAGCCCACACACCACAGTTAATGATCCTTGGGCTAAATTTGTGTTTTTCATACTGACTACTATTTTTTGCTTTATACTGGATTTGGAGCCATCATTTTCTGGGTCACTGTGGTATCCCCCAGGTCTCTGTGTCTGGCACAGAGTAGGTAGCCAGTAAGCATCTGTTGTGCAAATGAAGGTTTGGCTAATTCCAGAGACTTCTCTGACTCTCTCTAGCCTGAGGAGGCCTCTCCCTCTGCCCTCACCCCCAGTTCTCTGTCACCAACCTGCAGCTCAAACCCTTTTTATTTATTTGCATTCTAATGACCACCTGTGAACCTGCTGCCCAGCCTGAGAGCCAGAGCATCACATCACCTCTGACCTTTCCACACAGCATTTCCTGCTCTTTGTGGTGGTTTTACCATATAGATAGAACCCTAAACACTACATTGTTTAGTTTTCTTTGTTTTAGAGCTTTATGAAAAGTACACTGTGCTGTGTACAGTCTTCATGGCTGACTTCCATGTCAGGTTTTTCCAGGAGTCAGCCATGTTGATGTGGCTGTATACAGTCTTCATGGCTGACTTCCATGTCAGGTTTTTCCAGGAGTCAGCCATGTTGATGTGGCTGTATACAGTCTTCATGGCTGACTTCCATGTCAGGTTTTTCCAGGAGTCAGCCATGTAGCTGCAGTCCATTGGGTTTTCACGAAAAGCTGTCTGATGTGCCTCTGAGGAATGTGCAGAATTCACCTGTGCCTCCCATCGATGAGCATTTGTGTCTCTCAGCTGTTGTTGTTGTGAACAATGCCGCAGAGACTCTTTCTGGCCCGTGATGTACATGGTACAGGTTCTCTGGGTGTGACTGAGGAACTGCTAAGTCTAGGCTTCTGGCCCGTCCCACAGCTATGTCTGTCTAGAACTTACCGTGCCAGACTGCACTTCCAAGGACAGTGACACAAGGTGCCAGGGTCTGTCAGACCCCACGGGCCCAAGGCTGTTTCTCATTCCTTACCAATGCCTCTCTCCCCCAGATTCAACTGGCATGCTGGGTCGCATCATCTTTGCCTGGTGGAAGGGGTGAGTTTGTCTTCCAGGTCAGAGACTTCTGGCCACTCTCCCCACAGTGGTCATATCTGTCTCAGCCCTGGCTGTATTTTCAGCTCCTCCTCTCTCCTACCAGTTCCCAGGGTAGAGGAGGGTTAGCAATTATTTCCTTAGAGCTACGGAGTCTTTGTAGAGTACCCAGTGCAGGTGGCTTGCCCAGGGCCCCCTAGCAATGAAGGCACAAAGCCACTGCCGTGATCAGATCTGCCTTCAAGAGAACTATCTGCCACTTGCTGCCCATCACGAACAGCACAGAGTCGCAGGCTCTGAGTCCTTTGTCCGCTTGCTGGAAGAGGAGCCTGAACGGGACAGTGCTGAGCCCAGAAGGAGTGACTCTACTCCAGACGCTCATGGTGGTTCACACGCTTAGTGGGACCTTGCTGAGCTGAGTGAGCAAGTCCTCAGGATCCCTGTCTGACGTGGGGTCCATGACACCATTTATCTAGAAGGGAGGGTTTTGTGCTGCCTGCTTCCTCCTCAGGTCAGTGCTGGGCAACCTCAGGAGTGATTGAGTGTCTTCTGTTCATTGTGATTGTGGGGTACAGTGCTAAGCACTTAGCACTTTATGCTAAGTGCTTAGCACATTGCGTGGCACATAGTATGTGTCAGTGAACACTGGCTGCTATTACTCTAACTGTGCCTCACAAGCTCCTATATGTCATCGCTAACCCTCATAACTCTTTAGAGTAGGGTTGAATGTGTACATTTCACAGGTGTGAAGCAAACCTAGAGAGGGAAGTTACCCATGTCACACAGCGTGTAACCGTGAGGTGGGACGTGAACCTAAAGCCTGTACTCTCTGTGGCAGCAGCAAGCTGCTTCTCTGGGCTGATTAGCTGTGAAATGCAGGGGCTACACTAAGTACAGTGTTTACCAGTCCAAAGTATGTGCCCTTCTTGCTGGGTATCCTCAAAGCAGGAGGAAGGGGGAGGAGACAGCAAGGGACCCAGGGGTAGCCTCTCAGCAGAGGCCCAGAGGGTGGGGTGCAGCCGTAAGACGTTTTTTTAAAATATATATATTTTATTAATTTTTTTACAGAGAGGGATAGAGAGAGGGATAGAGAGTTAGAAACATCGATGAGAGAGAAACATCACCCAGCTGCCTCCTGCACACCCCCTACCGGGGATGTGCCCACAACCAATGTACATGCCCTTGACCGGAATCGAACCTGGGACCTTTCAGTCCGCAGACCGACGCTCTATCCACTGAGCCAAACAGGTTTTGGCCCGTTAGACGGTTTTACACCTTCGCGTGTCCTGGGTTAGTAAGGGGGAACACTTAAGTGACCACCGGAGATCCTCGCAGCTAATGGTGGCATTTCAGGCAGCCGTGACAGGGTGTTGGGACAGGTGTCTGCTGGGGTGTGGGCTTTCCTGAGCCCGTCAGACCTACCATGGCCTGAGGAGGGCCTGCACTGCTCACAGGACGTGTCTTCTTCTTGAATCCAAATCGCAAACCAGCCTCTCCTCCCCAACAGGAGCAAACTGGACTGTAATGCCAAGCAGTGGAGGTGAGGAGCTGGGACTAAGGGAAGGGGAGTCTTCTATTGTGAAGGTCTCTCACCTCTGACCTCTAACCTCTGACCCTTTCCCCAGGCTTTTTGCTGACATCCTCAACGATATCGCCATGTTCCTTGAGATTATGGCTCCCATATTACCGATCTGTTTCACCGTGACCATCTGCATCAGCAATCTGGCCAAGGTACTCACCTGGGCATCCTGTGCCGTGTGGGCTCATTTGGGACCCACAGGTGAGCCCAGCCTGGACCCTTTGATCCGGGCACTTCTAGAAAAGGGAAAAGGTTCAGATGCTCCTACCCAGACCCAGCCGTACTCCGATCCTTCTTCAGCCACAGCCTCTGGTGGCTGCCAGTCTGCAGGGTGCCTGGAGCCGCAGTGCCGGGGCGGGAGCTCTGAGCTGAGGGAGGAAGGGCGCTCCTGTGCAGCATCTTGGACCAGCTCCCTGGCTCCCTTTCACTCCCAGGAACATAGTTACTGAATGCCTGCTGCAGGTTTGGCACCGAGTGTGGGCCCTCCTGTCTTTGGGAGAAAGCCACGAAATTAAACAAATTTATAGAATTACAGCTCCAGATAGTCCAGATGAGAAGTGCGGGGGCAAGAGGGCTCAGCAGTGAATGGGGCCCAGGGAGGGATGGAGGAGGTCCCCAGGGACTGGGGCCTGAAGAGGAGTTGAAGGTGCAGGGTGGCAGCTCTGAGCAGAAGGAAGTGTGGGTCAAGGTCCAGCCGGAGGTCAGACAGCACAGGCTGGTGAGGTGAGGGCCATGGGTGAAGGCACGCTCTTGGTCCCGGCCGGCCGCGCCCCTCACAGGTCCTTTAGGCCGCTTCACCCAGGTGAGGGAGCGGAAGCCAGCCAGGTTCCGAAAGAGTTGGCCAGTCTTCACTCAGGATGAAGCTCCAGGCCCAGGCCAAGGATTCCTAAGGAGACCGAGACCCACCTCAAAGCCGCTCCCTCGTTCAGTCACTCCGGAGCCCTGCCGCTTCCGCACTGCTGCCAGTTTCCGGCACGCACTTCATGGTGGGGACTCCGCCTCCCTGGCCCATGCACTAGATGCCTCGAGCACCCCTCAGCCCCAGGGGAGACCCCAGAGACATCTCTGTGGTGGCTGTGGAGCATGCTTCAGATTCCTCCCTGAACTCCCCCTCTTCCGCTCCCTCCCTCCACCCCTCTCAGTGACCAGCACCTCTGTCCCCCCGGACACTAAGGAGAAGCCTGGCTGTCATCCATGCCCTCTCCCCCTCCCCGGTCCCCCTCAGCTCAATCTCCATTCCGTTCTGTTCTTTTCCCTCCTGATCCTCTCCGTCCATTCACGCCATCTCCCTGCCACCCGGTGGCTCCTCGCTGCTGAGGAAGCACAGTTGCTTCCTAGGTGGGTCTCCCCGTTTCCGTTCTCACCCTCTTCGTCCTCAGAGCAGCCCAGTCATCCTTCTAAGAGTGGAAATCAAATCGGCTCACTTCCCGCCCATAGCTCTCAGGATAAAGACTTGTACAAGGTTGCGAGGTTCCGCGTAATTGGGGCCCCGCCAGTCACTCCAGCGCGTTTTGCTCCACGTTCCTCTTACCTCTGAGCAAGTGATTTCCTCTGCCCACATAGTAGCGTGTTTGCTTACCCTCCGCTGGTGCATAAGCTTCCTGAGGGCAGGGGTTGAGCCTGAATCATACCATCCCATTCAGTCTTGCCTGACAGCTAAGAGAGATTTGATCAGTAGCAGAGGAATGAAGGTGGTCACTGGCCCTCATCAGTTAATCAGCTTTAGATCTCAGAGAGCTCCAGGTCCCCTTTGGAGGTCAGGGCCACCTGTGTGGGCTCTGAACTGGCCTGGAAAGCTGGCTAGGCCTTCACTGGGGCAGGGAGAGAGTGGAGTTAGTTCCTGGCAGGCAGGACGCAGGCATGCAGTTGGACGGCAGATGGCCCGGGTGCTCGGGCAGGGTGCAGGCAGAGCAGAAGCTGGAGGGCAGAGGCTCGGGGCTAAGGATGGTTCGGGGCCTCTGCCTTGGAGAGAGAAGTTGAGTTCCCCTGGGCGGGGACAAAGGGTGGTGTGGCAGGAGAACGGGCGTTTTCTCCTGGGACAGACGGGAGGTGGCCTGGGGGAAGTGCAGGGCGAGAACCAGTACACGGCAGCATTCAGGGTTTGCTCTAGGGTCACCTGAGCCTGGTTTTCTCCAGCGGGTTTGAGCCATTTACTTGGCTCACCCACAGAGGTGTCTGTTCTCACAGCTCAGGGCCATCTGACCTTCACTCCGCCCTGTCCCCACCAGTGCCTTGTGGGCGTGGCTGGCGGGGCCACTCGGGCTGCACTGACCATGCACCAGGCCCGGAGGAACAACATGGCCGACGTGTCAGCCAAGGACGGCAGCCAGGTGAGCGGCTGGGCCGGAGGGACGGCGTGAGGGAGAGGGGTGTGTGTGTGGGGGCAGGTCACAATTTGGGAGTGTGGAGAGAACCACCTGAGTGCTCCTGGCAGGAAGAAATGTGGGTGCTCCCTGCTCTGACTTTCAGGACGGGTGGTCCGGTGTGAGGGCACAGGCTCTGGGGGCAGTAGGTCCAAGCTGATCACCCCAGCCTCTGCCCATCGCCCATGTGGCAAGAATGAGCCCTGGCCCTGGCCCTCTTTAGGCCATGGCCCCCACTCTGGGAGGAGGACCTTCTGATCATGTGAGGCCCACAGGTTAAAGCTCATGGCAAGTCAAAAAGTGCTCAGCATGCAAGGTGGCTGGGGTCACTGACTGGCCAGAGGCACCCACTCAGCAGTTTAGCAGGCCGCTGGCCCAGCCCCTCACCTGACCAAGGGAGCCTGGAGTAGGGGTGTTGCCACCCCCACAGGCTGAACACTCCCGTCCCCCTTGGTCCTCATGGAAAGTGCTTAAGTGCATTGCATCATTGAACTCTCACTCCGACCCTGTGAGGTCAATGTTGTTACTATCCCTGAACACGTCCCCGGTTGCCCTGTGTTGTGTTACTGCCTCTGTGGATGGAGGAAGCCGGGAGCCTTGGAAAATACAGCTGCGGGGTGGGGGAGGCTGAGGGGTTAGGAAGAGAGTAGATGAGAGAAAAGTGAGGTCTGGGGAGGTCAGAAGTGTGACATATTTTCTTTGAAACTGAAGCAATCTAGAAGCCTCTCCTCTCCAGTTCTACTTTCTGGCCTTCTCTTAAATTGTTTTGTTCCGTTTCTAAATAGAACTTTTTTTTTCTTTTAATACATTTTTATTGATTTCAGAGAGGAAAGGAGAGGGAGAGAGAAACATCAATGATAAGAGATAATCATTGATCAGCTGCGTCCTGCACGCCCCCTACTGGGGATCGAGCCCACAACCCACGCATGTGCCCTGACTGTGAGGGTCGATACTCAACCACTGAGCCACACCGGCTGGGCAAATGTGCCCTTTTTAACCACCAAGAAAACACTTCCCCCACACTGTGGGCATTTACTTGCCTAAGCATAGAGCTACTCAGCTGACTCCTGCAAAACAAAGAAAATGTTTCAAGGGCATTGTATCTGCCAGAGAAGCAGCTGGCATCTTTTTTTGATTGTTTGTTAATCTTCACCTGAGGATATTTTTTTCACTGGTTTTTAAAGAGTGTGGAAGGGGGAGGGGGATTGATGAGAGAGAGACATATCCATGGGTTGCCTCCCATACACCGACCAGGGCTGGGGATTGAACCTGGAACCCAGGTACGTGATTGACCAAGAATCGAACCAGTGACCCGATGGTCTAACCACTGGGCAACACTGCCAGGGTGCAGCTGGTATCTTTTAAGATGTTAAAAATTTACCAGGCACCCTCTGTGTGTGGAGCCCTGGGTGGTTCTGGGACGGGGAGGGATGTTGTGAAAGGCACTCAGGGTTACTCAGTCTGGCCTGGAGGGGAGCCCTCCAACTCCCAACCCATCTGCCATTTTCCAGGAGACACTGGTAAACCTGGCAGGGCTCCTGGTCAGCCTCTTGATGCTTCCCCTGGTGTCAGATTGCCCTAGGTAAGCGCGGGCAAGCGAGGGACGGAGGTGCCGGCTGGGCCTCTGTCCCTGCCGACCGCCTCATGCTCTCGTTCCAGCTTCAGCCTTGGCTGTTTCTTCCTCCTCACTGCCCTCCACGTCTACGCCAACTACCGGGCCGTCCGAGCCCTCGTCATAGAGACCTTGAACGAAGGCCGGCTCTGGCTGGTCCTGAAGCACTTCCTTCAGAGGGGAGAGGTGCTTGACCCCACCTCAGCCAATCAGATGGAGCCACTGTGGACAGGTGACCCAGCCTCTTGGTCTCAAGTTTTATGTCTCTCCGTCTGTCCTCCTGCCTGGGACTCCTGACTCCAACTTCCCACAGGTTTCTGGCCGTCTCTGTCTCTGTCCTTGGGGGTCCCCCTACATCGCTTGGTTTCCAGGTAAGTAGCCCAGTGTCCCAGTCACCACTACTGGCCTCCCCTCCCCACACATGCTCCTCATTCCAGTTACACACTGGCCTTCCTTGGCCAGACCCACCTCTGCTCTGTGGTCCTTATTTCCACTGAGCAGACTTGGGGTCAGCATGGGTGCTTGAGTGCCGTGGGTGTGTAACAGAGGAGACATAAAGGGTCTATTTGTGCGCTAGCAGGTTGCTCAGTGGTCAAGTGGTCAGAGCATTGACCCTTGGATTGAGGGTCACTGGTTCGATTCCAGTCAAGGGCTCGTACCTCTGTTGCAGGCTAGATCCCTGGCCCCAGTTGGGCATGTGCGGGAGGCAACCAATCGATATATCTCTCACACATCAATGTTTTTCTCTCTGTCTCTCCCCTCCCTTCCACTCCCTAAAAAGTCAATGAAAAAAAAAATACCCTGGGGTAAGGATTAACAAACCAAAAAAAAAGGTTATATTTGTTGGATAAAGGAATAATGGGTGGATGGGGCAAATGGATAGCTAGACGCAGAGGGAGGGTGGCTGTGGGGTGCGTGAGGAATGGCTAGGGGATGGTGGGAAGTGGGTGAAGGACATGAAGTATAGGCAGTTATGGCTCAGGTGGCTGTTCATTTGACTGGGTGGCTACCCTGCCTTTGCTTTCTCCTCCCGCTGCACTCCCTTTCCTTCAGTGTCGTTGAGCTGCAGCAACTGGCTGAGGGACACCAAGAACCTTACCTTCTTCGCTGGGACCAGTCTCAGAGTAAGTGTTCTCCCGCCTCAGACTCACCGCCTGGGGTTGGCTGCCGCTCCTCCAGCTCCAGCCCCGCAGCCCTGCACAGTTTGGAGTCCGCCTGGAGCCCTGCAGCGAGCTCTTGACTAAGACTCGATGTGTTCAAATTATGGCTGCGTGCCCCATGCGTTCCCTTTCCCATTCTGTAAAACGGAGCCAACGTGCCGGCCTTACTTCCTGCCGTGTGTTCTGAGGCTCAGATAAGGTGACATGTAAAAGCACTTTGTACATTGCCGCACACTTACTCAGATAAGGTTGTGCCCTTTGGATACCTCAGGGGAACCACTTTTCTCTCTCATCTGGAGTCACCTCTTGAGGAAAAAAGTACTAGCGTTTACTGGTCTGCTGGTCGTATGTTAAAAGGTGCTTATTCTCACAAGCCATTAAAAACATGCAAAATAAACCCACCTCATGAGCCGCAGTGAGGTTGAATTTGGAAAGTGGGCATTTCAGTTTGGCCAGAGCGGTGGGGCAGCAGGAGGTGCCGTTGGGGAGGAAAGGGGAGACGGCCTCGGGCAGACAGGGAAGAAGCGAGGTGATGGGATCAAGAGTGTTTGGGGAGGTGGCCTTCCCTGGTACCAGTCTGTCCCGGGTCTCCAGATCACGTACAGGTCGTTCTGAGCGAGGAGGCAGGCCCTGAGACCGTCCTGAGGGCCGCCACACACGGGCTGGTGCTCGGAGCGCTGCGGGAAGACGGGCCCCTCCCAAGAGAGCTGGGCGAGCTGGGGAACCAGGTGCGGGCAGGTAAGAGCCTCACAACCTAGGCTGGTGATGACTCGAGGTTGGGTGGAGAGAGGCTGTTCGGCCTGGGGACCCAAGAACTCCTCTTCTGCACCCCCATCCAGACCCTAACAAAGAGAGCTGGGTCATCGTCAAGGAGACACACCGGGTGCTGGACAAGCTTTTCCCAGCGTTCTTGAAAGGTAACATCCTGCAGGCTCCTCGGCCTCTGAGACCTTCTCCCCAGGGCCCTGCCTGCCCCCGGCCCCTCCACCTGGGACGTGGTAGATCTGGTTCTCTGTGGGTGTAAGTGTGGGCCTCGGTTTCTGCAGGATGGAGATGAGGGTGGTCCCTGAGGCTGTCAGTGTTGTCTCTGTATGTAATCCCAGTTGGCATTGAAGAACTGGGAGTGAAGGGAGGCTCACAAATGACTGGTGCTGATCTTTTATTTAGCCCCTATTCCATCCCACCCCTTCTCCATGGGCTAGCTCAGTGAGTTCCTGCTGCACCAGATGAGGTGTTAGCCTCATTTTTTGCCAGAAGTCACCCAGCAGAGGCCAGGGAAGCCAGAGCAGGGCATAGGCCTGTACCCAACCTGTGCCACTCCTTACCGCTCTCCCCAGTGGTCCCCTAATACCAGTACCCCCATGACCTCTCCCCAGGGCTGCAGGATGCGGGCTGGGAGACTGAGAATCACCAGCTGGAGGTGGATGAGTGGAGGGCCACATGGCTCCTGTCTCCAGAAAAGAAGGTCTTGTGAGCAGCCCAGATGGAGGCCAGACCCCAGGCAGGCTCGGAGCCTGAAGAAACAACACTGGCTGCAGCAGGATGTGGGAAAGCAGCTTTATTTTGCCCGGGGACTGCTGTGGCGGGTTGGCCAGGGCCTCCGGAGGTAACTGCCTGTCAGATGGCTTGGGCCCCAGGCAGAGACAAGGCAGAGGGAAGGCGGGTCACGGCCTTCCTCGACCCTGCCTGTGGCTCAGGGTGCCCAACACAGTCGGCCTCAGGCATAAAAGCCCCAGAGGAAGGTGGCCACGGCCATCATGACCAGGGCATTGACGTTGACCACACGGGCCCAGCGCGGGTCCTCACTGATGTCCTCCAGCCGCCTGGCTGCTGCATCCACCTCCTCCTGGGTGGGGGGTGGGGAACTGCCCGCCCCGCCCCTGCTCATTCCACAGAACCAGAGCAGGCACCTGCGGAGCAGGCCCGGTGCCGGGGGTTGGGGTTCTGGGAGAAATGGAAGCCCTACAGTTAGTTTGAGGGAACTTGGCCCCCCTCAGCTCCGCAGCCCCACCTCCTGGGCTGTGCCTCACCCTCCATCTCCACCGCGTGCTCCGGACGCCCGTTCTGCACAGGGGCCGAGGCCGGACCTTCCAGCTCCTCAGCATCCAGGTCCTCCCGCTCCTCCTTGCTGTGCCGGAGACTGAAAACCAGGCGGTGGAGCTGGGAAAGGTGGGAGCAGGGACCAAGTGGGAGTTCCGTTCCCCCCTCAGGCCCTGATGTCTCTTGTCCACACTGGCACGTCCTGTCCTCCCTCTGTCCTGCGTGTACACGGCCCAGGCTCAGCTCACTCAAACATGACCTTTGGCTGATGCAGGCCCCTCAGCCGGGTGTTGGAAGCTCTTGGCCCTGCTTCCTCACCCAGAGGCTCCTGTCTGCTCAGAGTTGTAGTACTTAGACTCCGGGCTCAGTCCTGCTAACTGTCCCTTCCTGCGGGTATTTGCTTGGATTTCCTCCTGTGGCCTTCCCCCGACTTCTCCGCCGGTGGAATGCTGTCCATCCTTCTGGCCCTGCCCTTTTGTCTGGCCCCCAATCAGCCCTGTCCTGGGGCCCTTGCCCTGCAGCGGAACAAGACCAAACCCTTTTGTGGGCTTTCAGGAAAGTGCCCTGTCCCTCTCAGCCATCCGCCTGTTTTCAGTCCCAAAGGCCAGGCCAAGGACTTTGGGAACTTGAATCACTTCCCCCACAATCTTCAAGCCATCTCCCCCAAACCACCTCAAATAAATGTCACTAAATAAAAACATTGTGATTGCTTTGCAAATGCGACTTCAAACTGGACTCCCAGCCTGCCCTCACCAGCCCTCAATATAGGGAATCCGGTCCTCTCCACTGGGGGTTCCAGGGGGCTACTGGCCAGCAGCGGAGAGGGCCACACTGCCCCCGTGGCACACGTTGGGTGGCCGTCCAGAGGCTGACACCTACGTGCTTGCGCGGGATGGGTGCTGTGCACAGAGAGATTACAATGGTGAGGAGGCCCGAGCAGACGAAGAGCACGATGGCAAAGTAGAGGTAGTGCACCCCGCAGAGGAGTGCGGGGCACGCGGAGGGCCGAACGCAGCTGCCGGAGCCGAAGGAAAACTCGGGAATAAGGCGCGCCAGGCCCATCAGCAGGCCCCCGATCAGTCCCCAGAAGGCACCCTGCGGAGGAGACAGCGTCAGCCCCCAGGGGCCGGCCCTGCGCCCAGCCCCCAGCGGACGCGCGTGCTCACCTTCTCGTTGACGCGGGGCACGAAGAGCGCCAGCACGAAGACCGCGGACACCGGGGGCGCCAGGTAGCTGGAGACGGCCTGGATGTAGTCAAAGAGCTGCCCGCCCTGGGCCGCCTGCACCACCGGGAGCCAGGCCACCGACACCGCCACGATGAACACCACCCAGAGCCTGCGGGGGCGGCCGTCAGACCACCGGGACCCCCTCTCCCCAGCCCTGCCGGCGCTCCGCCCCTTCCCGGGCAGATTCGTGGGGCCGGGGATGGAGGGGTGACGGGCCGCACCGTCCTACGAGCAGCAGCTCGCGGTCACCCGCGCGAGGCCGCAGGCGCGTGTAGATGTCCATGGTGAAAAGCGTGCTGCTGCTGTTAAAGATGGAGGCCAGCGAGGACATCAGCGCGGCCAGCATGACCGCCAGCATGAGTCCTCGCAGACCTGTGGGCCGACGGGAGCAGTGAGTCCCGGACGCCCTGGTGGGGGCTGGGCAGCCGGTGATTCCTCCCCGTCAGTCCCCGGAGCGCCCACACCGGGGCAGGGCCACCTGTGTGCTCGCCCTCACCGTTGGGCATGAGCTTGACGACGAGCCGCGGGTAGGCGATGTTGGAGCAGCCCACCTCCGTGCCGCACACGCGCTTACACACCTCCGGCACCACGCACGCCACCTCGTCTGGGGAAAGGGCACGACACACCTAGGACAGGCCCTGGCCTGGGAACTCGGGTCCCTGAAGCGGGGGCTGGGGATTCTAATGGAGATGCGGTGGGAGGCCTGGTGGGATGACCAGGTTCCCAAATCTTAGGGCTGAGATGGACATTGGAGGCGGACACCCGGTCCTTCCACAGGGAAGCGTCTGGAAGGGGCACAGGCCTCTTGCGGCGGGCGGGGGCGCACACATTACCCGGATAAAGAATGCGGCTGATCATGCCCGGCATGACCATGAGGAACATGGGCATCAGCTTCAAGTAGCCGCACAGGATGCAGCCCGCCTTGATGTGGGTCAGGTTCTTCCCCGCCAGGCAGCGCTGCACGATGACCTGTGACGAGGGGCGTTCGCCCACCTGTGGCCAGTCCCGGACACCCCGCCTCCTCCGGCCCCGCCTCCACGCGGCTCCAACTCAGGCCCTGCCCGGCTCAGCGCTGCAGCCATTCCGCTCCCTACACAGCCCCTGGGGTTGGACCCGGCTTCCTCGGGTTTAGCTCCACCCCCGCAGGGTTCCCACCCCCTCAGGCCACGCCCTCAGCCCAGCTCCACCCGACGGTTTCAGGCTCCACCCACCTCAGCCCCGCCCACATTAGTCCTGGTTCTGCCCCAGCCGGGCTCCCCCCACACCCCCACCCCCACCTCGCACCTGGTCGCTGCACCAGTACCAGCCGGAGACGATGGTCAGCCCCAGGAGCAGCGCAGGCCACGGCAGGTCCCCCGTGACGGGGTCCCGCAGCAGATGGTAGGAGTCGGGCCGGGGTTGATAGCAGGAGCTGGAGATGTTGCCCACGGCCGGATCCTCCGACACCGTCAGCGACGTCATTGCCCCCAAGTATTTGTCGAAAAGCCCAGAATACCCGCCCACCTCATGGAAGGCTGTGTGGGCAAAACCGTCAGGGGACCGGGCACCCGCGCCAAGGCCCTCCCTAGAACCCACGCCTGGGACTCGCGAGGTCCCGGCTTCCGGAGGGAGCCCTGCCCTCAGCCTCCGCGCCCCTCCCCACGGGCATACCGTAACCCATGAGGATGAAGGCGCCCCCGAGAATGACGAAGGTCTGCACGGTGTCCGTGTACATCAGCGCCGCCAGCCCTCCTGCAAGGGCCCGGGGTCAGGGGTCAGCCCGGACAGGCCGCTCCCAGGACAGACCGCGTCGTTCACAGCGACGGCCCGCTCCCCGGCTCGTGCCCGCGAAGCAGGAGGCGGGACTGTGCGCAGAGTCGGGGGGGCGCGGCTCCCACCACACTCCGGGCCCTCCCTCCCCTCCGCCCCGCCACGGCCACCTGTCACCGTGTAGACCATGGTGATGCCCAGGAGCGCGATGACGGAGGCGTAGATGTTCCAGCCGAGAGCCTGTTGAATGAACACCGCCCCCGAGAACATGTCCACCTGCGGGAGGAGGAGCGGGCAGGTCAGGACCAGGGGCAGGGCAGGGGCGCCGTTCCCCTCCTGCCCAGACCACAGCCCTGCGTGGCCACGCCTCGAAGGCTCCCTCATATTCCACGCCCCGACCTTCCCAGGTCTCCCCCACGGTGGCCGTGGCCCCCGAAATCCATGACTCCCTCCCTCCATCAGGACCTCCCGTCTCCTTGGTCCCGCCCCCTCCAGGACTTTCCAAAGCCCTTCGGTCCGTGGCCCGCCCCCCCAGGGCCCCTGCCGCCCGCCCCGCGTGCGCACCGAAATCTTGGTGAAGATGTACAGAAAGAGCGAGAGCACGGACAGGTAGAGGCGGATGCGGTGGCCGCCGAAGCGCTTGCGCAGGTACTGCGGCATGGTAATGACGCCCGCGGTCAGGTACACGGGCACGAAGAGCCAGCCGAGGAGCAGCACCACAAACAGCGCCTGCGGGCACAGGGACAGCTGGGCGACCGCCCGTCCCAGACCCCGCCTGCAGCGCCTCCTACCGGAAGGGCATGAGACCGCTCACCTTCTCGGGCTTTTACCTAGAGCCCTCCCGGCCTCCCAGGCCGCCACCCCTGGCCGGTCCTTCCCACGGCGGTCCCTGCCCCTGACCCCCAAGCACCTGAGTCCAAGCACGGAGCCCTCAGCCTGACCCCCGCCTCTGCCAGAAGGGCTGCTTCCCCTCTCCTCCCAACCCCGGAAACCATCCAGGCTCAGCTCAGAGGCCTCCTTCTCCAGGAAGCCCTGAGCGCCAAGCCCTGAGCGCCCAGCTTTCCAAGGCGAGCCTGCCCCAGAGCCTTGGCTCCCTCCCACTTCTGCAAGGGCCTTTAACTCGGCCCCGGGAGCCTCAGAGGCCACAACTTCAGAGAGCATCGGAACACGCTCTTCACTGTCTTTGAGGCTGTTCACCCCACTTCCGAGAGGAGTGAATCAAGGCCACAGAAGGCAGGGGCTGGTCCAGGGTCACACAGCAGGTCAGCAGCAGGACCCCTGCCCTGAAAGTGGTCATTTCCTACATCCCTCTGCTTCCATGCTGGACCTGTGACCCTCAGCTGAAGCCAACCGCACCCCACAACCAGTCTCACACCCCCTCTGCCGGACCCTCCCTAGGTGTGCCCCTTCCAGGGGTTCCCCCAGGGGGTGGGGGTTATTGGCATAAAGGGGGCTCACATTCCACTCAAATCCAGCCACAGCCAAGCCGCTTGCAGCACCAGTCCCCGCCAGGCCCACAAAGTGGCCACTGCCGATGTTGCTGGCAAAGAGAGAGGCCCCAACCTGGTGGCCAGGGGCATGGGTGAGCAGGACGCTTCTCCAGCCCCCTCCCACCCCACAGCCCGCCTCTCTCACCGGCCACCACACCATGCTTCGTCCCGCCAGGAAGTAGCCGCCCACAGTGCCTCTGTTGGTTCTGCACATGGACTGGGGGACAGGAGTTGGGGGAGACCTGGGTTCAGGGCATGTCTTTGAACCTCATTAGCCTTCTCAACACATTCCTCAGCCTTGTTTCAGGCTGAAGATTAACCCGCGCTCTGCTCCCCGATGGTTCACACCCCACCCCCACAACCTCTTCCCGGGCCCCCAGAGCCACCCCTGCCCTAAGCTGTTGTCCAACTCCCCAAGCCTGAGTGTGGCTAGATTTGGCCTGACTTTCCCGGGGCCCTGGTTCGGGCCGTGGGCTTCTGTCAGCCATAACATAGATGGCGAACAGAGGCCTCGTTCAGAATGCTGTCCCTGACTGAGGACAGCCCAACCCAAGGATGGGAGACAAGGAATGGGTGTTGATTAGGCCTCCCTATGGCTATCAAAAGACTTATTTGGGGGGATAAGTCTCCCCCCCTCCTCCCCCCAACACCTGGTTTCTCCCTCAAGGATCTAGGCATCCTGCCCCTACTGCCACCTGCAGTCTCCCTGCGCCAGGCCCCAGAAACCTGGCCCCAGCAGCACCCCCTCAACTCCTCACCCACAAGCCGACACCAATGACCAGCAGGAAATAAGCAGCAATGACCAGGATGTCAGCAGGGTTGTCAATTAAGACCCTCTGCTCCGCCAGCTCTGGCGCCAAGCTTGCCTCTGTGTGTGCCTCCATTCTGTCCAGGATCTGCGCCTCCAGGGACCAGCCCCTGGGTTCTCCCAGGGGAGGGGTTAATGGTTACCTCAGGTGCAATGAGCTGACAAATCGCCCAGGCCTTGTCCCCCCTCCCCGCCTTTGTTTAGCTGAATCAGGTCACGTCAAGGCGGAAGGCTGGTCCTGGGGAGGTGGACCCTTTCAAGTTCCGGAACACTCCTTCCTGGGCCTCAGCCCCTACCCCTTCCCTAGTGCCTCAGGCTCAAAATCACTTCGCCCCCTAAAAAACGCCAACTTTTCAGCCTTGACCTAGGGAGTCTGGCTGAGTCAGCCCCCTGGTTCTGACCAATCCAGAGGGATCGTCTTCCAACCCTAACCTGACGTTGTCAGTCGCCTCTCAGAAACACTCCATAGCTCTCCATCACCGTCAGGAGGGTCGGGACGCTTCTCACCTGATGGTCAGGGCCTGCCAGGCCCCAACTCCGCCCACCCTTGCCCTGGCACCCAACCAAACCTAGTTTCCTTCCTACTCCTTGGCCCTGCCCCTACTTGTGTATGTTCATACCCCCAAACTTGTGTAAGTTGTGCCTTCTGCTTAGAATGCCTCCCTGCCTCCCAAACAGCCAACTCCTACTCGGCCTTCAGTACCCGGCCATTACTGCTTTAGCAAAGACCACTCGGACTTTTCTGACACAGTTCCCAGCACACTGAGCGGCCCTTCTCTGGGCCCAGCTCTGTCTCCCCAACAGGCTAGAGCCTCCCCAAGAGCTGGACGTGATCTGGTTCGTCCCCGGAGCTGGCGAAGAGCTGTGTCTGCCTTTCTTCTAGAATTGACCAGCCTTGGACGTCTGACCGTGGCCGTTGGGTTCATGCCCGAGATGGGGCATTTTAGGGGAATTTAATGAATTATGTTTAGGGGAATGCCTTAAAAGCAGCCCCCCAAAATGAGAACTGCAGTGCAAGGACTTTACCGGGGAGGTGATCCCAACAGGGACCGTGAAGGAGTGGGAAAGAAGGCAAAGAAAGGCGGAACGCCGATGAAGGGTGTGTCCACAGACAGGTCACCGCCGTGCACAACTGGAATCCAACCCCAACGGGGGTCCTCTGAGACTGTGGAGAACAACCTCAGAACTGGCCCTCAAGCAGCCCGGAAGCTCGGGTGTCTCTTCGCCAATTCCTGTCTCTAACTAGTTAGAGGTTACAGGAACCCCCCCCCCCCACTTCAGCCCTGTGGGGTGCAAGAGCACACTCCTCCCCCAGAGAGCACCCTCACACAGATACCCGGGAAGCAGCTGGGAGACTGAGCATCGGGCACTGTCTGCAAAGACTTCCCAGGTGGGCCGAGCCCTGTGGGCAGGGCAGCCACAGTGTCTGCTCCGGGGGTGAGGAATCGGAAGTGCCAGAGAGAATGCAGGCCAGTGCCTGAGGGTGACGGGGGCTACTGGCCTCGCTGTGGCCTTCACAGCACTGCAGGATGTGGCACCTGTTTCCTCTTGGACCTCATCGCCTGCTGCTCTCCCCTCTGCTCGCTCTAATCCAGCCCCGCTGGCCTTGCCTTTCTCCCAACGTGCCGAGCTCTCGCTACCTCCTGGCCTTTGCACCTGCTGCTTCCTGCGCCCGGAATGCCCCCCTCAGGCTCTTCGCCTGGCTGGCTCTTTCTCAGCCAAGTTGCAGCTCAGACACGACATTTCCACAGAGGTCTTCTCTGACGAGCTGGTTAAAGCAATCCCTCCGCACCTTCGCCGAGTTCTCTACTTTTTCCTTCTCATTTTCCCACCTTCCCTTCATTCACAAACATTTACTGAGCACTTACCACATACCGGATACCATTCCAGACGCTGGAGAGACCGTCATCTGACAGATAAATATGTCATCTGACAGGCTCTCCGGAGCTTGCATTCCAGTTGCAGAAACAGACATAAACGAGCAACAAATAAACATGTATTTGTGACAGCGACATGCAGGACTAGGGAGGTGCTGTGGGTAGGAACAAGGGGGGTGAACCAACGTTAGCTCATCACACTTGTCATTTGTCATCTCTCCCCCCACACACACACTAGATTTCAGCTCCATGAGGGCAAGGAGCATGTTCCCTGTGGTCTCCTCAGCACCTGGTGTGGACCTGACACGGCAAGTATTCAGTAGACGCTTGGCAAAGGAATGAGTGGAGACTGGAGAAGGCCGATTTGAGCATACCCAGTTCAGGAGGTGGTTACCCGCCAGGGGATGGACGCACTGTCCAGGGAGAATATGTGGAAGGGGAAGAGCAGGAGGCCCGGGAAGAGCAGGGAGAGGAGCCCCAGAGAGGAGTCTGGCATCTGCCTGAGGCCAGCGCAGATAACACCCCCCTGCCTCTTCCCACACACGCTCTCTCTGGCTGCTAGCTCCTCCTTGAGCTGGAAGGGGCTCTGAGGGCCCATCTTTTCCATCCTCCCAAGTTCCCTATAATTCAGACCCCGGAGTCCATGCCCCCTCCCTAGGGAACTGCAGGGTCCAAGGTAAAGGTTCTGGGGCTCAGAAAGGCCCGTGGGGCTTGGGGATTCGGATGGAGCCTGACCCTCTCCTCACCTAAAACCTGGCCCACCTTCCTCTGCCGGGCTTAGCTCGGGTGTCACCTCCTCCAGGAAGCCTTCTTTGACTCCCAGTTAGAAGCCTCCCTCTGGCTCCTCCAGCCCCAGTGCTCCCCTCAGCCCTGCCCTGACCACACCAAGTGTCACCCTCTGCCCAGGGATGGGTCAACACCAGTAAGAGGGAAGCTGTGCCTTAGTGCCCAGGCCCAAAGGGTGGGCATGCACTGACACTCTGGAGGAGGGGCAACATCTGGAAGCCAGACAAGATGGCGGGGGTCGGGAGAGTTGGGAAGGGAACAGCCTAAGTGCTCATTTAAAAAATAGAGAGGGCTGAGCGGGTGGGTGGGTGGCGGCGGAAGGTTCTCCGGGGCCCGGCTTGAGCTGAGCCGGCTCTGCCCGGTCTGCAATCCGCAGGCCCGCTCCAGCCCGGCGGCGCCGGGAACCCGCGGCGGGAGGAACCGGCACGAAGAGCGGGGCGTGGGGACGCGGCTCCGCTGCAGACACAGCACCAGGGCGACGTGGACCGTGTGTTTATGTAGAAAAAGTGCACAGAGCAGTGAGGGAGCGGGGAGGGAGCGCCGGCCTGGGACCTCCTGCAGTCGGGGCTCCCTCGGGGTGGGGATCAAGTGAAGGGCTCAGGAGGGGCGCTAGTCGGTGCACGGCCCCCTCTGGGGGCGCGTGGCCTGCGGGTTGGCCGGGCCTTTCCTGAGCTTGCCCACGGAGAACGCAGAGTAAGGTACCTTGGGGCGTCTCTCCAGCGGGCGGTGCTCACAGGGTGGGGTCGGGGAAGCCCCCAGCTCCCAGAGCGCGGCCTTGGGGGGGGGGGGGGCGCAGCACCGTGAGGGGGGCGGCGTTGGGGCGGGGTCAGCCGAAGAGCTTGAGGAAGCAGGGCTGGCAGTAGGGCTTGCCGGCGCGCTCCTGGAAGGAGCCCTTGGTGAGCGCGCGCAGGCAGAAGGTGCAGGTGAAGTGGTCCGGGTGGAAGCGCCGGCCCAGGGCCGACACGCAGCGGCCGGTCACCGGGAGGCCGCACGTGGCGCACAGCGAGCCGCGCCGCGCGTGGAAATGGTTCTCGCACAGCGGGCGGCCCTCGTGCTCGAAGAAGCTGCCCGCAGAGAAGGGCGCGAAGCACTCCTGGGGAGGGTCAGGCCGGACCTCGCACCGGGTAACTCGCTCTAGGAACCCAGCAACCCGCCCCGCCCCCGCCCCGCCCCGCCCCGCCCTCACCCCGCCCAGGCCCCGCCCCCAGGTCCACCAAGGGGAAGCCCCGCCTCCAAGCCGCCCGCCCAGGCCCCGCCCCGCCCCGCCGCCCAGGCCCCGCCCCCGCCCCGCCCCGCCGCCCAGGCCCCGCCCCCAGCGCACCCTGCAGACGAAGCAGTCGGGGTGCCAGAGCGCGCTGAGCGCCGAGATGTAGTTGTCCAGGATGGGGCCCTGGCAGCCCTGGCAGCGCGGGGCGAACAGCTGCAGGAAGTCCCGGCGGCAGTAGGGGCGGCCCTCGCGCTCGTGAAAACCTAGGGGCGGGGCGGAGCGGAAGGGGATGGATGGGAACCCCCGGGTTCAGGGGTGGGGACCCGACCAGAGCAGGGAAAAACTCATGGCCCCAAGGACTAAGGAGGTCTCAGCGGGCTGGGCCAAAGGCTGCGAGGCGGGATGTCAAGCAGACCCATGGCTTCCAGGTGGGAGGCAAGCTCACCCTCGTCTCCGAAGGGCTCCCCGCAACTGACGCAGCAGAAATGCTCCGGGTGCCAGTGGGTGCCCAAGGCAGTGACCATCTTCTGTAGGAAATGAGGGTGGACACTCTATGACCCTCCATCCCTTCTTCCCGCCCCCTCCCACCCGGACCTCGGTGAGTGGGTTGAAGGATGAGTTACGGCAAGGGAGACCTAAGGAGGAACTTGGGAGCCAAAGGAGAGGGGAAGAGGCCAAGGGCCGGGCTAGGGGGTGGGGGTGTGGGGGCTGGGGGAGGGGGGCTGGGGGGAGAGGACAGGAGTGGATGAAGCCCATCTCCCGGCTCCTTGGGTGAGAAGTGCCTAGCTGTGGGCCAGGCAGGGCTCACGTGTCGGATGGGTTGGTTGCAGAGGCCGCATCGTGGGGAGAAGCGCTCGAAGTAGCACTCAGGGCAGAAGGGGTCTCCGTCCTTTTCGAAAAAGCTGCTGCCTCCCAGGGCGGTGGAACAGCCACTGCAAACGAAGTGCTCCGGGTGCCAAGCTCGCCCCAGCGCAGTCACCACCTGCGAGGTGGGGTTGAGGCCAGGGTCAGGGCGGCCCTTAGGCCACCACGTCCCCAATGAGCCAAGGTTCACGTTGCACTTTTCAAGCCACGCAGTCTAAGCGATGGAGTCAGCCCGGGTCTTCCAGCACAGAGCCTGGGGCCCTCAATACTTTTTAGGAACCCACGAAAATGTTGTAATTTCTTTTAAAATCAGAAGGGAAAAAATGAGCTACAAGAACATTATTTCATAGAAAATATTAATATATTCATCTTTATACTAACACAGTCATAAAATACAAATTTTAATATTTTTTAATGTAGGAAGGGACCCATGAAGGCAAAAGTGCTTAAGGCCCACGGAAGTCATAATGCCGCCTGCTTTGCTGGGATCGGGAATTCTGGGATGGAAGCAGGGCACCTTAGCAGAAGGATCTACGTCAACAACTTGGCACAGTTACGAACCAGAGCTCCCGAACCAGACTGTGGTGGAGGAAAACAGTCTGTGGGGGTGGAGCCCCCCAGGCTTTCATGGCGATGAGGTGAGATAGGAGGACCACAGTGAGTGGTAACTGGGTTGGGATCCTCGCCCTGCCACTTACTTGCTGTGTGATTCAGAGCTTCAGTTTCTTCCTTCATAAAATATGAATAACAGTAACACCCACTTTCCGGAGTTATTTATTAGAAGGGGACAGACAGCACGCGGCTGGGGCGCAGTGAAGGTGGGTCTGTGGGTCTCCCCCTCACCACTCGCAGAGCTCCACTTACTTGCCCAGCAATGGCTTTATTGCAGGAGCCACAGAGGCCCTTGGCCTGGGTGGGAATGCCCCGGCGGCTGAGGTCGGACTGCAGCAGCCCCAGCATGGTGTCCAGGCTGCCCTTGCTCGGCGGCCCTGGTGGGGATGGGGAGCCCTCATTCGCGGAGCTTGGCGCCGGGGTCTGGGTGGGCCCGGAGGCTGGAAGCTACCACAGGGAGGATGTGAGTTGAGTCAGCAAGGCAACAGCTGTGGGAAGGTCTCAGATGGTCAGGGAGCCACAAAACCACATCGGCCCACCCTCCTGCTGACTCACATGGTTCTGGACTCGGAAGTCAGAGAGCGAGGCCATCAGTCTGTCCAGCTCCAGGGTGGCCGAGGTGGCCGAAGGTTTTGGGAGAACAGGGGATGGGCTGGGCGGGCTATGAAGAACAACCTGTGTCAGCTCAGAGCCTCCCCGAGTAACGCTCCCTCCAGTAACTCGGGCATCCGAGACCAATCACCTCTCTGCTAGACCTGGCAACTGTGCAAACTCACAGGCTGGGCCTTTTCTTGTCCTCGGACTGGTCCTCCTTCTGCTCCCCGGCCGTCTCCTTGCTAGATGGGAACTGAGACATTATTTCATCTGCAGAGAGGAGAGAAGGGCGCTGGACACAGGGCCTGCTCTACACAGCCTCCCACTTAAGGCTTTGTGTCCTTGTAGCTGCTACTCCGGGAAATCCATACCCCTTAATCTCTGCCCTGCCCTGCCCTGCCCTGCCCCAGCCCATCAAGGCCTGTTTCAGTAACCATGGTACCTGTGATGTTGAACTGAGTAGCATTGAGTTCCTGAAGCAACCGGTCTAGCTCACAGAGTCCCGTGCCCAGGACGCCGCTGGAAGAGGAGAATGGAGGAGCCGCAGGGGCCGCAGGCTTTGGGGACTGAGGCTTGCATACCGTACTGGGAAACAGGGTGGGAGCTTGGGTTCAGGGCGGGGAATCTAAGACTCCTCACCCGAGTCTCTATTGGCTTCCCCATCCCCCAGTTCCCAGGCCTCTTACCTGTAGAGATGGTCCTTGTCCCCAGAGGCTCCAGAAGACTCCCCAGCCCCCATCTACAGAGAGACGGACACATGTGTGGGGTGATAGACCAGTACTTTGCCTCACTCAGGCCCAGATTCCCCTAGCCTTGGCCAGACTGGCCCTAGTGGTTGCCCCAGTCCACAGCATCTGATCTCACCTGTGGCTGGTGGCCATAGGGCAGGGGAGACGTGAGGGGCTCTGGGGGCCGCTCTTTTGGAGCCCCTGACCTTGGCATGTGTGACGTGGTGGTCTCCAGGTCAGAGAGCAGGGCATCTGCAGGGAGGCCGTCAAGGTGAGAAGTTGAGAGGTCAAGGTTAGGGCAGAGACAGGGCCTTAAGATATCAAAGGATAAGGCGTCCCAGTGGGCAGTATGTGAGGACAGAAGCCGGTATCCAGAAGGGAACACAAGGCCAGGCCCGGACAGAGAAGTGGAAGGGCAGTAAGGAATACATTTGACCAGAATATCCCCATTGGCTCATCCTGGGAGTCGTGCACAAACCCAGCCGTCTGATTTTTTTTTTTATTCTTGAAATCTTCCCTAATGCAGTCAAAATTGGCTCTTAACTGAAGCCAAAGTTGACTCCACCCCAAATTGCTCAATTGGCTACATGCCTGGCACCCAGCCTTCTGATTGGGCGCTCTTTGCCACGCCCACTAATTCCTCCGGACCTGGCCAGGCCCCCTCAGCTCTGGCTCTCCTCCAGGCCCCACTGGGTCCCACCCTATGCACCTCATTGGTGAGTCTGCAGGGACCTGCTTTCTGATTGGCTTATTCTCCGCAGTACCAGTGCCCGCTACCCCTACTGAGCAGCACCCCCTATTGCAGGGTGCTGGAACCCCTCTGTCTCACAGTTGGAGGGCACAGCCTTCCAGCCCCGGTTCCAACAGATAGGGAGTACAAAATGCCTCCTCCTTCTTACACGGACACCACTACCCCCCCACCCCCATCCCCTTTCCCTTCCAGAACCTAGAAGTCCCTGCCCCCTCACTCTTCGTCTGAGCACCACGGTGGGACCCTTAACCTCTCCCCGGCACCTACCAAACTGAGGGACCCTTAACTCGTTCCTCCCCCAACCCCCGGGGCAGGCCCCTTTCTTTTCCAGAACTTGATGTCAAAGCCTCCCTTTCCTGTCTACTTTCCCAGTCCCGGACCCAAGACCCCTCCGACCCTCCCATCCCAGAGCCCCTGAGCCCCGGCGGGCGCCCGCGGGCAGGCACGCGTCTCCCGGCGCGTCCGCAGCTGGGGGCGAAGGGGCCGGAGAGGAAAGGAGGGAGGGAGCGGCTGGCCCGGGAAAGGCAGGAAGGGAGAGGCAGGAAGGGGGACGTGGAGTCGGAAAGGAGGCGCGGGCTGAGAGCAGAAGCGAGAGGACAGGAGGCAGGATGGGGCGATGCCGGGGAGGGCCAGGGGGCTCCAGGATGGGGAAGCGCGTCCAGAGGTTGATGAAGGGCTGGGCACAAGGGGACCCGGGCCCTACTCACCCAGGTCCTCCATGGTGGGGCACAGGCGGACCACGCTGGGCTTGCAGGGCGGGGGCCGTGTCCGGTGGGGGCGGAGGGCGGTGGGGGGGTGGGGAGGACGTCCGGGAGCTGGAGGCCCAGCCGTGACCATGTAAGGAAGCCGGGATCCGTTGGGATGGGGCTGGAGGGAAAGGTGGGGGGCAATGAAGGGGAGAATCCTGGGTGGGGGCGTGTAAGGGAGGGAGGGCTGCGGTCCACGCAGGCCCAGCCCGCCAGCCAGCTTGCGGGGAGGCAGCCACACCCCAGCCTTGGCCTCAGCTGCAGGGAGCCCCAGGCGGCCACAGCCGGACTCAGAGAAGTGGCTCTCCCAGACCGAGCCCGGGATCGTCCGCCCAGTGCCTCTCAGACGCCAACCGAGGCCCCCAAGCAGACACCTCTCAAAGTTAGCACCCTGAGGCTCAGACAGGGCCCCCTCCCACCCAGCCTTCCCTGAGAGACTTACTCCTGGCAGAATTTCGGGGCTGGAGCAGAAATGATGTTCTGAAACTCAGGCAGATCCCAGGTTCAGAGACTTTCACTTAGAGACCCAGACAAACAATGGCATAAACAGAGATCCCAAAAGGCACAATACTAACCACAAAGAAATCTCTCAGAGACAGACAGGCACAATGGACCCTCCTCAGGCGGTAAGGCAGGACCTTCCCTCCAAGACTTGAAAACAGACAGAGAGTTCAACTGAAACCCAGGCCCATGCAGGCTGAGAAAACACTTCCAGGCAGCCAGACCCCAGCCCGCCTTCAAGACAAAGCCTTCCCCAACAGGGCGGCCCAGACCTGTTCCAGAGATACCGATGAACACAGCAAAGAAAGCAAGACGCAAACTCCGGCCAGCCACCAAGGAACAAGAAGCCCTCCTCGGACCGAGACCCTGAGAAATCAGGATTGAAACGAGCCCGGCCAGCGTGGCTCAGTGGTTGAGCATTGACCTATGAACCATGAGATCACAGTTCAATTTTGGTCAGAGCATATGCCTGGGTTGTGGGCTCGATCTCCAGTAAGGGGCGTGCAGAAGGCAGCCGATCAATGATTCTCTCTCATCATTGATGTTTCTCTCCCTCCTTCTCTCTCTCTCCTCTCTCTCTCCCTTCCTCTCTAAAATCAATAAAAAAAAATTTTTTTAAAAGATTGAAATGAGACACTCTATAGTTGGCATGGACAGACACAATGGTGCTGCAGCCACTGGACTGTGGGTCTCAATCCAGACCTGAGCACTGTAGTCTTCAAAATTCAGCAGGCCACATGAGCTGTTGTGCCCACCACCATGTCACGAAAGAATGGGTTTCCTCTCATTGCATTTACAAGATATAATAATAGCATCATTGCAAATTATTCCATACAAAATGGTGGTTTTGTTAAGTGGAGAGAGTATTTAATATTTCACATAGGCTTTGATTTATATGTGTAATTTTAATTATTATTTATTTTTTTAAATTTTGTTTTTATTGATTTCAGAGAAGAAGGGAGAGGGAGAGAGAAACATCAATGATGATAGAGAATCACTGATCGGCTGCCCCCTGCACACCCCCTACTGGGGATCGAGCCCACAACCTGGGCATATGGCCTGACCGGGAATCGAACCGTGACCTCCTGGCCCATAGGTCACCGCTCAACCACTGAGCCATGCCGGCCAGCCTATTATTTATTTATTGAGTGAGTTAGTTAATCCTCACCTGAAGATATTTTTTCCATTGATTTTTTTTTTAGAGAGTGGAAGGGAGAGAGGGAGGGAAGGGAAGAGAGAAACATTGGTGTGAGAGAGACACATTGATTTGTTGCCTCCCTGCACGTGTCCCAACCAGGGCCAGGTATCAAACCTGCAACCCTTCAATGTGTGGGCCAATGCTCTCACCACTGATCACACCAGACAGGACTGTCATTTTTACTTAAAATGTAACTTCTTACAGTGCACACCTTTTTGGATGTGGAATTGAGGTATACAATGCTGTTGTAGATGGAGTAAATGCTTAAAACAAGACTTACAAGGGTAGAATAGGATACAATCCTTATTTTAAACTGTAATTCAGAAAAAATCTAATAAGAATCATAGTGTCATAGATAGTTCTCAATGGTGTAGTTATATTTGGTAATACTATCTCTTACAATATAACCCTGATATCGAGCTGAGATCTGTACAAGAACTGACCTCCAATTCATGTTTTTTCTGCAAGGCAATAGGCCATGTCAATTAAACTGAAGGAGAAAAAACAGAACAAAACAAAAACAGCAGCAAATCAGAACAATCTGATGCCCAGGGCACCCTCCCCTCAGTCCAATTCAATCAGAAAGGGCTCAGGCGTCAATAGGTGTCAATGTGTTTAATAAGCTCCCTGGCGGTCCTAATGCACAGCCTGATCGGACACCTGGACAGACACTCCTGGAGACAGCACTGCCCGCCTTAGCTCCGAGGCCACTGGCAGACTCAGTCCAGGCATTCTCCTCGGTTAGCGGCCACCCGTGTGCCCAGTGACCTGGGAGCCAGGTAACGGAGGCTCTGCATTGGAGACCAAAATAACACAAGCTCCTCCCTCACCTCAATGCCAGCCCAGGGCTTCGGCTCTCTCTGGGCATGACTAAGACAGGAACACAGCAGGAGGACACTTGGCCCGAGAGACGAAAACAGACCCAGGGATGGAAGGCCCAAGGTGGGTGATGGCCGCTCAGAAAACAGCAATGCCAAGGCCTTGGCCATGCCTCGCCAAACTCACAGCATTCCCTCAGCACAGCCCGCTCAGCCTGAGCAAGGTCTGTGTCAGCCGAGTGGCTGCCTGAGCAATGACGTCACGTGAGCAGGAAGCAGGCTTCCGTCGGGCCCATAACCACATCCTAGGGAGAAGCCTGGGACTCTACCCTATCCCAGGGCTCCGGGAACCACGGCCTATTACTACCCAACTCCTACACGCCAGGGCGGCCTATATTGAGACACAGAGACCTAGACAAGACCCTCTTGATGGGTGAAGGGTAAGGAGATGCCCACAGGAGAGTAAGCAGAGACACACACAACAGGAATATCCAACTCCAAGTTTTAATCCCACTCCCGAAGGCTGGGCTCGTCTCCATCTCGCGGGCCCCAGGCCCAGACCGTGGCCTCGGCTGCTCACTCCTGAGTCTTCGGCCCATCGTCCTGGGGCCCAGGTCCATCCTCTCGTCGGCCCTCAGTGGTGACTCCTGCTCAGCCTCCTCCCTGTGCCGCGCTGGGAGGCCTTCTTCTCGCCAGTTCATTCTCGGGTCCCCTCCGAGGGGATATCAAGAGTCTAGGCTGGGACCCTTGCTCCCCTCTTCACCTCCCATCACCACAGCCAGTAAAGCCTCAGTCAGGGGACCTGCTTCTTCTCCTGCCGCCTCCACAAGCCCCACTAAGGCCAGAGCCCGCTTCCGTGGGCACTGCCCTGGCCCCAGGGTCCAGCGTGCACAGTGGGCAGCCAGCCGGGGCCGGCCCAGGCGGAATACCTCACCCACGGACTCTGGGCCGCCGTGGGATCCCAGGTGGATACGGCCCACAGCCTCTTCCAGTTCCTCCTCCAGCCCAGGCAGCAGGAAACGGCCCGCGGCCTCCAGTGCCTCCTCAGCCTCTGAGCCCAGCAGGGGCTGGCCGGGCGGGGGAATGGGCCTCAGGGCTGCCCCACAGCCCCGGCAGCCATGCAGGTGGTGCAGGATAGGCCAGGCTGCGCTGGGTGATAGGCCTCGAAGAGGTACCAGGTCCATCTGGGCTTCAGCAAAGCTGCCAGCTAGCAGGGCCCGGAAGAAAGGGGAGGCAGTGGATGAGGCGGCTCGCTGGGCAGGGAGCCGTAGGCCTGAGTCCAGCAGGAAGTGTAGATCTGGGGCTGGGATGGGAGCTGGGCCCAGCAGAGGTTCATAGTGGCAATGGGAGGGCGGGTCTGGGTCCAAGGGGGTTGCAGGTGGGAGGGCCGGGCTCACAGTGGGAGACACCAGGCCTTGGAGGCAGGAGAGGGAGTCTGCAGCAAAGAAGAGGAAGAGTGGATGCGGAGCTGGCCGCGTCAGGGCTGAGAGGAGGAGTTGGAGGCCGCCCTGGTCCAGAAGCAGCCGGCGCCACAGAGCGGGCTTCCTATGGGGAGAAAGAGAATCTTTCAGAAGGTGGAAAAGGTGCGACTGGGCAACAGCAACCTCGCTCCCCTGACCCCTGCAAGGCACCCCCATCCCCCTCACCGACAAATGAAGGGCAAGGTCAGTGCACAGGCCACGCGGTCCTCAGGACTCCCAGAGAGCAGCAGGTGAGTGAGGGCACCCACTCCAAAGGGCGACTCGGCCTGCACCGTCAGGTTCTGCAGCAGCATCTCACCTGCAGGGGTGGGCAGACTGGGTCAGGTTGGGAGCTGGTATCCGAGACTGGGGAGGGATGGGTAACACAGGCTTCCGGCCCCGAAAGGAAGGTGGGAAAATCCTCAGGGCAAGAACCCAGAGCGCGGGGAAGGAGGCTGGCGCAGGCCCTGAGGGATGGGGCCCAGAGACCGGGAATTGGAAGTGGAGGGCAGGAACAGGAAGTGGGATGTCAGGGAGTGAGACAGGGGCCCAGGAGACAGGGCAGACCCTGGAAGTGTTGGATATGGGGGTTGGGCCTGAAAGGACACGGCGCCTGAGCCTGGTTTCACAAGCCAGTGACACCGCAGAACCCAGAGAAGATTAGGGAAGGAAATGCCAACAGGTCCAATTCTAAATTGTTGGGGCCCCAAAGCTTGGGCCCTGGATGGAGCCGAACTCTGCAGGCTGGGATGGTGGAGCAGGAGGGGGCGGGATGGCACCCTCCACCCCTGGTGGCTGGGTTTGGATGGAGGGCTGAGGGCAGTGAGACGGAGGAGTGGTGGGTAAGGCGAGGTTCTGGGCTCACTGAGGGGTAAGTGGAGGACTGAGCGGGAAGGGGCAGGGACACACCCAGCTCCCGGTGCTGGCTGCGCAGACTGGGGGGCCGGGCACGCAGCGTGGGCCAGTCGTCCGGGGCGACACCCAGCACCAGCCAGGCTCGCAGCAGCGCGGCTCCGTAGCTGCGCACGAAGGCCTCGAGGCAGGCCGGGTTGCAGGTGAGGCGCGCCAGGATGCGCAGCGCGCGCGGGCTGGGTGGGCCCGGCGCCCCCGTCACGTAGGCCAGCAGGCCGCACAGGGCCGGGCCGGTCACCAGCGCCCCGCTCGGGTCTGGAGCCTGGGAGAAGCGCGAAAGCAGCAGCAGCGCCGGCCCCTCGCGGCCCCACGGCTCCTCGGTGGCAGGGCTGCGGCCTCGAGGCGTCCGCACCAAGGCCGGGCCCCGGGCGGGACTGGCTGCCTGGGCCTGCTCGGGGGGCGCAGGCGGCGGAGGAGGCAGCGGACAGCGCTCTGGAGACCGGTCCGGAGAGATGTCGGCCGGGCCTGCGGCGTAGCCCTCAGATATCAGCCACGACCTGCGGAGGAGAGAAGGGGAGGCTGAACTCAGAGCCAAGGTGAGGGGGCAGGTCCAAAAGGAGGTGGCCAGAGAAGATAGGGGAGAAAGGGAGGGGGGAACCCCCATCATTCAGCAATGACTGATGCCTGTCTGTGCCAAGCCCCGTTTTAGGTGTGGAGTTGGAGAAGCGATGCGTACAGAGAAGAGTGAAAAGGAATAGAAAAGAGCCGGGGGAGGGAAAGTTGACATTAAAAACCAGTGGGGATGGTGGCCCCTGAGAGGTGAGGCCTGATCCAGGAGTCCCGGAGGAAGAGGGCTCTCCGGGACAGAACCGCAGCCAGAGGCCCCAGAGGTCTGCCTGGCGTGGAGGACTAGCCAGGAGGCCAGTGTGCAAGAGTGGAGCGGACACCAGGGGGAGCCTTAGGCGATGAAGTCAGAGAGTCCACAGACAGCTGACAGGTGCAAAGCACCCTCATTTATGCTTCACAACTGTATGGGGAAGGCATGCGTTATTATCCTCCATTTTTCATGCAAGGAATTAGAAGCTCAAAGAAGTTAACTTTCCCGTGATAACTGGTGGCACCAAAATAAGAACTTGGGCTCCAGAGCACACCATCACAGCCAGAGCACATTCTACCTTCCAGGGAACCTCTCTGGACCCCAACGTTCAGAGGTCCTGGGGTGGAGCCAAGGTCAAGGGTGGATGCAGGGGAGAGAAGAAGGTGCACTTAATGGGGACTAGAAAGTGGTCAGGTGTGGGGAAAACAAGGCATCAGGAGTCAGAGGGGGTGAGACAGAGGGGGTGAGGGTAGTGGAGAGAGCCAGAGCAGACACAAACCCCATCCCAGAGCTCAGGGAGGGACCCACCTGAGGCTTCGGAAGCTTCCGGCTTCTACCCGCTCAGGGGTCCGCTCCTCAGGAAAGTCCCAGGAAGCAGCTTCTTTTCCCTCTTCGTCCTCATCACCAAGCTCACCACACAGCTGCCCGGCCAAGAGAGGTACAAGTCCCAGAGCCTGCAGCCGGCCCAGGGCCCCTGTATCATAGAGGAAGCCCACAAGGGCAGCCACAACACGAGGGTGCCAGGCGCTGGCATGAGGATCCCGCAACAGGCCCATCAGCAGCTCCAAACCACCGGCATCCCGCAGCCGGGCTCGGTTGATGGCCTCCCGGCAGAGTAGGCACACAGCCCGCACCAGAGGCTGCTGGGAGGCTGGGCCGGCTCCATTGGGACCTCGGCGTTGCTGGAGCTCACCCAGTAGCACCTCCACACCACCAGCATTGCCCAGTGCAGGCCGTACCAGGCCCTGGGCACACAGATTGGCAAGGATCAGGATAGCTGACTCGCGGACCGTCCTTTTGGGATGGGAGGCTAGACTGACCAGTGGGCCCAGCCCTCCACCCAGACTGAGCTGCTCAGCACAGGCACGCGAGCAGCCTCGGCTCAGCTCCAGGAGGGCACGGACTAGGGCCAAGGTCAGCGCAGGGTCTGGGGCAGCAGCCAGAAGCTCAGCCAGTGGGCGCACTGCTCCCTGCTGTGCCAGGGCCAGGCGGTGCTGGGGGGAGTCCGCCAGGTTGCGGAGGGCACGAACCACACTCTGCAGGCATTGTGAGTCCTGGCAGGTCGTCAGGCTCTCAATGAGGAGGGGAACCGCACCTGGAGAGGGAAGGGGAGGACGGAGGGTGAGCAGAGACAGAAACCCAGGCCCCTGTCCCACCCCAAGCTGACTCCACCCTCACAGCCTCTCACCAGCAGAATGGATGTCCCCACAGCTCTCAGGTTCCATGGCTAAGTTGCCCAGAGCCCGGGCTGCTCGGTTCTGGATGCTGTCTGTCTTCACACACTGAAGAATAGTCACTGCAAGAGAGTTTGGCCGCTTGAGGGTTCTATCCCTTCTTGTCTCTCTCATTAACCACCCCAAGAACGTGGCCTCAGAGGATCAGGAAAGGCCTCCAGAAGAAACTAACATTGGGTCTAGGAGGTTAAGTAGGCAGGGATTTAGTAGAAGGATGATGGATGGGGCTGTAACAGGGTATTTCAGGTTTGGCATCAGCCTTTGCAAGGGTCCAGAGGTGAGACCCAGTGTCTGCTCTGACCTCATGAAGGGCTTGAATGCCAGGCCAAAGAATCAGGGCTTGAATGTGAGGGCACCGGGAGCCACATCAGGCTTTAAGAATGGGAATGGTGTGATAGAATCTGGCAGCCAGGAGAGAGAATGGATCATGGAGGGGGAGAATAAGGCAGGGGAAGCATGAAGGAAGTTGGTGCAATAGTCCAGGTGAGAAAGGACAGCGGCTTGAACCAAGTCAGTTACCAGCACAGCCCAGGACATGGGAACAGGGCTCTGGGCACACGATGGAAGAGGGGGAGAAGTGGATGGATTCCGGAGATATTCAGAAGGCAGAACAGTGACTGAATGATGGGGTTGTACACTAATAATAAAATATTTAATTTATTGAAGACTAATTAATGTGCCAGACCTCCTGTCAAACACATTTTGGTCCAGATGCATTTTATGCACGTTTAAAATATATTGATGTTTCATTACCCCAAAATTTTAAGATTTTGTCAAAATTGGTATAATATCACCTGGCCGGTGTTAATTAGTGGTTGTTTAATTTCCTGTCACGGTACATGCCTGGGTTGCGGGCTCAAACCCCAGTAGGGGGCATTTAGGAGGCAACTGATCGATGTTTCTCTCTCATCACTGATGTTTCTATCTCTCTGAAATCAATAAAACACTTTTTTAACCCGTATAATTTCATACAGGCTGTAAGTAAACTGTATTCACAATGTTGCCACTAGGGGGCGCCAACTTAGCTGGGAAACAGAAAAGCTTGCTGTCTTGTTAGGATTCGTTAACTGCTTGTTTTTAGCTCGAAGTACCCAGTTCATGTTTAGAGCATCTGTGTTCTATATCTGTATTTCATTTTCTCCCGTCTCCAGTTATGCGAGGTAGCTATTATTATCCCGTGTGCAACAAGGAATCCTAGCCTCTAGGGGTCTAGCTGACTGCAGAGCCCACTTTTCTGACCACTACATCTTCCGAGCTCTAGCTCATCAGATGACAGCCCTGCACAGGGCCGGACGTTCAGGAGACACTGTCTGCCATGAACCCCATAAATGAAGGGTAAAAATCACCGAAAAGTCACCAAATAATCCCTTTAGCCTCACCAGCCCAGAGGCGAGGGAGAAATGGCTGTAATTATTGATCTGAGAGAGCTCGAGTATAATGTGTAACAGAGCTGTAACCTAACGAGTCGTGAAAGCTCGAGAAGTGTGGGCACCGCGCGGCCATAACGCATGTTCTTCCAGGATCCAACACAAAGAACTCCAGACGCCGCCAAAGCCCAGGCCAGGAGGGGGAGTGCGTGGACTCCTTCTAGGACACGGGGGCGGAGCACTTACCCAAAGACAGAATGCCTCCGAGTCTGCGCACTTCAGTCCGGCACGCCCCTTCCGTACAGCAGTTGGCTAGGATGCTAAGCGCCAAGTCCAGGGTCTTGCGCAGGCGCGCAGGCGGCGAGGGCGTCGACACGGACGCAGAGGAGGGGGCGGGGCCAGCCGAAGGGGCGGGGCCAGCCGAAGCCGCAGACTCGACCGACGAAGGGGAGGAGCCGGGGCCAGCCAGGCACGGGGCGGGGTCCGCTGCAGACGCTCGCCGTAGCAGCGCCAGAAGGGGGAGGAGCCCGCCGCGTGCCCGGAAGCGCTCGATTCCCCCCGTTGCCTTGACGTGGCGCGTGCGGAGAGCTAAGAGCGCACGGCTCAAGGGTGTCTCGTTGGTAGCTGTATCCTTTGTCCCACCTAGACCCTCCCCGGCCGCCGCCGTGAGCTGCGCGAGGCAGAAAGAGAGCGAGTCCGTAGGGGTTGGTTTCGCAGCCGCCATCTTGGCTCAGGCCTAAGGCTCCGCCCCCCTCTAGCCTCTGATCTGAGGGAGCGGAACTGGAAGAGAGGGACGTAGCCAGGCACCTCCTCTCTGACGCTTTTTAAATAGCGCCACCGCAGTTATTAAGCAAGTCGGAAGTTGTAGTTCTCGATCCCGGTACTCTGACTCTTGCACAGTCGCAGAAAGCACTTCGAGGGCGGTAGTTATCTAATCGTTGCGCGATCCCCGGCGGCGCGTGCGGTGCATGCTGGGATATGTAGTTCCCTCCAAGCTTACACGCCGGGTCTAGTAGGGATGAGAAACTCTCCCAGGGGACCCGGTGTGCTGGTGCATCTGGAGATCCCAGACTTGCGACCATGGAGTCTCAGTATCGTGCTGCACCAGGTGACATGGCTAGTCCGCCCCCAGAGTGTCCTCGGCAGCGACCACCTTTTCCTTCAGGCTCGTTTCGCCGCCCCCCAGCGAAGCGGGTACCGAGGTCCGCTCAGAGGTATTGAGAATCCCGAGCCAGGACGAAAGTGTCAAATACTTGACAGGGCCGCAGATGGGGAGCTCCTGATCGGTCAGTTGAATGAGAGGGTTAAACTTATAGAAACCACTCGCTGCCACTTCCCAGAGCATCTCGGGCTAGTAGATACTTGCATTTTCGTCCACACTAGCCTCTGGATTCGGGGAGAAAGAAGCCCCTGCCAAAACCAACTGTCCCGCAATCTCCAAAGCCTTTGAGTGCCAGGATGTGGACTGACCGAAGCGTAGGTCCCTGACCTCATTCACCAAAGCAGCTACTTGGGTGGCAAACCTACTGCTGTCTGGGGTGTGGCAAGAGCTTCCGAGGAGGCTTCAGATCTGATTAAGCATCACTGAGGGCGGAGCTAATAAATATAAGCGGAACAAGAGGCTTCAGATCTGATTAAGCATCACTGAGGGCGGAGCTAATAAATACAAGAGGAACAACTACGTCATCCCGGCGAAATGGGGGGAGGAAAGCGGGGTGAGTCATAACCTCCAGAAAGGGTGCCATAAAGAAGGCTGTGTTTTGCAGTCCTAACCTCCAGAAGGTTCCATAGAGAAGGCCGTGTTCTGGAGTCCTAACTTCCAGAAGGTTCCATAGAGAAGGCCGTGTTCTGGAGTCCTAACCTCCAGAAGATTCCATAGAGAAGGCCGTGTTCTGGAGTCCTAACCTCCAGAAGGTTCCATAGAGAAGGCTGTGTTCTGGAGTCCTAACTTTTGTGGAGTGAACGCGAGTAAAGACCACTGAGTCCAGACCAAATAAAAATTTAGGGAGCCTTTACTTGCCGGCCGGCGACTGTTCTCTCTCCACGCAGGGAGGTCAGAGAGCAGCCCTGACCCTTTGTGCAAAACCACTTTTAAGCACATTAACCACATCCTGTTTTTGCAGAGTAAGCAACCCAAGACAAAACAGTTTTTCCCAAATAATGTCAGGGCCATGCTATTGACGACCATGTTATTTACAGGGTTATCCTGTTCTTTAGAAAGCTGACAGTGTTCTATCTTGCAAGGCTATTTTGTGAGGTGCAAGGGGAAGGGGCCATAAGACCATATCTCAAGGCCTGGCCTGGTGTCAGCACTGACAACTCTATCTGGGGCATAGTCCACGGCCTCTCCGGAGTGCCCAAAAATTCCCACTCTCTAACATTCCCCACTGGTTTTATGGGAGAATCAAATCATTGTTTCTTCATCATCAGTGCAGACATGATGACAGTGAGTACGCAGGACCATCAGCTTTACTGCCCATATTCGCCTTTGTACATAGTTGGTGAGACTATTTATAAGACAGGGTCCAAATGTTGCTGCTATTAGCAATAAGATCAAAGGTCCTGCTAGAGATGTCAGGAGTGTTGTCAGCCATGGGGACCAAGAGAATAGATTTTCATACCAGTTTCCCTCAGTTCTTTGCCTTTCCTCTCTATCTTGGAGTCTTTTTCTGAGTTGACTTAGGCTTTCTCTGATGACCCCGGAATGTTTGGTATAAAAACAGCAGGTTTCTCCTAAGGCCATACAGAGTCCTCCTAGCTTCACGAATAATAAGTCTAAACCCCTTCTATTTTGTAAGAGTTTTCTGCTAACGAACTGAGAGAATCCTCTAGGCGGTTTACATTCTCCTCTAGGGTGCTTAAGTCTAGATCTACTTGGCTGCTAAGTTCCTTAAAGTTTTTGTCTCCCGTGACCAGTGCTGCAGTGCCTATTGCAGCTGATCCGGCTCTTCCCAGACCGACAAGCAGGGGGATAATTACTGGGGCTCTAAGAACTCACCCAGGGGCTAGGCCCAGGTGCTCGTGCCCTCCCTCCCCGGAATAGTAATACACCTGGGGTAGGATATGAGCCAAGATGCATAAGGAAGGCTTGCGTGGGTGCATCAGTGTCAGAGGAGAGACACAAGGGGTGATGCCTGTGGTGCACACGAACCAGGTGCCTTCAGGGGCCACTAGGTACCGGTCTGTCTCCTCTTCATTGTCCTGACCAAACCTCAGTACTGAGGAACAGGATTCACCGTAGGGGGATTTTGATAAATCAAACTCTGAGGACATAACACAAGTACCTCGTCCCTGGAAATCCCCAAGGGTTAATTTTGGGGTTTGCCCCCATCTGCACACCCCCTGTGGGGGGTTTGTAATTGAAACATTTCTAACGTCTGATGAATCTGAACCAACAGTAGCATTTGCCCCTATTCCAATGTAGTAGGGGGGTTCTGGGTTTAAACACAACCAACAGTCTCTGGTGGCATTTGGGGAGGTCTGGTTTAGAAAGTTAAAAACGGCATCCAGAGTGTCCAGGATAGGTCTCCGGCCAGGTTTGGTAGTATGAGTCTTAGGAACAAGGGTCACCGACACCTTGGTCAGAGGAGTTAATTCAGTATTGTTCTGGGCAGGAGGTGGTGGTGTGGGACGGGGCCTGAGTGGCTGTACTGGAGGCAGCCCCTTGTCTAAGGGTCTTAAAGGCCCGATGGGGTTTTTCCTTTGGATCCGCTGGGTTCTCTGGAGGGTGAAGAGGACCCCGGGATCTCTTCCAGCTACATACAGTCTCAGTCCCCAAATTTTTCCCGCATCCCAGTATTTCTCCCACCAGTTTTGGGGCGTGATAACAACGGGATTGCAGTCTCCTACCATACAGTTATTGGAAGGGGCCCCGGGCGGACTATTCTCTTGAACCGGATGGCGGGATCTCTGTTAGTCCACAGTGCCATAGTCTCACAACCCCACCGGGCACAATAATAGTCCCCGTCAGTTCCACATTCAGGGCTACCTTCGGCTGGGCAGACATAATGTTGAGTTCGCCCAAGTCCTTGTTCCAAGAGGAGGGCGCCACACCCATAACCTGTCCCTACGTGATATGCCCCATGGGCTGCTGGGGAAATGTAGTGGGTATTGCTTTCTGGCGGCTTTCTCCAAGTTACCCCAAATAATCGGCATAAGTCAGTCTCTATGGAGGGGGGCCCTGGGGTTGTGATGTGACCTATAACAGCCCCATCCACAGTCCGGGTCAGTTCCCATGTGTAATTAGCCCTCAGGTGGGGATTACTCGCCTTGACGGGCCACAGGCACATCAGGATCAGGAGGACTGCCTTTGGAGTCGGATTTTCAGGGGGTCCTTGGTGCGCTGGATGGTCCATCTCTCTGGCTAGTTCCCTGATTCTGCCTTCTTGATTTGAGTTCGATGTATCCAGAGCTTTTTTCCCGCAACCTTCACCGCTGATGGGGTGCTGAGGACAACAGTGAAGGGTCCAGTCCACCTGGCCTCCAAGGATGATGGCTCGTGCTTCCGCACCCACACTAGGTCTCCTGGTTGAAATGCAGGTGGTGCAGGTGTAGTCCCAGGGGATGGGTCTCGGTGAGCCTCTCGGACCAGCCGGTGGTTAAGTCTGGAACTCAACTGTAAGGCCTGTAGGGACTGTGGGAGGTTGTGATTAGAAAGGGAAGCAGCGGGGGTCGGCCAAACAGAATCTCAAAGAGGGTAAGGCCCTTTACGTAAGGGGTACAACGGGCCCGGAGAAGGGCAAAAGGAAAGAGGCTTATCCAGTTTTCGCCAGTCTTCAGTTTTAATTTTGTTAAGGTTTCCTTTAGGGTCCGATTCATCCTCTCTACCTGCCCTGAACTCTGAGGTCTATAGATACAGTGTAATTTCCAACTTACGCCTAACATTTTTGCCAATAGTTGAGTGATGTGGGCAATGAATGCCTGGCCATTGTCGGACCTCTTTGCAACAGGTAGGCCAAACCTGGGGATAATTTCTGAGACTAATTTCTTAACTACTATCTGTGCTGCTTCAGACTTGGTAGGGTAAGCTTCTGGCCAGCCGGAGAACGTGTCAATAAAAACCAGAAGGTATCAATATCCTCCCTGCCCTGGAGGCAATTCTGTAAAGTCTACTTCCCAATGTTCTCCAGGACTTCTTCCTCTGAGTCTGGTTCCTTGGGCCCAGGGGAGTGTCTCCCAGGGTTTACCTGTGCACAGACGTGGCATCTCCTTGCAATGTCCTTTGAGACCTGGAAGAGCTTAGGAATATAATAGTCTCGTTTAAGCAATTCCACCAGCTTGGTTCCCCCTAGATGGGTGCTCTGATGGACCTGAGAAATGAGTTCCCTTCCCAGGGCCTCCGGAATGAACAGTCTGGTGTCGGGCAATTCTCTCCCTCCTCCAGATGCCTCCTTAACCTCGAGTCTCTTCCCCAGTTCGTTATCAGTCTCTGAACAGACGGGGGTCTCTTCGAAGACCTTTGCCGGGAGAGCTGGCAGGATATGTAGAGGCCCCACTGGTTTGGGGGCTGCCTCTTTCACTGTTTTATCTGCAAATGCGGATAAAAGGTTCCATAGAGAAGGCTGTGTTCCGGTGTCCTAGCCTCCAGAAGGTTCCATAGAGAAGGCTGTGTTCTGGAGTCCTAACCTCCAGAAGGTTCCATAGAGAAGGCTGTGTTCTGCAGTCCTAACCTCCAGAAGGTTCCATAGAGAAGGCTGTGTTCTGGAGTCCTAACCTCTAGAAGGTGCCATAGAGAAGGCTGTGTTCCGGTGTCCTAACCTCCAGAAGGTTCCATAGAGAAGGCTGTGTTCCGGAGTCCTAACCTCCAGAAGGTTCCATAGAGAAGGCTGTGTTCCGGAGTCCTAACCTCCAGAAGGTTCCATAGAGAAGGCTGTGTTCTGGAGTCCTAACCTCCAGAAGGTTCCATAGAGAAGGCTGTGTTCTGGAGTCCTAACCTCCAGAAGGTTCCATAGAGAAGGCTGTGTTCCGGAGTCCTAACCTCCAGAAGGTTCCATAGAGAAGGCTGTGTTCTGGAGTCCTAACCTCCAGAAGGTTCCATAGAGAAGGCTGTGTTCCGGAGTCCTAACCTCCAGAAGGTTCCATAGAGAAGGCTGTGTTCTGGAGTCCTAACCTCCAGAAGGTTCCATAGAGAAGGCTGTGTTCTGGAGTCCTAACCTCCAGAAGGTTCCATAGAGAAGGCTGTGTTCTGGAGTCCTAACCTTCAGAAGGTTCCATAAAGAAGGCTGTGTTCTGGAGTCCTAGCCTCCAGAAGGTTCCATAAAGAAGGTTGTGTTCTGGAGTCCTAACCTCCAGAAGGTGCCATAAAGAAGGCTGTGTTCTGGCAGAATTTGAACTTGGGACCACTATGTGAGTTCTGGGGTGTATGCCCCCTTTGAAGGAGAACTGTCTTTATATGGTAAACTAGAACTGATGGGGCCCGAGGTGGCCAAAGTGACGGACCAGGAGCCTTGTCTGTTGAGTTCAGGGGGTGCTTTGTGGCGTTTCTAGGCAGGGTCAAAAGGCCCAGCGTTTGTCTTCTGCCCCATTTCCTTTAGTTCCTTCCCTCGCAGGTCCCCCAGGCTCTTTCTCTGCTCCCTCAATAAAGGAAAACATGGTGAAGATTCACTTGTGCCCAGACACTGGGGCCTGAACATGGCCCTTTGCCTGGCATTGGGGAGCGCTGCCCAAACATTTCTGTTGGTAAAAGTTAGAGTATATGGGAGCTCGATGGAGGTCTTCCCAACGCACTCCATGATCTGCGCTCAGAGCAGCGTCTGCGCTGAGAGGCCCTTATCTTTCTTCCTTACAGCTGCCTGTGTTCCTGAGGTTGACCAGACCCAATGTCCAACTCTGCTGGACTGTCCTTCCACTGTTAGCCCCATGCATCTGGTGCTCTGTCTCCAGATTGTGCTGGTTTTTTTGTTTTTTTAAATCCTCACTCCAGGTTATTTTTCCATGCACCCAAGCTCATGCTCTCCGTGCCCCGGAAAGGCCTCACTCAGAACCAGGACCTCTCAGTGTACTCAGTAATAAAACAATAAAAACAATGGCAGCAACAAACTTTATATCATGAAGGAGTAAAGGAGTGAAGAAGTGAATCTAGTTTCTAAGCCAATGGCTTGCTAAAAAGAGCTAATTAGAAGAAGGAAAGAATGTTGTTAGAATTATGCAAACTAAAGGGACAAGCAAGGAGGAAAAGAAGAAAGAAAAAAAAAATACTTCAGAAGAGATCTGCTCTTCCCTGTCCCTCACCCCTTCCCTTCCTGAATTATCAAGTCTTCAAGCCTTTGGGGGCAGACAAAGCAAAATAGACATCTGCAGGCAGTGAGGAGAGACGCAGCGGCAGAGCGGTGTGTCAGAGCTCCGCAGGGTGAGGAGGGCTTAATGGAAGGGAAGAAGATAGCAGGGAGATAGGAGACTCGTGACACCAGGTATTGATCAAATTGTTACATGTATTAAGGATAATGAGAGTTAGGCTTCTTATTGTCAGAGAGGCACAAATAGGGAAAGGGAGAAGACTCCGGTGACTAATGGTGCTGAGATGGAATTGGAGGTATATCGAAGTGGATGTATGATTTTCAGTAAGTGTATAGATAGATATAGAAATATGTATGCGCACACATGTGTGTATAGTTCCTTCCCTTGGAGGAACTATAAGAAAAAGTTTAAGATAGTGCTGAGAAAAGGCTGAGGTACTGTTCTAGTATAAGGGAGACTAAAGAGACCTAAGAGCTGAATGAAATGTGTGGCTCTGAAATGGATCCATGTGCTGTAAAGGACATTTTGTGTTAACCAGCAAAACTTGAGCAGTGTTTGAGGTTTCCATGGCAATTCCCTGCTTTTGATGGCTGTGCTGTAGTTCTATAGGAGAACGGTCTTAATAGATAGGAAGTACGGTTTAGGAGGGAACACTTGGGAATGGGAGGCCCAGAGACAGTGCAATAGTTACCACGGTGCAAGCTGAGAGCTGGCCTTGGGAAACTTGAGACCCACTCTTGCATACATAGTTATTGCTGCTGATTGGGTCTTCAGGGCCCCTTTCAGAGTGACCCCTCAATGAAGGGCCAGAGTCAAGGGTCTTAGTCACCTCAGAAAGATGAAGGTGGAGGACCAGGGACTGGGGCAGGTATTATGAGAAAGACCAGGAGGTGCATGGGAAAGGCTAGCCTCACATGAATGGTTTACAAGGCTTTGAAAATCTCAGTCTAGCCCAAATCCAGAGAGCCAGCCTTCTTTCCAACTTCTGCTGCTGAGGCCTCAACATGGAAAGAAAAATATGGTTCAATTGAATATAATAAATTAATAGATTCTGTCCTACCTTTATTAGTTACTGATCACTGCCACATTGCCACAGGAAATCCCATGTCTTTTTATCTTACTGGCCATCAGAAAGAGCCAGCAGTAAGGAACTGGCCCTGTCTCACTTCCTCAAGAGATTTAAAACAACAAACGGTTTCTGTGGGCCAGGAATTTTGGCTCAGCTTAACTAGGTTCCTCTGGTTGTGGTCAGGTGTCACCAGGGCTGTAGTCATATCAAGGCTCGAGTGGGGAAGGATCCACTCCTAAGGTCACTGTCATACCTGTTGGCAGGCTTCAGGTCCTCCCTGGCTGTTGACCAGAGACATCAATTCTTTGACATTTGGGTCAAACCTTAGGGCATCTTACAACTTGGCATTTGGCATCAACAGGCCAAGCAACCAAGAGAGTGACAGAGGACACCATGTGGAAGCTGCAGTCTTTTTGTAATGTTATTTTGGAAGTAGCATTTCTGTCACATTCTATTGCTAAAGGGAGTCACGAATCTAGTGCACACTAAGGGGCAGGGATTGCACAAAGTCATGACTCCCGGGAGGTAGGAATCATTGGGGCCATCTTGGAGGTTGCTTCTCACACTCCCAGAAAACTGTCATTGACCATGCACATGCCTTGTGAACTGTCTCTGTCTGTCACATGTAACCTTCCCTAATTTCCACCCTATTTTCAGGGTGTGGCTACCTAAGGTGGTGGTAGCATTTTTCTGGGCTAATAACCCCAAAGAGTTGTGAGGAAAGGCTTGGCAAGGGTGAGGAGGTGGGGACATGAAAAAAGTCAGAGGCAGACAAGAGCAGAGCACGGAGAACAGCTTCCAGAGGCTTCATCCTCACACTTATTGGTCACTCTGTACCAGTAGCTGCTCACATTTTCCAAGAAGTTGGGTACAAGTAACTAGATTCTCAGAAATAAGCAGATGTGAAAGTGTTTGCAGCCTAGAAACTGTGAGCTTTTTCAGCACCCTGGACAGTATATATTTTAAAAGTAAGAATATCACTGTATTTATTTTCCTACAGGTAATTTTTCTATTTTTTCAGCATTTCCTCCTCAAAATTAAAAGAACAAAAAGCCCTGAAGCTTAGAATGAGATCACTGGCTCTTTCTCTTTTATCCTCTCCCAGTTCGAAAGGCTTGCATCTCTTCATGGCCAGAGTCCTCTTGGATCTGAGTTAGGCACAACACATTCAAGCCTCAGCACAAATCTTTGTAAAGTCAGAAACCCTTCGGATACCAAGAAGTTCCCTGCAGATTTTTCTTCCAGCCCACCCATGCCAACCTCTTTATGCCACTTTTTACCCCTCCCCCCAATCACTTCTTCTCTCTGGGCGTCAGTTTCTTCATCTGTAAAATGAGCAGATAGGATAAAATGGTCTTCAAGGCCCCTTCCAGAGGAACCCCTCAGTGAGTATATGATTCTCCTATGTCTTTTTGTAACACTTATGAGCGTGGGTTCACGCCTGCATTAAAACTTTCCTTCCCTGCAGTTTGGATGTCATTTGACTCTATTGTCTCCTTCACCTAATGAGCCTCTCTAGGCTGTAGATGTTGGAAAAGTAAACACCACGTTTCCTGCTTTCCCTTGCATATTAGGTTCTTCCATTTAGCCTTGAGAGCGGAGACCACCTCTGTCTTGTTCACTGCTGTATTAGCACAAAATCTAGCACTTGGAAAGTGTTCAGTGAGTGATTTTGAATGAATGAAGTCACTCAGTATATCACAAGGAAGCTGAGGAATGTCACAGCCAACAGAACCTGGAAGAGGCGAGGAAGGATTCTCATCTAGGGCCTCCAGAGGGAGTGCAGCCCTGCCCACACCTTGATGTCAGATTCTGGGCCCCAGAACTGTGACCAATAAAGTTCTGTTGTTCTAAGTCACCCAATATAGGGGAATTTATTACGACAGCCCCAGGAAACCAATGTAACTCCCAAAGCCCTAAACTTCCTGCTAAGCTGGGAATTCCTTGGTTCTCCTGCCATCCCTGACACACTCCACAGCTATATGCTGGAGGGTGACGAGGTAGAAAAGGGGCAGGATACAAGCACCCTTTCTTTCAGGGAGGGGAGGTTGTGGAGGGAGTTATTGTCAACATTTCAAAAAGCCAAACGGAAGTCGTACTTTTTCTTACACACACCCAATAAGTAGTTACCTTGGCCTGGGGTAACTACTGTCACCCCATTAACTTGATGTAACCCCTGACCAAAGCAAAGAAACTAAGCAGGCCACCCTGTCAACTGGCCAAGGGTTCTCCTCCCCGTGGAAGCAGATGTCACAGAATCACAGGATTTTAGAGCTGGAAGGAACCTCAGAGTTTTGGGAAGTTTCACACGTTGATGACTATTGCTATGACCGATACTGCATTGGTTATCTATTGCTGTATAACAAATTATCCCCAAATTTAGCAACTTACAACAACAAGTATTTATTATGTCACAGTTTCTGAGAGTCAGAAATCCAGGAGCAACTTAGCTGGTGATGCTGGCTCGGCGTCTCTCCTGGGAGTGTAGTCAAGTTATCCTCTGGGGCTGTGGATGTCTGGAGGCCTGACTGAAACTAGAGGACCCACTGCCAACATGACTGTTGTCAGAAAGCGTCAGCTCCTCTTCGGCTGTTGGTTGAAGGCCTCCGTTCCTCCCCATGTGGGCTTCTCCACAGGGCTGACCACGACCAGCTGCTGGCTTTCCCCAGAGTGAGTGATGGGGGTCGGGGAGCAGAGAAGGAGAGAAGCTGTAGTGTCTTTTTTTTTTTACTTTCCTAGACTGTTTATTGGGTAAGCATTTTACATATATTGCTTTTACTAGAAGCCCAGTGCACGAAATTCGTGCATGGCGGGGGGTTGTCCCTCAGCCCAGCCTGTACCCTCTCCAATCTGGGACTCCTGGAGGGATGTCCGACTGCCCGTTTAGGCCCGATCTTGGTGGGATCGGGCCTAAACGGGCAATCGGACATCCCTCTCACAATCCAGGACTGCTGGCTCCCAACTGCTTGCCTGCCTGCCTTCCTGATTGCCCCTAACCGCTTCTGCCTGCCAGCCTGATCACCCCCTAACCACTCCGCTGCCAGCCTGGTTGATGC
This sequence comes from Cnephaeus nilssonii, assembly GCF_951640355.1. Lineage (NCBI taxonomy): Eukaryota > Metazoa > Chordata > Mammalia > Chiroptera > Vespertilionidae > Cnephaeus > Cnephaeus nilssonii. Next base: position 9,378,066 of record NC_137073.1, read on the forward strand.
TTAACTGCCCCCCTGCCAGCCTGTTTACCCCCAACTTCCCTCCTCTGCCAGCCTGGTCACCCCTAACTGTCCTCTCCTGCAGGGTTGATCACCTCCAACTGCCCTCCCTTGCAAGCCTGGTCCCTCCAACTGCCCTCCCTTGCAGGCCTGGTCCCTCATAACTGCCCTCCCTTGCAGGCCGGGTGCCTCCCAACTGCCCTCTCCTGCTGGCCATCTTGTGGTGGCCATCTTGTGTCCACATGGGGACAGGATCTTTGACCACATGGGGGCAGCTATATTGTGTGTTGCAGTGATGATCAATCTGCATAGTACTCTTTTATTAGATAGGATAGAGGCCTGGTACAGGGGTGGGGACCAGCTGGTTTGCCCTGAAGGGTGTCCCGGATCAGGTGGGGGTTCCCTTGGGGTATGGGGCAGCCTGAGCGAGGGGCCTGTGGTGGTTTGCAGGCCGGCCACGCCCCCTGGCAACCCAAGGGGAGGCCCTGGTATCTGGAATTTATTTTCCTTCTATAATTGAAACTTTGTAGCCTGGGGCGGCAGCCATTTCTGGGGCGGCAGCCATTTCTGTGGCAGTTAATTCACCTTCTACAATTGAAACTTTGTAGCCTTAAGTGGGTGGGCCTGGCCAGGGTGTGCGGAAAGCTTTGCTTCCCCTGTTGCCGCCGGCAACCCTGGCCTGCTCTCTCAAGCTCCATTCTGCCGCCATTTGTTTGAATTTGTTTACCTTCTATAATTGAAACTTTGTAGCTTGAGTGGAGGCTTAGGCCTGCAACGGCTATGGAAAGCTTGGCTTGCTCTGTTACCTGGGAAACCTTGCTCTCTGTGGCTGTAGCCATCTTGGATTGGGGTTAATTTGCATACTCGTCCTGATTGGCTGGTGGGCGTGGCTTGGCTGGTGGGCGTGGCTTATGTAGCAGAGTGATGGTTAATTTGCATATTACCATTTTATTAGAGAGGATGGGGAATGGTGGAGCTGGAGAGTATTGTGCCTTCTCCAAGCTGCAGGTGAGAACCACAATAGTGTGGCTCTTTCCAAGGCTGTGGCTCTTGCAGCCTGCAGACGTCAGCCCTCGTATCTTCCTGTGCTTGTGGACCGGTTTGGTGATCCACTGGGGTCAGGATTCCATCTGATGGCTTCAGGGATTGGATCAATGAGGATAACATCGAAGAACCTGTATATGAAATCTTCACCAACCTAGTAAGAATTCAGGACTCTCAGAGCCCCACAGTGGCGCCCAGCTCACTCCTTGGCAACAGACTGAAGACTTGGAGCAAACTTTAGCTGATTACCACCATAATGAACAGGCTTAAGGTCTCACCCTTAGAAGCTGGGTGTTTGCAACCATGGTACACATGAATCTGATATCCTATATAATAAAAGGCTAATATGCAAATTGACCAAACAGTGGAATGACGGGTCGCTATGACACACACTGACCACTAGGGGGCAGACACTCAACGCAGGAGCTGCCCCCTGGTGGTCAGTGCGCTCCCACAGGGGGAGCACCGCTCAGCCAGAAGCTGGGCTCACAGGCTGCCAAGCCCAGCGATGGTGGTGGGAGCCTCTCCCGCCTCCGCAGCAGCGCTAAGAATGTCCAACTGAAGGCTTAGTCCCGCTCCCCATGGGCCTAAGCCTTCAGTCGGACATCCCACAAGGGCTCCTGGACTGCAAGAGGGTGCAGGCTGGGCTGAGGCCTCCCCCTCCCCCCAGTGCACACATTTCATGCACCAGGCCTCTAGTATGGCATAACCTTGCTTGGCCTCATATCCCAGCCTGTGTGCTTTATCAGGCCCTGTGGAGGCTGTGTAGAACAGAAAGCTGGCGGTACTGCTAGGAGTGCACCCTGAGAAGAAAACGCATCACAGGGTACTGCTTCCTCCACAGCTCCTGGACGTCCTTGTAAGCTTCATCTTGCTTATGATGGCTGGGGCCAGATGGAAGCTGCAGTGTCTTTTTGAAAAACAGCTTTATGGAGACATACTTCACATACCATACCCTCCACCATTTCAAGGGCACAATTCAATGGCTTTTGGTATATTCACAGAATTGTAGAGCCACTACCACATCCTTCAGCTGTAACTCCACAGTCATCCTGGACACCAACCCTCACACATCTCTGGTGTGCTTATTACCAGGAAGGAGTGGGTAAAGGGGGATAAATGGTGATGGAAAGAGCCATGAGTTGGGGTGGTGAACACACAATACAATATCCAGATGAGGTATTATAGATTGTACGCCCTAATCCTATATAATTTTATTAACCAGTGTAACCCAAATAAATTCAATTGAAAAAAAAGGAATGAAATACTGACACATACGACAACATGCACAAACCTTGAAAACATCATGCTGAATGAAAGAAGCCAGACACAGAGGACCACAGGCTATATGATTCTATTTATACGAAATGTCCAGAATAGGTCATGTAGAGAAATGGGAAGTATATTAGTGGTTGCCTAGGGCTAGGAGGATAGAGAGTTTACTGGGTAAACTTACAAAGGGATTTGCATTTTGAAAAAGTTTAGTGAAGTTTAACTTCTTCAAGGAGGAGCCTGAGGTGTTTTTTAAATACTTATTTTTTATTGATTTCAGAGAGGAAGGAAGAGGAGAGATAGATAGAAACTCAATGATGAGAAAGAATCATTGATCAGCTGCTTCCTGTATGCCCCCCCAATGGGGATTGAGCCCACAACCCGGGTATGTGCCCTTGACCAGAATCGAACCTGGGACCTTTCAATCCATAGGCTGATACTCTATCCGCTGAGCCAAGCCAGCTAGGGTAGGAGGGGCCTGATTCTTGAGCTTCCCCAGGACAAGGTTCAACTGAGAGGCAGTCAGGAGACACTCTGAACAGGAGGGCTGTGGAACCTAGTGGGCCCATCCAGTTCAGTCCTTCCCTGGCCTTCAATGAATTGTCCATGCCCACGAATAGGTCACCAACCCGAGAGGACTAGGTAGGGACAGGTGAAGAAGGCATTGATGGTGGACTAAGGAATTGCACCAATTCCTCAGATGTTAGATGTAGGTGAAGTGGCTGTTGCTGTAACCCTGTTATAAAAGTAGTTGGGCTGGCCCTGGCCAGTGTGGCTCAATTGGTTGAACATTGTCCCATGCACCGAAAGGTCTCCAGTTCGATTTCCAGTCAGGGCACATGTCCAGGTTATGGATTCATTCCCCGGTCAGGAAATATGTGGGAGGCAACCAATTGATGTTTCTCTATCACATCGGTGTTTCTCTCTCTCCCTCTCTCTTTCTCTCTCTCTGAAATCAATAAAAACATATTTTTTAAAAAGTTGGGCTGGAACTTCAAGATCATGTGTTTGGGTGATAAGAGATTTAATCACTCCCCTCTCCCCCACTTTGAGGATTCCGGAGACCTGGCAGGAACTCACCAGGACACCAACCCTCACACATCTCCGGTAAGGACTTGAGAACACTTGCTCTTTGCACTTAGCACAGTAGCCTTACCACTGAGACTTCATCTTCACCAAGCTCTGGCCTTGGTTTCTGAGCAACAACTTTGGGGGCATCCTGATTCTGCCACTTACTGCCTGACAAAGGGTGTGCTACAGCGCTAGATCATTTCATTCATTGTGCAAATTATTACTGAGTACCTACCATGTGCCAGGCACTGTTCTAGATACTCTCCTATCTTTTCCAGTATTCAAAAAAAAGTCAAGTGTACAGAAAAGTACATAAAACCTATGTGTGCATCCTCAAGAACAAAAGGCAATATTCCTGTAACCACCACCCAGGGCAAGAAATGTACCCCAGAGCAGGTGTGTCTTCGCAGTTCACAGCTGCTGCTTCTTTTCCAGGGCTATAAAACTATCCCGACATTTGTGACCATTTCTTGCTTGACTTTATAGTTTCTCATCTATATATAGATTTCTAAACGATATACTGTGACTTTTGCTGGATTTTAGACCTTATAGAAATGGAATTGGACTGTATGTTTTCTCCCTCGTTTCTTTTGTGATACAAGGTTTGTAAGGTTTATCTCTGTAGTTGCACATGGTTGTAATCATTCATTTTTGTTGTGTAGTATGACGTTGTTTGAAATGCCATTCATTTATACATCCATTTAACTGCTGATGAACATTCCTTTCAACTCTTGGCTACTAGGACCAATGCTTCTGGCTCACTTGGTACTCACATATAGGCACATGCGTCTCTAGTGAAATTTCCACACTGGGAATCACCGCTTTGGAGAATTACCAAGACTGTCCTCAATCCTGTGGTTGGAGTCCCCCTACTGTTACAAAGGTCAACTGAAGCTAAGGGGGAGTATGACTGGCCCACTCAGGTCACTCAGGCAGCTGGAGGCCAGAATCAGGGTCTTTTCTAAATGTAGGCCACTGCGGGGACTTGGCAGAGGCAGCCCTAGAGTAAGATGCGGGAGGCACTAGCCTCTGGTGCAAAATTTAAGCGGACACAGAAATATTTGGCAACCAAGACAAATAATACTTGATGCCATTTTTAATCAGTTATCTACAGCCTGTGCCAGCCACCTGTTTTGGGGTAAGGCGAGTGAAGGAGGGTCGTGAAAATATGAGGTCGAATGTTTTTATTTTAAAACTTGATATTTTATTCATCATCGATTTTTCACATTAAATTTTTGGCTGGGTTTTTTTAAAAAAGATTGCACTTAAATGTTGTTTATCTTGATTACTGTTTGGGGCGCCCCCTTAAATTCTGTGCTAGAGGCCAGTGCCTCCCTGGCTTCACCCCTAATCCCAGCCCTACCACCCCGCGTTCCTCAACCTCATCACCTTAAACCTCCAGCGCCTTAAGCCGGGGCCCCTCACTGCCTCCGGCCACTAGGGCGCGCTGTCGACCTGCTCCGCACCTCACCCGGGAGAGGAGCGCAGCGGGGAGCGGAGGGTGGGGCGCGCTGGGGGGGCGGGGCATGGAGCACCCTCCGGCCGAGGCTGGGTGAGCAGGCGGGGCCCTCGGCCTCCCGGACTGGGAGGCGGGGTTAACGCACTGCCCACTCCTAGGCCGCTTTCGGCCCGGAGGCTGCCTGCCAGGGGCCTCATGGCGCCCATTTCCCCGGAGCAGAGCGCCTCTGCGCCGCTGCGTCCCCTGGGGTGGGCCTTCTCGGGGTTGGGGCCTCTGCAACACCACCCCATGGCCCTTCAGGAGAGAGGGGGTGCGCCCCCAGGTGTCGTGCAGCAGACGTGGGCTCGGCATCTCACTGGGTCAAAGCTAGCCAAGGACAGCAGCCCGGACACACTCCCCCTCCCCGCTCCCAGCACACGGTGTTAGCAAAGGTGGACGGACTGGTCACGCCCCTTTAGCTGTCCTCTGAGAGCGCAGTCCTCTGCTTCAGCTTCTCGGACTTCATCAGTGTCAACCCATGGTCGTTGGTGCCAATTCAAGGCCAACAGGAACCCCCAAATTGGGGTGCAGAGAACAAGGAAACTATTCAGCTCGAACAGCTCAACTGTGGCACAGCAGCGGGTGAGGCCAGCACAGCCGTGGGCAGCTCAGTGTTACAGCTTAGCTGTGAGGCAGGGAGGTGGCGCTGGGATGAGGCAGCCTGCCCAGAGGTCCATGTCCTGGGGCGGGGGGACGTGTGTGTGTGTGTGTGTGTGTGTGGACGGGGTCCGCTCCAGCCAGGAAAAACACAGGACTCAGTAGAAAGGGGAATTCTTTGTCTCTAAGCCGGAGGGGAGCTGACTTATAGAGACAGAAGTGTGTCCTGGTCGCCCCCCTTCCCCCAGGGTCCCAGATTGGTCGGTCCACATGTAAATAAAACACTTCAAATCCTTGCAGTTTGGTCCAAAAGGCACCGTCCTGCTCTGGTTGGTGGTGAAGATGCTAATGTGGATATAGTTGCACAGTTCCGATTGGCCAGGGAAGCCTCAGCCAGGGTTGAAATACAATTCCAGAAACTCCTTGAAGGCCTGGCCCAGCGTTGGGGTCACGCAGGCAGGTAGTTCAAGGAGGCAGGCCGCTTCGCAGGCTTGTCCTGAAGCTGGTTTGTGTGAAAGGCCCTGTTTCCCATGGGCCGCTAGACTCTGCTTTTACATTTGAGCCGAGTGAGGGCCAGGAGTCCTACTGGGTAGGCCTCTTCTTTCTCAGGGTCCACAGCAGTAACCGGTGTTCTGGTACCCACGAGGCCAAGACCAGACGCTCATGATGCCCACATTCCTTTTTAACAAAAAGGTGAAATGTTCTTAGAACTAGAGTCCAGACTCAAACTGTGCTTAGACAAATGAAAGGATAATAATCATGAAACAAACATATGAAGAAGAAAACATATGAGGAAGGTCACCGTTCTATTCTGGTCAGGACACCTGCCTGGGTTTCAGGCTCCATCCCCAGAAGGGAGCCCATTGATGATTCTCTCTTATCATTGATGTTTCTATCTTTCTCCCCTTCTCCCTCTCTGAAATCAATAAAAACTTATTTTATTTTTTTTAAAGAAGAAAGGTTGGAAAATGAAAAAACATTACAAAACGTGCCTGACAAATTATAGGCCCTCTCTCCCTCAGACATAAGAAAAATCAAATCAGCCATTCCTATCAAGGTAACTATTAATGTGACCAAACCTTTGCCCAATATGCCGCAGTACCCATGAACACTGGAAGCATTAGCTGGAATCAGACCCATTATCCAGGACCACCTCCAGCAAGGATTAGCAGTTCCTTGCAATATGCCTGCCCTGCCTGTAAACAAGCCACTGGGAAGGCAGGAGATGTGTACAAGATTTAAGGGCTGCAAATAACACTGCAGTTCCTTTACACCCTGTAGCCCCTCATCCACACACCTTACTTCCCACCATTCCAACAAATAGTAATGATTTCTCATTGGTAGACTTATGCATGCATTTTTTTTTTCAGCATTCCAGTAGACAAAGACAGTCCATATCTTTTTGCCTTCACCTGGGAAGAACACCAATATATGCGGACCGCTATGCCCAGGGGTATAGTGAAAGTGTCACTTTCCTCAGGTATTGAAAATAAACTTAGATGACCTTAAATTTCCAAGAAATTCGACATTTTTTCCGAATGTAGGTCTGCTTCTGACACTGTGGGACTCAAGATACTTTTCACTTATTACAGCACTTGGCCTCCAGGGGGCATAAGGTCTCTAAGGACAGGCTCCATTTTTGCCCACCTAAGGTAACATACTGGTATCTTGGACATTTAATATCAAAGGCTGGACTGTTAATCAATCCTGAACAAATCAAAGGAATTCCAGCTTTCTTTCTTCCAAAAACAAAGAAACAATTAAGATAAGGTGACCAGATCGTCCCACTTTTGGCGGGACAAAACCGATTTTTAACAATTTGTCCCGCGTCCACGGAGTTTAAAAAAGTCCCAATTTTTGGAAAGAATCTTACCAAAAATCGGGACTTTTTAAAAATGCCGTGGGACGCGGGACAAATTGTTAAAAATCGGTTTTGTCCCGCCAAAAGCGGGACGATCTGGTCACCTTAAATTAAGAGGACTTTTAGGACTAGCAGATTATTGTAGGACTGGGTACCAAATTTTTCACTTGTTGCTCAACCTTTATGCGCTCTACTCCACTCAGACCCACCTGACCCGATCGAATGAAATCTAGAAGGTGAAAAAGCTGTAAGTACTTAAAACCACACTTAACTCCAGCTCCAGCTCTTGGGCACCCTGACTATGATTTGTCATTCATTCTTTTTATATATAAGGATAAAGGAAACACTTTAGAAATGATCATCCCAAAATACCGTAATCACCATTGGCCTAAAGGTATTACAGCCAACATCTAGGTTCAGTAGCAAAGGGCTGTCCCCATGCACAAAGGCCATCCACAGTGGCCCTGTTATGCAGGCTACTGATGAAATTTTCTGAACTATCTATGCCCTACATTCAGTTGAGACTCTTAAACTCTCACTATACTCAGCATTGCTCAATCAGCAGTTTAGCCTCATATGAAGTACTGTGTTGCTTTCTGTATCCAACATGACTTTAGCTCAATAACATTCTTATTTTACTTTTTTTTGTTTTATTAATCCTCACCCGAGGATATTTTTCCATTGATTTGTAGCGAGAGTGGAAGGGAGGGGCAGAGACACAGCGAGAGAAACGTAGATGTGAGAGAGACGTGGCCCCAACCGGAGCCGGGGATCAAGCCTACAACTGAGATATGTGCCCTTGACTGGAAATGAACCCTCTACCCTTCAGTCCGGGGGTTGATGCTCTAACCACTGAGCAAAACCGGTTAGGGGGCCAATATCATTCTTTTTTTAAAAAAATATTTTATTGATTTTTTTTACAGAGAAGAAGGGAGAGGGACAGAGAGTTAGAAACATCGATGAGAGAGAAACATCAATCAGCTGCCTCCTGCACACCTCCTACGGGCAACACTCTATCCACTGAGCCAAACCAGTTACGGCGCCAATATCATTCTTAACACTGCTACTTTGCTTCCCTCCCACAGAACAAAGATGACCATGACTGTGTTCTCATACTCGATTATCTCCTGACTCCTAGGAATGATTTAAAGGAGATGCCTATTGACAATGCTGATCTATTTTGGTTTACAGAAGGATTCTATTTAAAGGGTGAACGGGGAAATTATCATGCTGGGTATGCCATTACCTCGAAAGCTTTTATCTGTCAGGAATAAAATCAGCACATCAGGCTGAATTAACTGCATTACCTTGGGCCTATCAAGCCTGTCCAACTCGCGGCCGGCAGGCCGCATGCCTCGTTAAATAAACGCGAGTTTGACGTGCTTGAAAGATCTGCCAGCAAATACATGAGCTGACAGCCGCGGTGCGTTGGGAGTTGCACGTGACTTTGGCGTGCCATGGAAACACGTTCTGCTGATTCGGCCTCCCACTTTACTCAGTCTCTAACCTCGGCCACGCCCATCTCTCCCAGGTTTCTCACCTCTGCCCTCCTTTCATATTCTCTGAGGCACCCATTTTCTCTCTCCGGTATTCAGCCCTCTCTCAGTCCTCCTCCATCCACCCATCCCCAGCATCCTCCCTGTTGCCAATGCTACTGCCTGAAGTGCAAATCCTTGTCTTCATTTTCCTGAATTATCGCAAAGGACTCCTAATCACCTATCTTCTTCCCATCTCTGCTTTCTGGCTCACCTTCCATAGCACCCACTAGTTAGAGTCCTTCCTCACACCCCAGACTCCAATACTAGATCCGACATCACTCCCCGCCCGAGAGCAGCCTGCCCGCCACCCCCCACTGCCCAGTGTGGCCTGCAGAACAGAGCTCCGGTGCTTCAGCACAGCCCGCAGCACGCCCCGGGCTAGCTGTGCCCTGCCGCTGCCGGTCACCGCTCATGGTCACCGCTCATGGTCACCGCTCATGGCCTTTGACCTTCTGCGCCCTGTACTTCTTTCAGTTCCCTCAGCTGCCCAGAGTGCCCTTCCCGCTTTTCTGTCACCAAAACTTGAGCTCGTGGGAGCAGACACTTTGGCACAGTGCCTGCCTCACAGGAGGCACTTAGTATTAGTTGAATCCAGGAACCTTCCCCGTTGCTCAAGTGTGTGTGTGTGTTTTGTGTATGTGTGTGTTTTATGTATGTGTGTTGCATGTGTTGTGTGCATGTGCGCTGTGTGTGTGTATGTTGTGTGTGTTCTATGCTAACTCAGGTTTCCTTTACCCTTGTTGTCCTCCCACTGTGGATGCACTTGGAAAGTGAACCAAAGTGGCCACGAAAGTGACTGCTCCCGATCCATGTCTTCCTGGTCACTTTGCCTGCCGTTCAGCGACTCGCTGGTTGTTTCTGTGGTGATAACAGAGAAGAGCAACTGGAGACACTGCTGCTCGCTAGGGCCCAGGGCATTTCGTCCCCACATTTGTTGGTGGTAATGGGATTGCCCCAGATTGCCAGGATGGTCTCATCCAATTTCCAGCAGCTTCGGTGAGAGTGCAGAAAGGCCTTCGGGTGTTTTCAAAAATCAGCACTTGTAGCCGAAACCGGTTTGGCTCAGTGGATAGAGCGTCGGCCTGCGGACTGGGAGGTCCCGGGTTCGATTCCGGTCAAGGGCATGTACCTTGGTTGCGGGCACGTCCCCAGTGGGGAGTGTGCAGGAGGCAGCTGATCGATGTTTCTCTCTCATCGATGTTTCTAACTCTCTATCCCTCTCTCTAACTCTCTGTAAAAACTCAATAAAATATATAATAATAATAATAATAATAATAATAAATAAAAAATAAAAATCAGCACTTGTGGTGGCGAAACACTGGTTTAGAGGATATCTGAGATGAATAAGCCACCCCTTTAGGACCTCTTTACATACCACTGGCCCAGTGAGCACAGCACACAGGAGGTGAGACGAAGGTCTCAAGTGGGAGCAGCAATTCAGACGCTGGTCTGGGTTACAGCCTGGGCTGGAGTTACAGCAGGTGAGGCCAATGAGCAGGTGCGCAGGCTCAGCTAAAGTGTTCAGTGTCCCCAGCATTACATGTGTCTTCAGAGAAATCAGGTCACAGCATATAGGCTTATTTGTTTATTATTTATATATATGTAATCTATTTCAGAGAGGAAGGGAGAGGGAGAGAGATAGAAACATCAATGATCAGAAAGAATCATTGATTGGCCGCCTCCTGTACGCCCCCCACTGGGGATTGAGCCTGCAACCCAGGCATGTGCCCTGACCGGGAGTTGAACCATGACGTCCTGGTTCATAGGTTGATGCTCAACCACTGAGCCATGCTGCCCGGGCAGCATATAGGTTTATTTCGATGCATAACTACACTATTATCTATATCTATATATTGAGGTGCTGTTATGTGCCTGATTCTAAGCTGGTATCTCCTGTGTTACTTTATTTAAATTTCATAAATATAATTTAAAGTACAAATTATTACACATTTTACAGATTTAGGAAACTGATATTCAAAAGGACACAATTCATTCTGCCAATGTTTACTCATGGCCCACTGGGTGCCAGCCACTGGGAACAGAGTATTGAACAGAATCGCTCCCCGCGGCTATGAAAAGAATGGCTTAGTTAGGGTATCAGCAATGCCCCTCACCAAGACAAGAGGCACACACGGCAGCTGTCCGGACGGCAGGACCCATGCCAGTCAGGCTTCATTTTAAATATAGAACCCCTAAAAATAGCCGCCCTGGTGCAGACTCAACAGGTGATTGGCCCCGCGCGGGGAGGGGAGCTGGGCCCGGGTGAAGGAGAGGAAGGACAGACCTGCGGGCCGGCTGCTGGGCGCCATGGCTCTGGCTCTGCCGCTGAGGTCCTGCAGCCGCGGCCTGGCGAGTGCGGCCCAGGGCGGCCACGGAGGGGCCGGAGGTGAGTGGGGGCCCCCGGCTGTGGCTTCTCCCCCTCGCACACGCCCCGCTCCCGCCCGCAGGGCCTTCCCGGGTCCCGGGACGCCCCGCCGCTGACTCCCCCTCTCCGCCCTGTCCGGTCCCCTGCAGGCGGCACCTGGCGCCTCCTGACCTTCGTGCTGGCGCTGCCCGGCGTGGCCCTCTGCTCCCTCAACTGCTGGCTGCACGCGGGCCACCACGAGCGCCCCCCCTTCGTGCCCTACCACCACCTGCGCATCCGCACCAAGGTAGGGGAGCTCCCTGCTGCCGGGAGGGGGCGCGGGGGGCGCGGGGCGCCGGGGTGACGGCTCGCTCTCCCCCTCTCTCCGCAGCCCTTCTCCTGGGGCGACGGCAACCACACCCTTTTCCACAATCCCCACGTCAACCCTCTGCCCACCGGCTACGAGCGGCCCTGAGGCCCGGCGGAGGCCCCGCTCAATAAAGATGTGGAAGCCGTGGCTCAGCTCCGTGGGGACCGGGGACCGGGGACGGGGGACGGGGCGGGGGGGGGTGGGGGGGGGACGGGGCCCTCCTGGCGCCGGCGCATGCGCACGGTGCGCGCTCCCCTCCAGGCCCGACGGGGCGGGTGGGGGCGGCGCTCCCTCTGGCTCAGGGGTCACTAATGAGGGCTGCGGGTGCCCAGGCTCTCAGGGTGAACGGGAGTCCGGCCACCGGAAACAGCCCTGACGTCCAACAGGGTCTGCAGCCCCCGCAGAGGCTCATGCCCTGGCTCCGAGGGGGGCATTCCCGCCCTCCATGGCCGCCTGCGAGGGGTCTTCTGCGTTCGTTGGGAAATCGGGTGCTTCTGTCTGGAAGCCTGGCTCTCCTAGCTTCGGGGAACCCATTCCAGGGGGTCGCTGGTGAAACCAGCTCTGGGCATTGCCTTCACTGAGACCCTCTGCTCACGGCCCATCGCCAAGGGGCACGGAGCCTGGGCTGAAGCTGGACACTGCTCCCCCCTCCCCGGACACTGCTCCCACCACCGGGAGAAGGCGGGGCAGGCCTGTCCCCTGAGGAAGGGAGAGAACATTCTCTCTACACACAAAGGGTTCACCCAGACTTCCTAGAACAGCACCGGGCCTGCCGGGATCAGAGCTCTTTCACACCAGGAAAATGCGTTTTCCATCCTCATTTAATGTGGCAATTCTCACACATAAGGAAGTCCATGCTGGCCCCGGGCCTGCTTCGGCAAAAAGGGGGTTCCCACTGAGGAGGGCTGGCAAGGCCGTGGGAAGGCGGGCAGCACCCGCTGAGTGGCTCAGCCAGCCCGCTCCATGCAGAAGTTACCCCCAAGGAAGCCGGTCCGGAGGCCCAGGCCACCCCAGCCATGGGGAGCAATAAACAGGGGAGCAGGTCACTAGGACAAAGGCTCCCGGGGCGCCTCCCCGCTGAACATGGTGGCGTCTTCGGGCTTGTCATCCATCATTTCTTTGTACCGACGTTTGAAGAAGCCAAGCTGTGACGGGAAGTAATGAGAAGAGCTGGGTAAGAGGGCAGGGAAGGTGCTGGGAGTGAGCGGGAAGCTGAGTGAGAAGGGCACTGAGCTGACTGTGTGGTGTGCGGAACGCTTATGTGAACGCAGCGATCACGTTCCCAGTGGCCCCGAGTTCCAAGATCAGCGGTTAGACACATAGTGTGGAGCAGGGAAAGCACGGATGCTGTGGTCAGGGCCTCATTTCTGTTGCTGTAGCCACTCTGTGATGTAGGCATTATTATTATTCCCAAAATGGGAGACAAACCCAGAGAGCCTGAGCAACTCGCCTGACGTTAAACGGTAAGAGGAGCCGAAATGTGCGCCCAGGCCGGCCTGGCTCCAGGGTCTGCGCTCTTCCCGCTGGGCCGCCCTGTCTGGGAGGCCTGGGGTCGGCTGCGGGCGGCGCCAGGTGTGGGAGGCGAGCACTCACCTTGAAGAGCGTGGCTGTGATGAGAGCCAGCAGCACCAGTCCTCCCACCGAGCTGCCCACAACGAGGGGCAGGGGGTCATACACCTCATACTCTTCCAGCACCATCTCCATCTGAGAGGGGAGCAGAAAGCTTCGGGCCTCTGGCTGCCCCGGCTCCTCCCAGGCTCTCCTCCCCTAACCTCCTCCCCTGCCTCCCCAGGCCAGACTCCTGGGCTGAGCTACAGAAGCCCTCGGGGTTTAGGGACATCTGTCCCACCCCGGGATCTTCACCCCCCGCCTCCCTCCGGGCCGTGAGCCCCACCGGCACACGGATTCAGCATCAGAGCCTCTCACCACCTGGCTGCTGCCTCCCACACGGTCGCTACCTGGGCTCTCAGAAACGCCTCCTGGCCCGGGAGCTGGGCGTACACGGCTCTGTCGAACGTGATTTCCGCCACGCTCACCACCGACACCTTCTTCTGCTGCGTCTGCAGAGGGCAGGGGAGCTGGCAGCCGGCTCTGGGGAAAGCTGGGCGCCAGGGAGATGCCCTCGCTCCCCGGAGGCCGGCACAGACATTCGGGGACCGCCCGGGGCTGGGGCAGGGTCTCTGCCGCTGGGCCCACACACCTGGCTGACCCAGCCGAAGCTGAGGTTGCCCTTCAGGATGAAGTCAAGTTCCTCCTGGATGCCGAAGGAGGGGACGTCACAGCGGAACCTCCGGCAGGCGGCAGCCGAGCAGTCCTAGGGACAGGAGAGCAATGAAGTTAAGGAGGGCCTTAACCTACCTATTCCATCCACCCACCTATTCATCCATAACAAGAGGAGAGAAAGTGTCAGATTTGGGGTGAGGAACAGGTTAACAATTATAGGACGTATACAGGATGTCCCAAAAATGTGTATATACTTTAACAGTTGATAGTTCAATTTTGAAAATGAACCGTATTTTAATAAACACTGCCCTCTTACATTTTGGGGGGTACCCTATATATAGCTCTGCATTTCCCCGTGTTCCCCCATGAGCTGCTGGTCTGACAGGGGCGCCCAGGGCCTTTCTCACCAGCACAAAACTCCTTGGAATCTGAGTCTGGGAGTCAGGTTGCTGGGGAGGTCCCATCTCTGACGCACAAGAGAGACTCTAGTGAGAGAGAAACAGCCGCAGAATGATGGAAATGTCCCTGGCGAGAGGGTGCGGGGCACTGTGGGGTCAGCCCTGCTCAGTGAGGCAAGCCAGGCAGGCACCTGTGAGGGAGTCACCGCAGCCACGTCCCACACCGCCACGCCATTCAGCAGCACGGGGACCCAGAAATGAACGCTGATGGCCAGATCCCGCTGGCTCAGGTTAGTCACCTGCAGGAAACCGAGACAACATTACGGTGGTCCCTGGAGCACCCCAAATCCCATTTCTTTCTGTTCTGGCTCTAGCCCCCAGCTCCTCTCCATCTTTTCCCACCAACTTTCAATGTTGGCAGCACACGGGAGGGCAGACACGAATATTTCCGCCTCTCACACGATATCGATGCTCAGCTTCTTTCCTGCTCTTCCCATCGGAAGTTGAAAAGTTGAAGTACTTGGTGGATTCTTCCTTCCTGGAGAAAGAGGGCTTGTTGGTGAGACACGGTGCTGGGGCCATCGGCAGGTGACCCAGGTTCCCACAGCCTCTGCAGCCTCAGCTTCAGCTCCCCCTGTGCCCTTTGCCCTCTTCACCAGAACTGCCAGCTTGTCCTGGGGTGCCCTGGCTCCCTCAGATGCCCGTGCCTTTGCCCTTACTCACTCCCCTTCTGGAAATTTCCACTTAGAGGCATAACCGAAACATCACCTCCCATAACAGTTAACCATTTCCCATGGGAAAAAGGTGTTTACATGCGTTTTATAGATTTGCTTTCTGTAGCAGCAATTTTCAACCTGTGCTGCAAGAATTTTTAAAACATGCAATACCTGACTATTTAGTCAGGAGCGCTGACCTCTTTTCCCTTAGAGTGTCAAAAAAAAAAAAAATGACAATGGCCAACACAACAATAGCCAGCTGGTGTGAATGAATCAAAATTACACCTATTTTTGGTCAGATTGGAAAAAATACATCTTCTGGGGGCGCCACAGAATTTTAGTAATTAGTTTATGTGCCATGAGACAAAAAGGGTTGGGAGCTGCTGCTCTAGTAGGTTAAGGCTGACTTCAGGTGAGGCTTGCTCCGGCTACTGTAAGAACACATAAGCCTAAGGAGGCTCGCAGGAATGACTGGGTCACTCAAAAAATGGAGCATGAGCACCTCCATAATGGGGGTGAAGAAAATAGACGTGACTATCCTGGGCAGTTAAATAAACATGGCACATGGGCACAAGCTCATGGAGTGGACATACATGTTCTTGGCTGCAGGAGGCTTTCCATCCATCCATTCATCCATTCATCCTTCCATCCACCTATCCATCCTTCCATCTATCCTTCCATCCACCTATCCATCCTTCCATCTATCCTTCCATCCACCTATCCATCCTTCCATCCACCTATCCATCCTTCCATCCACCTATTTATCCATCCTTCCACCCACCTATTCATCCATCCTTCCATCCACCTATTCATCCATCCTTCCATCCACCTATTTATCCATCCTTCCATCCACCTATTCATCTATCCTTCCATCCACCTATCCATTCATCCATCCATCCATCCATGGCCTCCTCCAGTAAACATTTACCCTGTGCCAGGCTGTGTGCTTGGCTCTGGAGATTCAACAGTTAAGTCATAAATCTTGCCTTTGCAGACCCCACAGCTGTGGCTGTCACTTTGATGATTAAGAACATAGGAGCCAGCCCTGCCAGTGTGGTTTCGTGGTTGAGTGTCAACCCATGAACCAGGAGGTCATGGTTCGATTCCCAGTTAGGGCACATGCCCGGGCTGTGGGCTCGACCCCCAGCAGGGGCAGTGCAGAAGGCAGCCAATCAGTGATTCTTTCTCATCGTTGATGTTTCTATCCCTCTCTCCATCTCCCTCCATCTCTGAAATCAATTGAAAGAGAGAGAGAGAGAATGAGGAGAGAGAGAGAGAGAGAGAGAGAGAGAGAGAGAGAGAGAGAGAGAGAGAACATAGGGGCCGACCACCTGGGTTCACAGCTGAGGTCCACCACTTCCTGCCTGAGTAATTTAAGGCAAACTACAGAACCTCTCGGGAGCCCTGTAGTGTTTTACTCTTTAAAGTGGGGCTGTTAAGAATAGTGGCGACCTATAATGGAGTTGTGATGTTTGCAGCAGTGCATAAATGTTAGAATTCATTTGTTTCCTTTAATATTGTTAGTTTTTCTCTCTGCTCCCTACCCGACCCCCTTCTCTGCATCAGTTTTCTACCTTAAAATCGTCTCGTTCTAAATCTCTTTTCATATTTGAGTCAGTCACTCAGCCTTGCCACTCCTTAGGGAAGTATGTTGTCTGGCCGCTGGCACAAGCTCTGGTCCATCTAGGTTTGACTCCTGGTTCTGCCACTTACCAGCTGAATGTCAGGGCAAGTTATTTAGCCCCTTGATTTCTTTGTTGGTAAAAAGGGGGTAACAATAACTATATCATAGAGTTGTTTGAAGGATGAAATAAACATAAATACATGTGAAGTGCTTTAATGCCTGGCACATCATAAGCGCACACCACTATAAGCTCTGAGGATAAGTTTTAGTATTTTCCCATGGACATAAGGGGAAATGCACACCGAGTGTGGACGGGCAATGACATTGCTTGACCCCCTCCCTCGTTCCTCTAAAAATTCACACATCAGCAGCAGACTGTCCCCTGGCAACGCTGTCAGTTTCTGACCAAGTCTCTCACCCTCTGGAGGTCAGCCAGGTTGTGGAGTCCTTGCCCTGCTTCCTGCCTGGCCTGCCCCTCCTCCTCCACCTTCGGCACCCAGCAGCACCCTGCACTGCCTTTCTTGTGGCCTGCCTCGGCCTTGGGCTGTTAGAGGCCTTCCCGCAGTTTCTCACACCTCCGCTCGCCTCTCAGTTTTGTGAAAACCTGACCTTTCCTTTCCTGTGTGTGTGGAAAGACCATATCCTGCTGGGCACAAGGTCCCCCTTTCGAGTGCTGAGAAGAAAGAGCCTCAGTCTCAGTCTAGTAGCTTAGCTTGGGCACACTCCTGTTTAGCACCAAGCACAGGACTGGCTCCGGGTGAAAGGAAGGCTGCATCTCAGAGAGAGGGGGTGGCACACAGCAGCAGCACGGTGTGTGCGTCCCCCCAGCAGGCCAAGGCGGCAGAGAAGAAGCAAGCATTATGCCACAGGCGCACCTCAGAGATATCATGGGTTCAGAACCGGACCACCTCTATAAAAAGCAAATATTGCAATTGAGTCCATCGAGTCTTTTGGTTTCCCAGTGCCTATCGAAGTTATGTTTCCATGAACACTGTAGTCTATTAAGTGTGCAATAGCATTATGTCTAAACAATAAACATACCTTCATTAAAAAAAAATACTTCCTTGCTAAAAAATGCTAACCATCCTAACCTGTCGGAAAATGGCACAGATAGACTTGCTTGACTGGAGGTTGCCACAAACCCTCTGTTTGTAAAAAAACACAGTATCTGTGAAGTGCAAGAAAGTGAAGGGCAACTAAAGATACGTCTGCAGGTGGAACAAGCATATGGCGGGTCACAAATATTTACATGTGAGGAACCAGAGGGACTAGCTTAGATACCCATCCTCAAAAGAGCAGGCTGGGCTGCAGGGGAGGTACTGGCCTTGGAGGAAGGTCAGAGGTCCAAGGAAAGGGCCAGGGATTAGTCACCTGCTGATCACTGTGTAGACGGCGTATTTCACCGGGAGCTCCAACTGGAAGGTGGTCTTGTTGGTTGTAGGCTTATTATTCTCACTGGAGAGAGGGGGGAGCCCAGTTGGGAAGGAAACCAAGAGAGGAATCTCAGGCTGGCACAGGAGACTGGAGGGTGAAGGACACACCATACCTGGTCTGGGCTTACCTGCTGACATTGGCCCTCAGAAGCAACTTGTCTCCCAGGGTGGCCTTGTAGAAAACATCAAATGTGACTATGAAGGTGCCCTGATGGAAGAAGAAAGAAGGAATGGGGAGAGGGAAGGTTATGGGGGACTGAGGGAAGGACAGTGAGGAGAGTGTGAGGATTTGGGGGTAAGCACTGACCTTACTGCCCCCTCGGAAAATGGGGTGGTTGATGCTACAGCTGCTGCTCCTCAGGCTCTCACTCCCTGTGGGCACTGCCTCACATGCCAGGTGTAGTGGGCGCTGATGGGGCTGCTTCCAGAGGAGGAGAGAGAATCCAAAACAATGACCCACATGCATATATGAGCTTGATATATGACAGTGGTGGCATTACAGAGCAATAGAGGAAAGGACAAGCTTTTCAATTAATTATCCCGGGAAAATTGGCCCATACAAAAACAAAAAAACAAACAAACAACAAAATTGGATCCCTACCTTACTCCGTCCATTAAAATAAATTCCAACTAAAAGACTTAAATGTCAAAAGGCAACATTATAAAGCTTTTAGAAGGTGATATAAGGGAGTATTTTTTCATTACCTTGGAGGAGGGAAATATATCTTAAATAAGATCTATACATAAAAACACTAAAGAAGGACCTCTGGTCAAGATGGCAGAGCAGGTAAACTCTGTAATCAGCTCCTCCCATGGCCACATCTAAACTACAAACAAACTACAGAACAACCATCATTGAGACTAGCTGAATAGAAGTCCTATAACTAAGGCCATACAGAAGAAACCACATGGAGACTGGTAGGAGGGGTGGAGACATGGAACAGGTTGGTCCTAAACCTGTGTGTGGTGGTTAAAAATCAGGAGGGATATTTTGGCTGTGGGGGTCCCTTCTGAGGAGCAAGGGGTCTCAGCCCCACACCAGGCTCCCCAGCTCAGTGTGCCAGTGCCAGGAAGAAAAGCATCCTTAACTTCTGGCTGTGATAACCAGCAGGGGTTGTGGCTGAGTGAGATGGGGAACATACAAATGGAGATTGAAAACAAAAAAGAACCAGTCAAAAATGAAGAATACAATAATTGAAATGAAGAATACCTTAGAGGGAATCAACAGTAGTTTAGATGAAGCAGAGGGTTAAATCTGCAATTTGGAAAACAAGGTAGCAGAAAGCACACAGTTTAAGGGGCTTAGGGACAACACCAAGTGTACTAACATTTGCATCATGGGATGCTGGAATGAGAAAAGAGAGAGCAAGAAATTGAAAACCTATTTGAAGAAATAATGATGAAAAACTTCATCATTATTGTATGTAATGGAGGAGGAGGAGAAGGAAGAGAAGGAGGAGAAGGAGGAGGAGGAGAAGAAGGAGGGGGGAGGAGGGAGGAAGGGGAGAAGGAGGAAAAATAAAGATATGAATAATAAAATGGAAATATCTACATACCTATCAATAATGACTTTATTTCAATGTCTTGTTGACTGGATAAAGAAGTTAAAGGGATTAACCAAAGAACATAGCAAAAATAACTTTAAATGTAAATGTATTAAATGCTCCAATCAAAAATCATAGGGTAGCTGAATGGATAAGAAAACAAGATTCATATGTATGCTGTCTACAAGACACCCACCTCAGAATGAAAGACACACACAGACTAAAAGTAAAGGGATGGGAAAAGATATTTTATGCAAATGGAAATGAAAAGAAAGCTGGGGTGCAATACTATACTAGACAAGATAGACTTTAAAACAAAAGCTATAACAAGAGACAAACAAGTACTCAGTAATGCCAGTTCTGGGCACTTATTTAAAGAAACCCAACACTACTTCAAAAAGACACATGCATCGCCCTGGCCAGTTTGGCTCAGTGAATAGAGCGTCGGCCTGTGGACTGAAGGACCCTGGGTTTGATTTCGGTCAAGGGCACAGGCCTGGGTTGCAGGCTCCATCTCCAGTAGGGGGCGTGCAGGAGGCAGCTGATCAATGATTCTCTTTCATCATTGATGTTTCTATCTCTCTCTTCCTCTCCCTTCCACTCTGAAATCAATAAAAATATACTTTTAAAAAAGACATATGCATCCATAAGTTCATTGCAGCATTGTTTACAATTGGCCAAGATATAGAAACAACCTAAGTGTCAGTTTGATGGATGAATGGATAAAGAAGACGTGGTACATATATACAAAGGAATATTACTCAGCTACATAAGAGAATAAAATCTTGCATTTGCAACAGCGTGGATGGACATGGAGGGTATTATGCTAAGTGAAATGGGTCAGACAGAAAAAGATAAATGTCATGTGATTTCACTTGTATGTGGACTCTAAAAAACAAACAAACAAAAATGAACAAGCAAAACAGAAACAAACTTAAAGCTACAGAGAGCATTTTGATGGTTTCCAGATGGTAGGGGGTTTGGGGGAATGAATGAAAAAGGGGAAGAGGCCCTGGCCAGTGTGGCTCTGTGGATATGGTGTCGGCCAATGCAACAAAGGGTGTGGGTTCAGCTCTGCGCGAGGGACGTCGCTGCGTTGTCCCGTGCCCCCCAGGACAGCTCTGCTCGCGGAGACACCCGCTTCCGCCGCCGCCAGCACCGGGAGGATGGCGACCTGCACGTGCAGCAACGACTCCTCGTGGTTCCGGGCAGCCCTGGCCCCGCGGGCTCCCTAATGTGGGCAGAGCCTGCACATTCGGGGTTTTTTTTGCATTTTGACTCTTCGGGTTCAGGAGGCGCTCGGGTACCACGTGGGTTCCCGACGCGGGATACCGCTGCCCTGCAACTCGGGGCGACGAGACCTCGGTCCTGCGGGCGGCTTTTCTTATCTCCTCCCTCCCCCCCAAGTCCTCCAAGTGGTCTCTGGGCGGGATGCCTCGGGCCCACCAGGTGTCACCGAAGTCAGCGTTCCTGTCTCTCAACTCCTTGTCCTCGGCGGGAGGGAAGGTCTCACTGCCCGCGACCCCGGCGCCCACCGGCCACCGCCCTCCCCGGACCTCCTTTGACCGCTGAAAATGTGCAAAGCACAGTCGGATGGCGCTGACTTTGAGGGAAAGGTAGCACAGGACATCTAAATCCGTAAAGGACACAATCCACGGATTGGAAACCATCAGAAGACTTGGTTTTCGGAGTTAGAATGGCGGCAAGCACAGGCACTGTGTCCCTTGACTTTAAAACAGCAGCCAGGCCTCAGTGACTCACTGCCACTGTCCTCAGTCAGCACGTGATTCAGAGGCCCCCAGGACAGAGCCAGCACGGGTACGTTCGGTTCAAAGTCTGTAAAAGTTACACTCGGGCCTGGCGGGCGTGGCTCAGGGGTGGAGCCACCACCTATGAACCTGGAGGGCGCATGCCCGGGTTGCAGGCTGGATCCCCAGTAGGGGGCGTGCAGGAGCCAGCCCATCAAGGATTCTCTCTCATCATGGATGTTTCTCCCTCTCTCTTTCTCTCTGAAATCAATAAAAAAAAAAAAGGGTGTGGGTTCAATTCCTGGTCAGGAAATGTACCTGGGTTGCAAGTTCAATTCCAGCCCCAGTCAGGGAGGGTACAGGAGGCAACCAATCAATGTGTCTCTTGCAAATTAATGCATCTCTCTCTCTCTCTCTCTCTCTCTCTCTCTCTCTCTCTCTCTCTCTCTCTCTTCCTCTCTCTCTCTCCCTCTTCCTACCTACCTCCCTTACACTCTCTCTAAAATTCAACGGAAAAAATATCTCTGGTGAGTATTAACAAAAAGAAAAGGAGGGCAGGAGATTAAGGTATACAAATTGCCAGCCATAAAAACAGTCATGGGGATGTAAGGTACGGCATGGGGAATGTGGTCAATAATGTAATCACCATGTATGGTGTCAGATGGGTAGTAGACTGATTGAGGTGAATACTTGGTAAGTTATATAAATGTCTAATATTTTGCATACCTGAAACTAATATAATATTGTGTCAACTATGATTAAAAAATAAAAAAATTATTTAAAAATACACTAAAGATTTATAAAAATCAACCACAATCAAATTAAGACATTTATTAAAAGACACTATAAGGAGACTGAAAAAAAACAAACAACAAAGATATTTATTGGAAAAGATATTTGAGCACATGTAACTGGAAAAGGAATAGGAACCAGAATATGTACAAACACTTACAACTCAATAAGAAAAAGGTGGACAACTCAATAGAAGAAGAAGAAAAGGACCTGGACAGGAACTTCCTAAAAGAAGCAAGTGACCAGGAAATATATGAAAAGTTTTTCAACTTTATTAGAGAAATGAAAATTAAAACTGCTAGGAAATATTATTACTCACCTACTGGATAGATGAAAATTTAAAAAATTGGACAATGCCAAGTGTTGGAGTGGATGAAAGTCACAAGAACTCTCATACACTACTGGTAGAGTGTCAATAGGTGAAAGTGGTTTGGCTTTACTTATGAAAATTGAAGACACACTTACCCAATGATCAGCATTCCCACATGTGGTATATACCTTCCAAATATTAATGCATAGGCACACCAGAATATATGATCAAGAATGGTCATGGCCCCCGGGTCCGGGGGAGGCCCTGGGCCCCTGGATCCGGGTGAGCCTGGCCCCGGGTCCGGGGGAGGCCCTGGGCCCCTGGATCCGGGTGAGCCTGGGTCCCGGGTCCGGGCGAGGCCCTGGGCCCCTGGATCCGGGTGAGCCTGGCCCCGGGTCCGGGCGAGGCCCTGGGCCCCTGGATCCGGGTGAGCCTGGGTCCCGGGTCCGGGCGAGGCCCTGGGCCCCTGGATCCGGGTGAGCCTGGGCCCCGGGTCCGGGTGAGGCCCTGGGCCCCTGGATCCGGGTGAGCCTGGGCCCCGGGTCCGGGTGAGGCCGTGGGCCCCTGGATCCGGGTGAGCCTGGCCCCGGGTCCGGGTGAGGCCGTGGGCCCCTGGATCCGGGTGAGCCTGGGTCCCGGGTCCGGGTGAGGCCGTGGGCCCCTGGGCCCCGGGTCCGGGTGAGGCCGTGGGCCCCTGGATCCGGGTGAGCCTGGGTCCCGGGTCCGGGTGAGGCCGTGGGCCCCTGGATCCGGGTGAGGCCACGCGACCCTGGGTCTGGGAGAGGCCACGCGCCCCTGGGTCCGGGTGAGGCCATGCGCCCCTGGGTCCGGATGAAGCTGAATCCTGGGTCTGGGCGAGGCTGTGTGCCCCTAGATCCGAGTGAGACTGGATCCCGGGTCCGGGTGAGGCCGTGGGCCCCTGGATCCGGGTGAAGCCGTGCCCCTGGATCCGGCCGAGACCAAACCAGAGGGAGTCGGACCTGCATTACCACCATTTGTCCACCATCCAGAGCTGAGGGGTCAGTGCCGACATGTACTCATAAGGAACTTGTGGACATTGATATTGGGTCTCAAAAGAACTGTTGGACCAGAAAGAAACTCACTACAGACTGATTCATTTGCCTGTCAGCATAACTATTATTGCTCGTCGCACATTCAATTCTTATAAGTATATCTCTAGTGACACATGATTTCGCTCATCTAGGGGAAATGATGAACAACATAGACTGATGAACAAGAACAGAACCAGAAACAAGGAGGCATCGATCGGACTATCGGGCCTCAGAGGGAGGATAGGGGAGGGTGGGGGGAGGGGGGAGAGATCAACCAAAGGTCTTGTGTGCATGCATATGAGCCTAACCAATGCTTAAGTTCAACAGAGGGTTGGGGCATCCATGGGGAGGGGGGTGGGATGGGAATGGGGGGATGAGGACAAATATATGACACCTTAATCAACAAAGAAAAAAAAAAAAAAAAAAAAAAAAAAGAATGGTCATGGCCAAAATCAGGAAACAACTCAAAATGACCATCAATTATAGAATAGGTAAACAAATTGTGGTATAGTCATACAAAAGGGCTTCTATATAGCAATGAAAATGTTCCACAGCCACAAGCAACAACAGGAATGAATCTCACAAGCATAGCATTAAAGAAAAGAAGAAAGACAAAAAAAGTAGCATGTTTCTATCCAAATAAAGTTCATATATTGGCAAAATTGAACAGTACCAGGGATGTACTCATGGACGGTAAAAAACTATAAAGAAATACAAGGAGTGGATTGTCACAAGTCAGATGGCGATTACTTTGGGGAGAGAGTGAGGTTATGATGAGGAAAGGTGCATATTGAGAGCGCTTCTGGGGGTGCTAGCCCTATTTTATTTCTTGACCTGGATTTATTTCCCACTGGGGTGCTAATTGCATAGACATTTACTTAATATTATTTGTTAAAGTGTATATCTGCTTTACGTACTTTTCTCTGTGTTTTATCTTTTATCATAGGAGACATAAAGGAACCTACTATAAGCCAGGGCAGGGGAAAGGTCCCAGCCAACCGGAGCGCAAGGAGCTATTTACCTGAGTTCCTAATACTCGTCGATAGGACAGCCCTGCTGGGTAGTAGAAGTTGATCACAGTTCTGTAGGAATCCTCACCCTCATTCCACACAGCCACTGTCACGTTGAGTTCTGGAGAGCTTCCCACCACCAGGGCCTGCAGGCTGAAGGAGGAAGTACAACTCGAGAGAGATTCCATTGGAAAGGGTTTGGAATTGAATCAGGGGCAGGGGCAGGACCCTGGAAGCTCATGAGCTATTAGCTGATAACATTCCAATCATTTCTGTTATAAAGACAGCCAAAGGGGAACACAAGCACTTCTCATCCTGCTGGCAGGAGACCCAGAAGCTCGAGTGCCTGGATGTGGGAGGAGATAGCACTCACCCTGAGAAGCTGAGGTGGACATTCAAGTCCCCTTCACAGAGGTGATCTTGCCCACAGTTCTTCTCAAAGGGGAGCTGCAGCGAAACAGTAGGCCTCTTCCCATCCATGTCTTAATCCTTCTCCAACTCCCTCATTAAGAGCACTCATCAACACTGAGCATTACTGAGCCCACACCCTGCACCAAGCACTGTGCTAGGCACTGGCAAGGCGTGGGGTGGTGGGAGACAGGCAGTGAGACTATAAAAGAAAGCTAAGACAACATCCTTGGCTTCAAGGAACATAATGTTTAGCTGAGAAATCAAACCTAACTCACACTGGGACAACTATTCAACAGACATTGTTAAGAGTCGATACTCGGACAGGCTTTGGGTCGGATGGGGTTGGAGAGTTAGGAAAGGTAGAAACTACAGGTGAATGAGACCTGGTTCTTGCCAAGAGAGCAATTTGAAGAGAGCCACAGAGGTAGATGCACATGGCTATGACTGCACGTATGCGACATGTGGCACGTCACCGTGACATGCTACGAGGCCAGAGAAGAGACGGATGCCGAGTGTGGATTCCCAGAGAAAGGGAGGTGAGACTGGGGCTTCAGGGACTAAGGATCGCTGAGGAGGAGAGAAGATGTCTTCCACATAAGAGCTACAACGTGGGCAAAGGCACAGGGGCAGGAATGAGACACGTTAGGAAGGGCCTGCAGAATGAAAACGGGAGTGTGTGTGTGTAGGGTCCAAGCGGACAGGGTCTCGGTGATCGGGGGGTGCCCTTTTGGACTCGACGTGGTTGGTGGGCGATTGGGAGCTACTGGAGTTTCTTACGCACATGGAGACACAAGAAAGTCAACACATCCCCGGGGCTTCATCGGGAGACTCACAGAAGCTGTGAAGAGGTCCTGGGAGCCCATGGCCAGCACAGGGCGGAGGTTCTGGGAGGAGGGGATGGGCTGCCCCACCAGGGAGAAGCTGACCCGCAGGATGATGGGGCTCACCACATCCTCCACGCAGTCCTGAGGGAGGATGGGCTTTTAAGAACCCTCTCTCTGCCTCCCTCCTTTCCCCGCCGGGGGCTTCTCCTCCGCTGGATTCATTTCCCGCTGTCACACGGTGCCCTAACCACGCTGTGGAGCCCGCTTCTCTGACCCCAACTTCCCTCTCTCCAGCCCCAGGCCCCCTCCCCCTCCCGCTTCCCACCTCACTCAGTGGGGAACAGGGGTGCCAGCCCTGGGTTCCCCCTCCCTCTCCCTCTCCCTTTCCCACAATGCAAAGTCCTCACAGGTAAAAACAACTTCAGGGTCTCACAGTGCTCTCCCAGCCCCAAGATTTTCCTTCGAGTCAAAGTCCAGTTCTTGGTCTCTTCAAAAACGGCGCGAGAAGTCAGCCGGCCGGGGTCCAGCGCCAGGTCATACCGGACAGAGCTTTGGACGTCGCCTGAGGAGGAGGAGGATGGAAGACAGAATGGGAAAGAGAACCTCCAGTGTCCTGTCTCATGTATTCATGCAACAGATATTGCTGAGCAGTCTCTGTGGTCCATGTGGATTAGGGGGAACAGGACGAGGAAGGCTGGCGTCGGGGGAGGGGCCGGGTCATTGAGGCTGTGAGGAGGGGCTTTGGTCTTTACAAAGGCAAGGGGAGAGCTGAGGGGTGTTAAGCAGGGACGTGAGGAGGCCAGGTTTGCATTTTAGGGCTAATCACTCTAGGAGGAGGATGGGAAGGTGCGAGAACAGACAGGGGAAGAGCTCCAAGCCCAGAAGGAAGAGGGTGGCCTCTAGGCAGGCAGCGGCTGGCGGGTGGAGAGAGGTCCGCAGACTCCAGACTGATGCTGGAGACAGACCTTTGGCCCGGGCGGGGGAGAGGGGGAGAGAAGGGCCCAGGTTCCCACCACGGGCAGAAGTGGGTATGAAGTGAGACTTGGCTTCAGGGCCCCCCTGTCCTGAGGATAGGGCTGGGGCCTCGGGGGCTGAGGGACTGGGTCCCACCGGAGGAAACTCACCCAGCTGGTCAGGTGAGCTTTTGTGGATAGTGAAACAGATGGTGGCGCTCCCAGCTCCCAGCGGGGAGGGCACCTCTTCCAGGCACTGGTACTCAGCCTGCCCCACCTCGGAGGGGGCGAATCTGATGGCCACCCCCATGCCCAGCACTGGCCGGCTCCTGGGGGTACACACAGGGCTGAGGAGAGGACTCTGCCTCTGGGAGGACGAGGAAGAGTAGGTCAGACGCACAGCAAGCAGGGTGGGATGTGGGAGCTGTCACCTGAGCAGCAGCACGTGACCCCGGGACCCCACAGCCAGGTCTGCCAGTCCATCCTGGGTGAGATCCTGACCTCCACTCAGCGACTGCCCAAAATTCTGGAGCCTGGGGGAGAGCTGGGAGCCTGCGATGCGCTGGCCAGGGAGGAGAAAGGTAGAGGTCAGGGGGAGGTGACGGAGAGATTTGACGAGAAAGATTTGGGAAGGAGGCTGCAGTGAATGGGATCGGAGTGGAGACACTGGACCGAAGAGATGGGGGTAGGATGGAAGGCAGGCAGAGTAACTGTCTCAGGGACCCTGGACAAAGACAGGGGAGCGCTTTGGGGCCAACTCATCATGAGGGTGCAGGTTGACAACAAAATAAAAGCATCACGATGGGAACACAACAGAGCCAGTTATTAATTTGTGTTTATTCATAAACGTTAGATGAATGGACTCCCATTGAGCTATATTTACACGAAGCCTATGGAGTGGATTTATTATTAAATGTTTCATAGAAGGAAACTAAAGCCAACTCAGCCCTTTGCCTAAAGGCACACAGCTGATCTGCTGGCCAGGCATTTACATGGGCCTACCGTCTCTTAACGATAAGCTGCCCACAACAAGCTGAAGCCTGTTGAAACCACAGGAGAGGAGGAGGCAATCTGCTTAGTGGGCCTGGTGGACGTCAGGGAAACACGCCGCGGAGAGGAGGAGGGGCTGGCTCCTGCCAAGGCAGGTGTGTGGGGGGGGGCCGGAGGGGGGGCAGCAGCAGGTGAATCTAAAAAATGCGAAGGAGGCTGAAGAGGGGCCTCACCTGGCTGTGGGAGGGGCTGACGCCCAGCCCCGAGGTCCCATGGAACAGGTACACAGCACCCCGGTTCTCCTGCTCCCCCGGGGCCCCGATGGCCACGTCCGTCAGCTTGTCCCCATTCACGTCCCCCAGCGCGGTCAGGGCTGCCCCAAAGCGGCCCCAGGGGTGGCCCTGCTCCCCACGGAGAACGGCCTGGCACTGCCACCTGGCCCTCTGCAGAACAGAAACAGCGCCAGTCCCACCCCGGGCAACCCCTCCACCCCACACCCAGGCCCCACCCAGCCAGGTCTCCTCAGCCACTCACCCCCCGGGGCAAGGGGCACACAGACACCCGGCCCCCCCGGGTCAGCTCGTAGTAATGGGGAGCCCCGATGAGGACCAGGTCGGAGCTGCCATCTCTGTCCACGTCCACAGAGCAGAGGGAGGCCCCGAAGTAGGAGCCAATCTGGAGGGCAGAGCCTCGAGTCACCCTGTCTGCCCTGGCGCAGGGCACCCTCTGGGCAGGTCCCGCCTCTCCCTGGGCACCAGGACCTCCCCCCACGAGTCCCGAACCCCTTCATCTGCTCCCTCCTCCCTGGAGACCCCGCCCCCCTCAGGGTCCTCCACACCCAACCTGGGTCCCTGGGACTTCAGCCTTCGGCCTCCACTGCCCGGCCGCCTGGGTGAAGATGACGGCCTTCCCGGTGTGCTGATGGCGGGGGGCCCCCAGGACCAGGCTCTGCACCCCCTTCCAAAGGGCCAGCTCCGTGGAGTAACCTGAGGGGCTGGGCCTCAGCACAAAGGCCGCCTCCTGCCCCCCTCACCCCCCCCCCCCGCGCCCCTGCCCCCCAGGCAGCTCATCGCCCGCCTGTCCTCACAGCCAAAGCCTCTTCTCACCCAGGTAGGAGTCCGTCATGTCCACATTCTCCTGAGACATGTTGATGAAGGTGGGTTTCGTATTTTCGGGGTACAGGAAGGCACCTCCAGACCAGCTGAAGCTCCCCACAGCGCCCAGAACGGGTCCGTCCTGGGAGAAAGTCCTGGGGCTGAGCCGGGGGCGAGGAGAGAGCAACTCCACGGCGGCCTCACTCATCATTGGAATTCCTCTTCCCCATCCGGGCCCTGCTGGTCAGCCCCACCACCTCTCACTGCCCAGAGCTAGGTCTCCTCAAACCCAAGTGTGCAGCCACCACCCTCCTGGGGAACCAAGATGGCACCCGTCACCAGGCCCCTGAGGGTGGCATCTAGGATCCACCCCAGTCCAGCCTGTGGAGTCCCCTCTGTTCCCAACACACCAAGCCCTGCCGGGCACCGCTCCTCTCCTGCTGGGACTCAGCGCCTCCCTCTGGAAGCGGCAGCCTCCTCCCTCCTGGGGCTGCTCCTCCCCCGGGAAGCCATGGGCATTTCCTGCTCCACACAGACCGTTTACTTGGAAACTTCCCGTTGTGGATAATTTAGAACATTTACAAAAGTAGAGAGAAGCGTATAACGAGCCCATAGGACCCATGGCTCAGCTTAGGGACCAATTCATGGCCAGCCTCATTTCATTTCTGTGTCCCCCTCGCTCTCTCCACAAATTGCCTGGAAGCAGGTCCCTCTGGACATATGGACCACACACCGACCTTTGGACAGGCATGCGATGTGTCATGTCTGGGTCTGTGCGGTCTGGCCCTCCCCACCGCCGTGGCCATCTCCTTCCACGCGGCCCTCGCGCTCTGCCCGGGACGCTGGTCCTTCCAGCGCCCCGCTGCAGTGACCTTGTCCTGCCTCAGGCCCCGTGCACGCGCTTTCCCCTCCACCCGGAGCGCTCTCTGCCCACGCGTTTCCAGGGTTGGCCCTTCCTCAGCATCCAGCTTCAGTTACCACCCCGGTCTCCTCCGAGCCCCTCTCTTGCTCTGCCCCGACCCTCAGCACAGTGTGAAAGTGCGTGGTGTCCTGGTCATCAGGAGCAGAAGGAGCGCTGGCTAATCTGTCCTCTGCCGTGCCCCCAGCGCCCACACACACCCTGAACGTCTCCCCCCGAACAGATGGTGAGCTTGAGGACAGGGTCGGCTTTCTTGTCTACTTCTGGGTCCCAGCTGCCAGCCAAGGGCTGGCCCAGGGCAGGGCCCGAGGCCTGTTTGCCACGCACGCGCTCCACCCACCGTCATGAGTGCTGAACTGAAGCCTTCTTGGGACATCTCATACTGGAAAGCGCTACTTGTCCTCGACTGGGTTCCTGCGGGAACAGGTCACTTAGGCTCCGGAGGCCATGAGGCCGCAAGGACTCAGAGCAGAGGACGGGGACGTGGTCTGGGGCGTGGGTTCACTTCTGGGGGAGCTGTGAGCTGTGACCAGGGAGGGGCCTTCAGACCCGCAGGGGACAACTGGGCCCGGACACCTTCAGTTCTGAGACCCCAGCTCTTTCCCCATTTACCCTCCACTGCGAAGATCTTCTCCTGCAGCTGCTTCTGGATGCTGCCGAGTGCGGCAAAGTTGTCCACCTTGAACACATGGTCCTGCGAGGGCGCTGAGCCAATGATGTCCAGCTCCTGCCTGGCGGCCCGTTCCTGGAAAGCGCCTCCCACCTGCGCAGAGAGGCAGCTGAGGAGGAGCTGGGCGCGGGGGCAGGGGGGGCGCGGGCAGGTGCAGGCCGAGCCTGGGAGGTGCAGAGGAAGAGGACGCACCCCGATGGCATAGCGGACGATGCCGGCTCTCTCGGCCTGGGGGATGACATCGCTGTATTCAAGGGGGTCTTTGTATTTCTGTCCGTCTGTGATAACAATGAGGATCTTCTTGGCACTTTTGCGGGCCCCGTTCTTACTGTGAAATAGTTCCTTCCTGCCAGGGAAGACAGGGAGATGCTGCTGAGGGGACCGACTCTGGGAGGAAATCGTCTGCAGCACCACTAGCTCATCCGAGAGCCGGGGCGTCCTGGCGCCCTAGATGCCAGGCTTGTGAAGAGGTCCATTCAGCCCTTTTGAAAACCATGCTGACAGTGACCAGAAAGGCCAACAACGAAGACTCTCGGTTCCCTGCTCCCAGAAGGCCATCCGCGGCGGACTCTCACTCCCGGGGGCAGCGTGGTGTGGGCAGGAGCTCTGGGTCAGCCGCTCTGCGGGCGGGCGGGCGGGCTGCTTCGGCTCTGAGCCTCTGCTTCCCTCCATCAAGATGAGGATGACGATTGTGCCATAGCCGGTCTCCCAAGGTGGCCCCAGGAGCCCCACCCGATCCCCTTCCCATGCTGAAGCCCGCCTGGGACTTGCTCTACTCGGCTGCCGTGGAAGAGACACCATGCCAGTTATGGGCCCCAAAGCCTTGGTAGCTTTTGCCCCTTGGGGAGCCCTTGAGCCACAGGAGAGAGGTCTAGCTACCCTGTTGCAGTGGCCACAGGGAGAGAGGCCCAGCCATCCCAGCCCGCCCGCCACCCCGGCCAATCCTGCCGAGGCGGCCGCCACGCGAGTGCGGCTCTCGTGTTCCAGCCTCAGGGCCCCCTGACCAGCCACACGAGGGACGGGAGCCCTGTGTGACATGGCTGAGCCCCGGATCCATATAGCAAAAAGGTGGTGGGTTCGATTCCCAGTCAGGGCACATACCCAGGTTGCAGGTTTGATTCTGGTTGGGGTGCAAGTGGGAGGCAACCAATCAATGTTTCTCTCTGTCTCTCTCTCAAATCAATAAACATATCCTCAGGTGAGGATTAAAAAAATAAATACAGTGAGGTGTTAGGCTGGAGGGACAGTAAGTCCCCAATATTTCCTTAACGTCATTGCCCTTTTGTCTCCTTTGTAACAAAATTCCTACTCCCCACCCCAACCCCAGTCAGCGGCGGGAGGAGCTGAGTCAGCCTGAGGCTCCGTGGCTCTGGGGAGCGGCTGGCCGGCGCTGTCTGGGCCACGGAGAGTGGAGCAGGGCGGCTCTGAGAGAACCTTGCCACGGGCCGCCCCGGACGGGGCTCAGGGAAGGAAGGGGCGGCACCAGGACAGAAGCCGCACTCAGGGGCAGAGGCTGCTCTCACGCCTGTCCCGCCCCAGGGGCCAGTGGCCAGGGCCGAAGAGCCACCAGGAGGAAAGAGGGGGCGTCTGGCAGGGGCACCCCCAGAGCCGCGCCCGGGAGCGTGCGGGCAGCAAAGCATCCAGGACACTCAGCCCGGCTCTCCCACGAGAACCGCGTCTTCTGTGCTGGCCTCACCGAGGCCCTCCTCCCGGGCCTCCGCACCCAGTGCTGACAGGTGCCCGGCCGGCGCCAGCGTATGGTGGGGCCATCTGTATCCTGTGAGCACGTGGTTAGTAATGCATTCCATGTGCTGGTTTTAAACACAGTCAAACAACACCAAAAGTTACAGAATACAACATAAGCACCCAGGTAATGAAGAGGGCACGCGTGGGTGAGGAAGGAGCGGGAGAGAGGCGCGGGGCCTGCGGGGCGGGGAGGAGGGCGGCACGGCTCGAACAGCCCCGTCGCTGATCCAGCGCCTTCTCTGCATTAGCTCCTCACACATGGTACCTCGTTTCACCCTACAACCAGCTGGTGAGTTTGTTCTCACTGGACAATGTACTGAGACAGAAAGCGTCAGTAACTCCCAGGGTTGCCCAGACCACAAGTGGGGAGCCAGCGTGGGGAGCCAGGTGTGTCTGAACCAAAGGCCAGGAGCTGGCTGCCCTAGGTGGGCTCAGGGTCCAGCCAGTGTAAGGCCAGGCACGGGGAGGGGGCAGAGGAGCCCTTCCTGCAAGGGGGGGGGGGGGATGCAGTGAGCCAGGAGGCCAGAAGCACTCCAGGGAGGACTCTGCCTGCAGCCCCTCCCTTCCCTTTGCGCCCCTTTCCCTAGAGCCTCCCTCAGCCTGGAGGGAGGCTGTACAGGACCCAGGGGGAGGCGGGATCCCGCAGGCCGCAGGGGGTGGGGGAGGCCGGATCCCACAGGCAGCAGGGGGTGGGGGAGGCGGGATCCCGCAGGCCGCAGGGGGTGGGGGAGGCGGGATCCCACAGGCAGCAGGGGGTGGGGGAGGCGGGATCCCGCAGGCAGCAGGGGGTGGGGGAGGCGGGATCCCGCAGGCAGCAGGGGGTGGGGGAGGCCGGATCCCACAGGCAGCAGGGGGTGGGGGAGGCGGGATCCCGCAGGCCGCAGGGGGTGGGGGGAGGCGGGATCCCGCAGGCAGCAGGGGGTGGGGGAGGCGGGATCCCGCAGGCAGCAGGGGGTGGGGGAGGCGGGATCCCGCAGGCAGCAGGGGGTGGGGGAGGCGGGATCCCGCAGGCAGCAGGGGGTGGGGGAGGCCGGATCCCACAGGCAGCAGGGGGTGGGGGAGGCGGGATCCCGCAGGCCGCAGGGGGTGGGGGGAGGCGGGATCCCGCAGGCAGCAGGGGGTGGGGGAGGCGGGATCCCGCAGGCAGCAGGGGGTGGGGGAGGTGGGATCCCGCAGGCCGCAGGGGGTGGGGGGAGGCGGGATCCCGCAGGCCTCAGGGGGTGGGGGGAGGCGGGATCCCGCAGGCAGCAGGGGGTGGGGGAGGCGGGATCCCGCAGGCCGCAGGGGGTGGGGGGAGGCGGGATCCCGCAGGCAGCAGGGGGTGGGGGAGGCGGGATCCCGCAGGCCGCAGGGGGTGGGGGGAGGCGGGATCCCGCAGGCAGCCGGGGGAGCTTACACCACCCTCTGGATGGCTGAGGCTGTAAAGGTCAGCCCGCTCAGTTGGACGATGGGATCCAGCAGGCGCTGAGGGCTCGGGTTGGTCTGGAACCGGATGAAGTTGAAGTGGGTCTCCAGGATGTTGGAGTACTGCATCAGCGAGAACTGCGGGCCGAGACGGGGGCTTGGGCTCAGGGGCTGTCGTTTTGGGGTGTAATACGCTTTTTATTTTGGAATAGTTTTGGACTTACAACCCATGGTCTGTGTCTTTGAGGCCCAGCAAACACATACTGAAACCCACAAGGAAAGAAAATGACCCAAAAGAAATCCAGAACATCGAAATCCAATAGTGCTTCTAACAGACCTTGCCAACCACAGTATTTGTTAAACTTACATTTTAAAAACGATAACACATGAAATCAGTTGGTAGGCTGTGCTTCCTCCTTCTCAAGAATTTGAACATGCACATTCACTGATTACCGGGAGATCAAATACTGAGCTGGAGAAGCCATGAGTTAAGAATTGTAAAGAATCATCAATTATCTGGCCATGTTACTTTCAGTCACATTTCACAGCAGAATTATTTTACAAATTTTTCAATGCTTTTAAACAGCAAAACAGCCTATTGTCTGTGGCATGTGGGAACCTATTAAATGCACCTGGGGGGGACCTCCTAGGTCAGGACTCAAGTTGGCCCTACGCTGGCACCTTGCCTGGACCCTGGACCCTGGCCTCATCACAGCACAGGTCCGCTGAGCCAGCCACCTCCCGATGCCACGCTCCCTCCCAGGCTGTCGTCCCCAGGAGCAGACCCCGCACACCCCCCATCCCACTCCTCAGGCCTAGGGGACCCAGTCTTCACCAGGGTGTTGGTGCCCTTAAACTGGTCCATCACGGCTCTGACAAAGTTCTTCATCTGCTTAAAGTCACTTTGGCCGATGCTGCCCGAGCCATCGATGAGGAAGACGATGTCCATCTCCTGGTGCGGGCACTCTGCAGAGAGGGCGGGAAGAATCAGAGATGCGCGTGTGGGTGCCAGCCATCTCCGAGGACCCAGAGAGCCTTCCCCCTCCACAGACGCAGGGGGTTGTTCTGGGCGCAGGAATCAATTCCCACCCGGTTTCCCACACCCTCTACAGAGGAGACCCGCGCCTGTGGCCCAGCCCCTTCTCCCCTCAGCGGAGTCCCTGTGGCTCCCCTCTGCCCACAAGGCGTGGAAAGGGGAAGGAGGAAGTAGAGGGCAGGGGCCCAGTGGGCTCCTCAGTCATGTAGTCAACAAATACCTATTGAACACGCACTCTAAAGATGTCATAGAGGTTAGGAGAAGGCATTTTAGCAAAGTGGTTCAGCGTGTGCATCCTGGAGCCAGCATGCTGGGCTCAAGTCAGCTCCACCACCTACCAGGGGTGGATTCAGGCAAGGTATGTAACTTCACTGGCGTCAGTTTTCCCCATCTGTGAAATGGGCATAATAATAGGGCTTCCCACGTGGGATTATTGCCAGGATAAAAAGAACTGATATATGTACGCAAAGATAGGGGTGTCCCGCCCCCATCCCCAAGTGAGCGGTGGTTGTTATCCCCAGGGCACCACATGCTGGCGTGGCGCTAGGCCCGCCCAGGGAAGGACACAGGTGCAGCTGGGGCGTGCCACCACGCCTGACCCCTATCAGGACAAAGCGCTCATCGCAGCCACAGGGAATTAGCTGTGTAGGGCTCCCTGTGGAGTCCCTACCGGGGATCACGCCCGTCCAAAAGGAAGCTGTCTTGCCCACAGTTACACCTCCTGTTCCTGGAGGCAACCTGTATCCAGCCACGCTCCATGCTCCACGCTCCACGCTCCACGCTCCAAGCTCCAAGCTCCGAGCTCCGAGCTCCGGCTGAGGCCTCTGATCCGATGGCTCTGCGCCCACCCTCTCCCTCTGCCCAGTCCTGCTTTCCTCACACTCACGGGCATGGTTCCCGAGAACATTCGCAAGGGAGCCTCCGGTCTTTTCCAGGGGATGTAATGTAAGACCAGAGCTTTAAAGAGCTCCATCCCTGCCTGTGGAGTCCACACTGTGATGGAAGCCAGGCCTTAAGCACGGTACAAAGAGGACATGTCAGACGGTCCCCACACTCGTGTGGGGGGCTGTGGCCTGTCTTCCAGACCCAGTGGCTGCCTGCAGTGTGCCCACATCCTGTGCTGCCCGGGCTGGTGGGGCCAGGGACCCAGCACGGAGGAGTGAGGCTCAGCCGCGGCCGCTCCGCCCCCATCCTCCTGCTCAGCCAGCTCTGCAGAGAGCAAATGGGAGACCACTGCCCTGCCTCCTCAGGACTGGGAAATCCAGCCGCCCGCCCGCCGGCAGGCTCAGAGGCCCTCAGGCCCCCTTCTCACGCTACCCCCACCCAGCACCTGCCCAGCACCCAGGGTCTATCTCGTGAGGATGCAACAAGCCGGGCACCCTCCACTGCCTGGACACCGCCCCTTCCCTTCCAGGCAAACGCCTCTCCTGCAGGTTCCATTTCCTCAGGCCCCGGAGACTTCGGGGAGACATTCCCCTCCGAGTATTTAAATGCCACATCCCCCGCACAGGCACCCGAAAGCGGGCACCCTCCTCCAGCTCCCCCTCTGCAGACCCTGTGGCTACGGGGTTTCTGCTGCCGCCTCCCCTTCGGCTGAAAGCCACCACGTCTGGCATCACGGCTCCCCTGACCCAACGCACTGTCCCCGGTCATGTCCTCAGTCAGCACCGGAGAGGCCGGCCCGGCCCTGGGGCCCGC
Organism: Cnephaeus nilssonii; assembly: GCF_951640355.1. Classification (NCBI taxonomy): domain Eukaryota; kingdom Metazoa; phylum Chordata; class Mammalia; order Chiroptera; family Vespertilionidae; genus Cnephaeus; species Cnephaeus nilssonii. The sequence continues at coordinate 9,414,253 of NC_137073.1, forward strand.
TGTCCCCTCGGCCACGGGGGAGGCAGCGTGGTCTCCCTCCTCGCCCACGGAGCCCGCGGCGAGGCCAGGCCGCGCTTTATGTCCATTTAATCCTCACAAGCACCTTGGTGAGGTAGCGCCGTTTTCCCATGGTGAAACCAAGGCCCAGGGGATGGAGCACGGCCCCAGGACACAGGAGGTGACACGGGCAAGAGACGCCTGTGCGGTGCCCGGCCCGTGCTCTGTGCGCCCTGAGCACCCTCCCAGGGCCTGCCACTCGCCGCCCGTAGAGTAGAGGGGAAAGGTCATCTGGGGACTCGGCAGCTCAGCACTGAGGCCGTGGGGGAGGCGGCCTCAGCACAGGAGGCGGAGACCCGGCCTCATGCCCTCCCACTTCCACTTCCGGGGCAGCACGTGCCCCCACAGAACTGCTGCCCCCCAGAGACCTACCTGGCCGGGCAGCGGGGACTGTGCGCACAACCTGCAGCTGGGGGCCCAACAGGAGGCAGGACCCTTCCACATGCACGTTCTCCCCGCAGGCTCTGTGCAGGGTGGGGCCGCAGGCCTGGGTGCAGAGGCCTGTGTAGGCAAGAGGGCCCAGAACACCCCCCTCCGGCCCCGCCCCAGCCCCGCTGGCCCCTGCCCCTCTTGGCCCTGCTGTGACCCAGGAAACTCACCAACAGCCGGGTGACCGAGGCCGCTAGGGACAGGCCCAGGGACATGTTCACAGCCTCTAGGGGGACTGAGGGCCAGACACACATGGTCACACTCAGGCACCCCTCATTCTCGGGAGAACCTGGGCTGAAAGTTGAGAGGGGCACGCGGGCATGGAGAGCTGAGGCCGGTTTCGGGGTGGAATCACTCACGGGGCAGTGAAATGGGCTCACACAGGCCCGAGGTAGCGTCGCAGTCGTACAGCCGTCCGGTTTGGTTGGCTCCCACCACCTCCAGGGGGGCTCCCACCACGAGTCTGGAGGCACAACCATGGCACACGTCGCAGGGGGGGTGGGGGAGGCACAACCATGGCACACGTCGCAGGGGGTGGGGTGGGGGAGGCACAACCATGACGCACGTCGCAGGGGGGGTGGGGGAGGCACAACCACGACACACGTTGCAGGGGGTGGGGTGGGGGAGGCACAACCATGACACACGTCGCAGGGGGGGTGGGGGAGGCACAACCACGACACACGTTGCAGGGGGTGGGGTGGGGGAGGCACAACCATGACGCACGTCGCAGGGGCGGGCACAGGGTTTGGGGTCAGGGCGGGGGGAGAAGTGAAACTTTGCTCTAGGCATTTGGCACTTGCGCAGCGACTCAAAAATTAGGGCCTGTTGTGGACTGAAGGGTCCCGGGTTCGATTCCTGTCAAGGGCACATGCCCGGGTTGTGGGCTCGATCCCCAGTAGGGGGCGTGCAGGAGTCAGCCAATCAATGATTCTCTCTCATCATTGATGTGTCAATCTCTCTCTCTCCCTTCCTCTCTGAAATCAATAAAAATAAATAAATAAATAAATATATATATATATATATATATATATATATATATATATATATATATATATATATATATATCAGGGCCTGAGTTTAAGCCACAAATGGGAAGGATCATGTGGGGGCATCGTGTGTGTGTGTGTGTGTGTGTGTGTGTGTGTGTGTGTGTGTGTGTGTGTACATGAATATATGTGTATTTCTGTACACAGATGGTTTGGTTGTTTTGTTTTTGTTTTTTAACATTCACCAAAAATAAAACTATTGACAGCAAAACAGCATTTCCCAATTGTGGGTAAGTGCCTTTTGTTTCTGGGGTGCCATCCTTCTTAGTCACCCCAAGAAACAGATCACCTCAAGTTCAATGGAAAATTTTCTGAAGTCCTAGTTTCTGAAACAATTTGATGATTCTATAATGAATTATATAAAAATATAATATAAAAAATTTAAGTTGAACAATTTAAAACAGCTATAGCTATATCAGAATCCATAACTATATCTATCCTACATAATAAAAGCATAATATGCAAATCGACCAAACGGGGGAAAGGACCAGTCAGTGTGGGGCGGGGCCAGCGAGCAGGCGGAGCCAAGCCAGCCAAGGCTGGTGCCAGCAGGCAGAGGGAGGGAACAGCGATGGGGGGCGGGGGGGGGAATGGCACCATCCCCTGATCTACTGTCTGGTTGTCTCCCACAGAGGGAGGCCAGGCAGCAATGGTGGGGTGATGGGGGTGGCGCGTCCCCTCATTGGCCAGCCCGGTCACCTCCCACAGAGGGAGGCTAGACTGCGGCTTAGGCCCTCTCCCCGAGCTGTCAGGCTGTCAGTAGGCCATCCCCCGAGATCTCCTGGACTGGGATAGGGCGCAGGACAGGCTGAGGGACCCTCCCCCCCCCCCCAAGTGCACGAATTTTCATGCACCGGGCCTCTAGTAGTCATATAAATGCAATGGTTTCTTTGCAAAACTTGAGAGAAGAGAATTTTTTAATTTTGGAACAAATTTTTATCACCATCAGCAACTCCTCCACTTAGATGAGAAAATCAGAGAAATACGGGTGTGTTTTAATTAATTATCTGAGCAAGGCTTCGTTAAGCTGGTATTTAAAGTGCCTTCCCTGGAGCCATTCCTGCAGGGAAAGCTGAGGCCCCTGTGTGTCTAAGATGCTGGTGGGAACCTAAATGGCTGGCTAGACCTGGAGCAGCCTGGCCTGCTGGTCTCCATGCACAAGCCAACTTTTAGTCAAACTATCATACTGCGTGCTTTTCTTTATCCCATTCCTTACACGTAGGCTCAGTCTTTTTAGTGTTTGGGCTATAATTCAGCAGAAACCAGGAAAAACAATAACGTTGTAACAACGGGAATATCACCCAATATATACGACTAAAGGCCCAGTGCATGAAATTCGTGCACTGGTAGGGTCCCTAGTGGCTGCTGGCTGCTGGCCAGGTAGTCCCTCCCTTCCCCTGGTGGCCTGCTGGGGCCTCCCTCCCTCCCCCTGGCCGGCCCCACTCCCTGGTCAAACTCCCGGACAAGCTCCGAGTTGAGGGGATGATTTGCATACTATGCTTTTATTATATAGGATTTACTTTATCATAGATGCTGGTCAGTAGCTCTATATGCATTTTTTTAAGACAGAGGGGCCCGAACACAAATGGGTGGTAATGGAAGTGGGACAGTGGCTGCCTTGGATTTGTTGGGTGCTGGGCGACCAGCAGGGGCCCAGGGCCTGGGGGTGGGTAGCTGGAGATGTTCTCCATGTCGATCTGGGTAGGGTTACCTGGCACACATAGAAAAGTATTGAGTTGGGCTGTCCGGATTTCGGCTGTTCAGTCTGTGTGTTATATTTCAAAGCAAAGAAAGAAAAAGCGAAACGCTGGCGCCTGGCTCTTGCTGTTCTGTCCCCAGCCTGCCAGCCGGGTGGGAAGGGGGCGGGATGGGCACTGAGATCGCAGTGACCTCTGCATGGCCCTTCCTGGCGCGGGAACCGTCCTGTGCGCTCAGGCTCGCTGCCCAGCCCCCAGGAGCCTCCCTGGATCCCCTCCTGGGCCAGATCTCACCCTTCATCTTCTCACGGCACAGAGAGCCTGCGGTCCAGATTGGAGAACACGCTTGGGTAAATAGTCTGGACTTTGGGGTGCTTGCATTAACACCGTGACTTCAGCTCCTTGGGTCTCTGTCCAGGTGCGAAGTTTGCCGGTCCAATGCAAAATTAAAATGCGAGGCCTCTGCCCTGGCCGGAGTGGCCGGTGGTTAGATCACCGGCCCGAGAACCGAAGGGTTGTGGGTTCACATCAGGGCCAGGGCACGTACCTGGGTTGCAGGTTCCCTGCGCTGGGTGGGGTGAGTGCGGGAGGCAACCGACTGATGTGGCTCTCTCACATCGATGTTTCTCTCTCTCTCCTCTCTGCCCCTCCCCCTCCTTTCCACTTTTTCTAAAACGGGTGGAAAACATATCCTCCAGTGAGGATTAACCAAAAATTAATAAAATAAAATGTGAGGCCTCTTGTTCTTGACAATAAGTGTTTTCCTCTCTACCTGTCCTGGTATTTCTGTTTGGCATTTAGTTTCACTCTCCCTCAGGCACAGGGGCACTCACAGGGCCAGCACAGACCCTCACAGGACTGGGCAAGCCGGGCACAGCCCATCATGACCTTGCCCGGCCCAGGCCAGGGGCCAAGGTCAGCAGCCGTCACTAGGGAGGGTGGGAAGCAGGCGGCTGAGGACCTTCCCGCAGAGGCTGCGGGAGGCGGGCTCCGAAGCGCCAGCGCGTCTCTGTCCCGTCCATCTTACTGACACAACGAGATGCAAAGATTAAATTATTAATCGTTTCAAGAGGGAGGCTGCGGAGCAGTACTTGCGTGCAGGGGGCACATTCAAGGCCTCTCTCCCAAGGCCATGTGTTGCCCAGAGTGTGTGGCCGGGCCTGAAATTGTGAACCGTTAGTCCTGGTGTCCGGCAGGGTGGGGGGGGGGGAGGACCTTGCTGCGCTTCCCCGGGGACGCCTGGGCGCAGCCCCCGCCTGCAGGCAGCGGGCAGGCAGGGGGCGTGGGGGCCCACCTGGATCTGCCGAACTGGGCCACGCTGTGCCCGAAGCCAGCGCCGTCCTCCTGGAAGACCGTGGGCTCCTCCACGTCCAGGCTGAATCCGTGACAAGCAGCCAGAACTGAGGGGAGGCGGGCGGAGGGGCGGGCGGGAGGGTCAGAGAAGCCCCCGGCCTCCGGACCCCCCTTCTGGGCATCTGGATGCCCACCCTCCCCCAGCCGGGGTTGTTGCCCGGTAGCCGGCTGTGTGGCTCCTGTCTCCTCCCTCCCTCCCTCAGAAACAATCAGACCACACTGCCAAGGACGGGGACGCAGAGGGAGGCCTCAGGGACCTCAGCGGGCGCCCAGAGCCCGGACTCAGGCCCGGCACCGCCCGGCGTGTCGGATCAGGAACCGAAGCCTTTTAAAGACAAAGTGACCACAGGGTTTACTGCCTAAATGGGGACCTTCCGAGAGAGAAAGGAGCACGTTAACAATCACACCCCGGACACTGGGGCTGCCCCCCCGCAAACCAGGGCATAGCGTCACCCTGCCGCACCCTCTCCTTGTCCGTCACCCTGAGGGCCAGATTGGGGAGCACACTTAGAATTCTGGGATCAGCCCTGGCCGGTGTGCGCCGTGGTTGGAGAGCTGGCCCGCGCACAGAGGGTCGTGGGTTTGATTCCCATTCAAGGGCACATACCCGGGTTACGGGTTCACTCCCTGCCCCTAGTGGGGCGTGTGTGGGTGGCAACCAGTCGCTGTGTCTCTCTCACATCAACACTTCTCTCTCTCTCCCCCCCACTCCCTCCTCCCTCCACGCTCTGAAGAGCCATGGAGACATACCCTCAGATGAGGACAAGCAGCAAAAGCACACAGACAAACAGTAGAGAATTCTGCGGTCCATCATTCGAAGCCAGACGTCTCCCTGCCCCTCTCCCTGGCGCCAGGCGCTAGGAGGGCGAGGACTGTCTGTCCTGACCGGGAGCTGGCCCAGTGCCTGGCCCCGAGCCGGGGACGAGCTGTCTGTGGCACAGCCAGGAGCCGGCCCCTCTCCGGCCCTCACCGGCCACAGGCTCCTCTCCGGTGGCTGCGCCCCAAAGCTTCAGGGAAACCCCTACATTTTAAGGGCTTGTTCTTACTGCCCATCCCAGGCAGCCGCCCTCCCTCCCCTCCCTCCTAGAGCTCCGCGTCCTCTCTGTACCGAGGACTCGACTTCAACCCCAAGGCACGAGGCTGGGCCGTGACCCTCAGGCCCGGGGTTCCGGGAAGAGGACAGCGTTTAGGGTTCTGGGACCCACTATGGCCACAGGCAGGGAGCCTCGCGCCCCAGGCCTTCCTGCCCAAGAGTGACTGCGGCGAGTCTGACGCTGCCCCCAGGACCTGGCAGGGAGCCGCGGTCTCGGGGCCTCAGGGGCCAGGCAGGTGACATGGGCGAGTGAAGCCGGGCGTGCGGGCCCCAGAGACGCGGCCCTCCTCCAGGGCAGCCATCCCCGGCTGGACCTGCCCACGGCTCAAGAGAAGCTGGGACTCTGATTTCTGTGTGAAGCCGGCCTTTAAGACACACACACGACTGAAGTTTAAATGCCTCAGGATGTGCCCTGACACCGGTTTCAGCTTCCAGCGTTTTCTCTGGGCAGCAGCACGAGTGCCAACCTGAACCCAAGATTCGCGGGAAACGCGGCACCGGGAGGTGGTACCGGCCTCCCCTCTGCTGCTCCTGCGGCCTCCCTCCCCGCGCGGCCGGCGGCTCCTCTCACCCACGCCGCGCCCCCACCCGGCCCACGCGGGAGGGGTGCCTGGGGTGCGGAGAGGCAGCTCGCCTCGGCCCCAGCAGCACCCAGCGCCCCTCTTCCCCGCCTCGGCTCCGGTCGCGCCCTCCCCACATTCCAGGCCATTCCTCCTTCCACACCCACGGGGACAGCAGCCCTCCCTGCCCTCAGCTCCCGGGAGAGCTGCCCGGGGCTTCTCCCCGCACCGGGCCCACTCACCCCCCAGGAAGAGCACAGCCCCAGGGGCCATCGCTGAGCCGTGAGGGCGGCTGTGGCTGAGCACACGCTGGAGGCTGCTGGGTGAAGAGTCACAGTTACTCAGGGCCTTGAAGCGGGAAGAGAAGGCTAGTTGAGGAAGTCCTTGGTTCACCATAGAGCAGAGGCAGGCGCAGAAGCCAACGCCACCCTTGGAGACAATCCCCAAATTCTCCACCTCTAGGGCCTGGCTCACCCAGAAGACACCCCGCCCCCTGCGCCCCCCCCCCCCCCCCCCGCCCTTTGACCCAGCTGGTGCCTCCGAAACCAGGCGGCATATGAGCCCTAGAACATGAATGTGAGCAGGAGAGGGGCAGACCACCCCTCAGGTCTACACCCACATGACTCTACACTTGACATTTAACCTGCATTTTAAGTGTTAGAAATAACTGTCAAGAATATATACTTAAAATAGTATGCCGCAGTTAGGGATTTTTCTCATATAGTTTCACCTTCTAAATCTACCCCCGGGCTTTTATATATCGGACCTTATTTCATGTTGTTACAAAACATTTATCTACGTTTAATTGTGTAATACTTAAAGCACACAGACATTTACAGAGAACAAATAGCAACCACACATTTACCTACTCCTCCCAGACTTAACAAATGTTAAAATAGTCAATGGGGGGAGGGCGGGCAGGAGGGACGTGGGCCAGGGTGTTGTTGAAAGAAGCAGAACCAAGCAGAACCAAACTGGTGAAGTCATACAAATGGACTTACTAGTGAGCGGTAAGTCACAGGTACATGTGACAACATGGATGAATCTCAACAGCATCCTAAGTGAAAGGAGCCAGGCGCCAGAAGGCATATGTATGAGTCCTTTCATAGGAACAGGTGCAACTCGCCCATGAGGTAGAAGTCAGAAGGGTGACCGCCTCTGGTGGGGTGGGGAGGAAGCTGCTAGCATTTTTTAAATTTAACATTCAGCACTGGATATTTTAGCATTTGTGAATTCAGGGAGGGGGGGGGTTGATAAATGTGTGGTTGCTATTTTCTCTCTCTGTAGTTTTCTGTGTGCTCTAAGTATTACACAATTAAACATAAATAGATGTTTTGTAACAACGTGAAGAAAGGTCCGATATATAAAGCCCAGACTTAGAAGGTGAAAATATATGAGAAAATCCCTAACCATGGCATATTATTTTAAGTATATATTTATGACAGTTATTTCTAACACTTAAAATGTAGGTTAAATGTCAAGTGTAGACAATATAAAATAGTTTTCTAAACAGAACTTTTAGCTCAGTTTACTTGAGCTGATACGTGGTGGACAGAAGAGATCAGTGAGACACTGGGAAGGGCATTGATGGTGTCCTGGCAAGGATGGGCCGGGGACTGCACCTGCAGGCTTCGAGGAGAATGTTCCTGCTTTCTGCAGATTATCGTTAAAGAGAACACCACAGCCCCCGAACGGAGCCACTTGTGCTAGAAGCCCATGACACTACACCTACAGTGAACACCTGCTTGGACCTCTCCCAGAAACAGTCTTCATTAACCAGCCCGGGACGTCCTGGGTGAGCACCAGAACGGTCATCTGGGACGGGCCTTCTCCACCCACCCGAAAGGAAGGCAAGCCACTGGAAAGAAGTCCCGGTCTAACAAGAATCCTTCCTTTTCTTTTACTGCTAACTTCTCTGCCACGCCCTCTTTCCTATAAAATACCTTCCCGAAGAAACCTCCCTTTCCGTTGCTAGACAGGGTGCTGCTGGACTCATGAGTCACTTAGTAAAGCCAGTCAGATCTCCAAGGTGCTTGGCTGAATTTTGCCCTTTAACACGATCAAGGCCAAGTTGAACAATAGCTTTCTCCCTCTTGTGCTAACGGGTCTGTCGCAAACAGCGCCCTGTCATCAGTTCTGTGGATCTGTGACCCTCTCTCTGTGTCTAGAAACTCAAAATAACTGTTAATGATTTCCCTAAATCCCAAAACGTAAAGATCTCTTCATTTCTTCATCTTCACCATACCTCATCGAATAGACACGACCTTGAATGATGTCACCTTTCACACATAATCTTTAAGTTGGGACTTCCCTTCAAAAGCAGGGCTTAAGGCTAACATTTTGCTGATTCGGCCACTGTAAAGATTTTCACCTTTGCTTCAATTATATTATCACTTGTCTCAGCAAAAGATTTTTGTTGCCCAGTCATTTTTTTAAAGAACAATAAGGGCAAATTGCAGAAAAGATAAACAAGTGCTTGCAAAAACCACACGTTGTATTTCCCCCAGGCTGGGTGCAGAAGGCACCCCCCCCCCCACCTCCAGCAGTTGCTGTAAGTGAGGTGCCTCGACCTGGGTATCCTCGGGGCCTGTGATATTGCCATTTATGAGAAATATCCTATCTAATAAAGAGGGAATATGCTAATTGTCCATCACTCTGTCACAAAGATGGCTGCCCCACAGCTGAGGCCAAGTTCCCATAAGAAGCCTTAACAAGCAATCAGCAGGGACCTGAGGCTTGACAGGGGACTTCAGGCCATGCCCCCCGCCCGGCACCAGGCTGGAGGACCTCAGACCGCACCCCCTGCCTGGCTGGGCTTGACAGGGGACCTCAGGCCATAACCCCTACCCAGTGGGGCTTGACAAGGGACCTGAGGCTGCGTCCCCCACCTGGCGGGGCTTGACGGAGGACCTCAAGGCACAGGCCCCCCCCCACCCCCCGTCTGGGCTGGGGGACCTCAGGCCACACCCCTATCCTGGCACCAGGCCAGGAGACCTGAGAGTACACCCCCCTGCCCGGCAGGGCTTGACAAGGGTGGGACTGGCCGGGTCTGGATCTAGCCCAATAGGGGGGGCCAGCCGGGTCTGGGTCTCACGTGATTTTGAGGTTGCATGTGGGTGGGCGGGGACTTGACTCTGGGTCCCATGGTGAGCCCCAGACTGTGACAGGAGGAAGGTTTTCATATACATTTTACTAATTTTCTTTCATCTCTGATACTTCTATTATAGAGAAAGGGCAAATAGCAATATTAAATTATTTCCTCTAATTAATCCCCTTTTAATGTGCGCGAATTTTGTGCACTGGGTCACTAGTATGTGTATCCTATCTAATAAAAGAGTAATATGCAAATTGACCATCACTCCAACACACAAGATGGCTGCCCCCATGTGGTCAAAGATAGCTGCCCCCATGTGGACACAAGATGGCTGCCACAAGATGGCCAGCAGGGGAGGGCAGTTAGGGGCAATCAGGCTGGCAGGGGAGTGGTTAGGGGGTGATCAAGCTGGCAGGCAGAAGCGGTTAGGGGCAATTAGGAAGGCAGGCAGTTGAGCAGTTTGGAGCCAGCAGTCCTGGATTGTGAGAGGGATGTCCCTTGAGGGGTCCCAGATTGGAGAGGGTGCAGGCTGGGCTGAGGGACGCCCCCCCACCCCGTGCATGAATTTTGTGCACCAGGCCTCTAGTATATATATACTAGCGTTCCTGTTGCAGGAAAAATCCTGCAATAGGGTTTCCTGCTGCACTCTACCCCGCCCTGCCTGCTCTCCTCCCTTGTCCCCCGGCCCGCCTTCTCCGCCAGCCCGCCTGCTTTTCCCTTCTCCCCCCGCCCCGCCTCCGCTCCTCCCTTCTCCTCCCCCTGGCTTGCTTGCTTCTCCGCAGCTTTGCTCCCTTCTGCAGCTCTTGACTTCTTTCTACACTGTCTTGATATGCAAATCAGCCGCCATCTTTGTTGGGGTAATTTGCATACTCGTCTTGATTGGTTGATGGGCGTGGCTTGGCTGGTGGGCGTGGCTTGGGCGTAGCGAAGGTGCGGTCAATTTGCATATTTGTCTATTATTAGGTAGGATTGTCTTTGTCTCGTTTCTGGCACAGAGCTCCTAAAACTCTTGGAATTTCCTAAGTCATAAGCGTATAACTGCAGAACCAGCTCAAACTGGTCCTTGTTTCTAACAAGATACTGAGTTGCTTTTCAGAGACAACAGACCAAAACTGCAAGTCATGCAGCCCAAGTCTGCAAAAAGGAGAGAACTTTGACCTCCAGTTGCACCCAGGACAAAAGGCCCCCCCACCCGCCCCACACACCCCCCACCACCACCACCATGATGGAACCAAAGGACCAGGACATGACCAGAACCTGAACACCGGAACCCTTTCCGAAGCGAAGGGTCCGTTGTCCAGAAAGATCGGTGCTGGAGCCCCTCTACCATAAATGGCCAAGTTCCAAAACTTTCCATTGAAACCGGCCCTGCCCGCACTTCCCAACACCAGCCCGTTCCCCAAACTCGCCTGAACCTGGGTCTGAGCTCTGCCTCCTCCTTGCTGGTCAACTTAGCAATAAACGCTTCTTCTCCTTTATTTTTATTTTTTTATTTCTCAAAAGCTGACGTCATAGCATTGGCTCCTATGTACACACACAGGGCAGCAGGCCCTTGCTCCATAGCAAGAGCAAGAGCAACAAATAAATGTACCTCCTGTTACCTCAATGAGGTGACTTTTGAAATCACCTAAGGATGAGGGCTGGTTGTAGTAGAGCCAACCACGTGATTGGAGGGTCGGAACTTTCAACCCCACCCCCAACTTCCTGGGGGAGGAGCTGAAGAGTGAGTTCGCTCACCAATGCTCAGTGATTTAATCAGCATGGCCTGTGAACTGAGGCCTCCACAAAACCCACTAGGATGGGGTCAGGGAGCTTCCGGGGGAGGGGGGTGCACACAGGAGGGTTTGTGGGGAGTGGCGCCCTCCGAGGGCATGGAAGCGCCAGGCCTTTTGCACTTACCTTGCCCTGCACATCCCTTCCATGAGCTGTTCCTGAGTTATACGACACTAGTCACCCGCAGGAATATGTTCCTCTGAGTTCTGTCAGCCATTCTCGGAAGTTAGCCAAAGCCCAGGAGGGAGGGTCGTTGGAACCTCCAGTCTGCAGCCAGTGAATCACAAGCACAGGTGATAGAGCCCAGGCTTGCCATCCACACCCAATGGGCAGCCTTGTAGGACTGAGCCCCTAACCTGTAGAACCTGACGCTGTGTCCATGGAGAGAAGGGTCAGAATGGAGCTGAATTGTAGAACACCTGGCTGGTGCTGAAGAATTGCTCGGTGATGGGAAAAAGCCACCCCCCACCACATACCCGTTGGAGTTCAGGTGCTTAGAACCATTACATTTATATGTAAAAAAGTAATTGAACAATACATTATGCTAAGTGAAATAAGCCAGTTACAAGAAGACAAACACTGTTATGATTCCACTGATTTGAGGTCCCTAGAGCAGTCAAATTCATAGAGACGGGCAGGAGAATGGTGGCTGCCAGGGACTGGGAGAGGGGTAACAGGGATGGGTTTTCAATGGGTGTAGAGGTTTAGTTTGACAAGATGAAAAAGTCCTGGCGTGGAAGGTGGTGATGGTCGTGCAGTAATGGGAATGTACTTGACACGCCCGAAATGTACACCATTCTTAAAATGGTTACGAAGGCAAACTTCATGTTTCGTGTATTTTGTCACAATTTAAAATAAAAAATAGAATCTCGAGCAGCCGCAGCCCTCCCTGACGTTACTTTAGTGCGAAAGCGGCCTCCCGCTCGCCTACTTCTCCATGCAGCATTGCACAGAGCACAGCCAGGGGCCGTGTTTGGTCGGATCCACAATGCTCTCTCCCTGCGTCAGCGCGGAGTCAGGGGGAAACGGCACTGTTTCCCTGCCCCCCGCCCCCCGCCCGCCCCCCCCCGCTCCCCCCCCCCCCCCCCCCCCCCGCCAATAAAGTGTATGTAGACCAGTCTCTGAGGCCACTGCTCCCTCAGCGGCGATGCTACCCCGTCCTGCCACTCACAGGAAGGCTGTTCATCACCAGCAACCAGACATCACTGTTGGTCCCTCGGCAGCCAGCAAGAAGCAAAAACTCACCAAGCGCTTCTCCCTCGCATTCATGCACGAGAGCCTGGAGCTGACTCAGACTTCCCCGGTCAGTGACTGAATCCTCAGCCATTGCTGCTCCTGTGTAGACCTTTGACATCACACAGCGTCCAAGCTGTTCCTTGATAAAGGAATGTTGCCCACAGCTTATTCTTCCGACGTAACATTTACCAGGCCGGGGGGTAGCCCGGCCACCCGCTTCCTGGCCGCCGCAGCTCCCTCGGACATTAAGCCTGCAAAAGGCCAATGCCCACTTGCTCAGCGTTCCGTGCAGTTGGGAATGTCGTTTAACTCAGTCCTGGTCCATGGGATCTAAGGGAGTATCTGAGGTATCTGAGGCATTTGCCTCCTTGATGTAGAAAGATGGGAGGAGACATTAGGCTGGTTCTCAACCTTGGGGGTTCCCTGGAAAATCTGAAACCAGCTCCGCCCCCTACCCTGTGGGCGTGGAGAGACTGAAGGAAGTAGGCCAGTGGTTGGCAAACTGCGGCTCTCGAGCCACATGCGGCTCTTTGGCCCCTTGAGTGTGGCTCTTGCACAAAACACCACGTGCGGGCACGCACGTACAGTGCGATTGAAACTTTGTGGCCCATGCCCAGAAGTGGGTTTTCGGCCTGGGTGAGTCTATTTTGAAGAAGTGGCGTTAGAACACTCAAGGGGCCAAAGAGCTGCATGTGGCTCATGAGCCGCGGTTTGCCGACCACTGAGATAGGCCATCCAGGTTGCTAGGTGGCAGGTTTAACAAGTCAGGGGACTTACATTCGGGGCCACAGGAGTAGATCTACGCCCCACCTGCCAGGATCTTAAGTATCTACAGAAGCCTTAACGGGGTTCAGTCACGGGGACCATCCAGGTGGTCTCAACCACACAGTGCTCTCTACGGCTGCCTTGAATTAAGAGTACTGGTCCTAGCTTGTTCCTCCTGAGTGTACTGCTTTGGAGCCGTCTAGTCCGCTCCGTGGGGCGGTGGCTCCCACTCGGTCAATCCTGAGGAGCTGGAGAGAAGCAGGGGCTCACATACCCAAGAGCTGGATTGTTTTGTTGCAGGAGTGGGCCCGGGGAAGGGTATTTTCACCAGGTGCCCATCCTGTGCCCGGACACCACAGGAGCAGCAGGAGTCTAAAGTCAAAATGGCAGGTATAGAGGAGGAACTTGTATTGGAGGCCTCCCCTTCCGTAAGCATTACCCTGGGGCCTAATCCTTAGTCGCTGCAGCTTTAGGAACCTGACCTGGTTTGCGTACCATTCATGTTGGCCAGGGGAGGCTGCACTGTCAGCCACGAGGAGATGGCGTGCCGGTGGGATTTGCCAGACCAGGACCCCTCCTTCTCCCCTCTCTCAATGGAGTGAGTTCCATCCCAGGAATAATGCATTTCCAGGTCAAGGTCAGCTTGCAGCAGGACAATGGGGAACCAGCGGAGACTGAGTAGCTCGCCCTCACTCAGGGCACTTAGGGGTACAAAGTAACCCACCCACCCCGTGGGACATCCCATTGCAAATTCTAGTCCATCACACCGCTCCCGGGCATGATGGGACTGGGTGTTCTCAGTAGCACAGCACGCTGAGCCACTGTGAGAGTTGGAGCAATGGCTGTCTTGGGCAACTTCCACACCTTTACGGTGTTGGGTGTCTGGGCAGGGGTCCCCAGTCTGGCATATGGGGCCATGGACCCTCCTGCTTGATCAATCAAATGCATTAAAGCCTGGGATAGTTCTTCAGTCCACCCAGCCAAGGTGGCTTTACATGTTAGTAATTTAATCTGATGTTCTCAGATTCCATTATTCCTTTCTGCCAACCCTGATGCTTGCGGGCCGCATGGGCGTAGCATCTCCATTCGATGCCATCCTCCGCAGCCCAGTCTTGCACATCACGGCCTTTGAATGGGACTCTGGAGCACTGCCTGTTTGCGGGGGTATCCATACATGGTCCTCAGTAGCTCCAGCCCCCTCCTGGCGACAGCCTGGTTGACATGGCGACAGGGGAAAGCTGGGGTTAGGCCAGATGCAGGGTCCACGCAAACCAAGGTGTATTCAGAACCCTCACGCAGGGGGCCCGGGCCAATGTAATCAATTTACCCTCGCCTGGTGAGAACTCCAGGGGACAGCCCCCGATTCCTTTGCCAGTTGCTCAGGCTTGTTGAAAACAAGGGCACTAACCACGTCACTGTACTTCAAGGGCAATCCAGCACCCTAGGCAACATGCCCCCCCAGCTGGGTGCCATGGGGGCCGCTCTTCCTGTGCTCCAACCTGCTGTGCCTGCTGAAGAGTCTGTTGCTCGGGCTTACACCTGCGCTGGGGCATCGGCTTCCGGCTGGGCAGGGGTGTCAGCTCCTTATGAGCTGGGACGTGCCAGGCAGACAGGGCTGCCTCCGACTCTTACAGGTGAACCCAAATCTCCTTCCACAAATCTTGACCCTACAAGGGTTCACTCATGATAGCTCACCCCTCAGCTTCCCATGGTCCAAGGCATAGGGCCAGTCCCTTTAGAACAGCCCAACTGTCAGTGCAGAGGGTTAACAGCCAGGGCTCCTGAGCGATCACCAGCGAAACCACTGCTGTGGTTCATTCCTGATTCCATCCAGATGGTGTCAGTGTTGGGCTGAATAGCTACGGCGGTGCCCGTGGCCTGGCTGCCCGGACCAGACCCACCTCTGCACCAGGCATCAGCGGGAGTTTCCCTCGTACCCTCTCCACAGGCTGCAGGGCGGCTGCCACGGGAATAGAGGCGGGCCATTTGGAGGCCCTCCATACTCAGGGCCTAGAGCACCTGCATTTCCAGACAGCGGGCTGGTGGACAGGGTGCAAATAGAAATGCCACACAGTCACGTGGGAGTCTGAGCCACGGCCGAGGTGGGTAAGGAGACATAGTCCCACCCAGCCCCAGAGAGGGAGAGAAGCCCTTTCCATGATGCGCTCTCCTTCCTGGAGGCTCTGCCTGGAGCGGTGCTGGTACCCTGCTCAGAGCTGGGACCAACATCCTGGGGGTGCTCTCTCCTCCTGACTGCGGTGCCCAGCCCTTACCTTCTGGAGTCACAGACTCCGCTAACTCCGATGGCAGCCTCCGTGGAGATGCCCAGAGCTTCCATCGGCTTCTCTGGTACTTGGCCTGCTCAAAGGCACTCGCTGCTCGGATCCCAGTCCCACACGTGCCCATTCCTCACCAGCAGCAGAAGGGACGGCGGCTCTGTGCCAGGTGGGGAAGGAACGTCCTCCAGACCCACAACCCCCTGCGAAGGCTGCCACGTCTTCCACGTTCTGAGAGGCCCGAGAGGCTGGCACCTCATCAATCACAGCTCCTGGCACAATGTGTGTCTTAAGCCACCAAAGACAAGTCGGTGGTGCCTGGGCCTGCAGTTCCCTTGGGCTGGCTGCCCCTCCCCCTCCCAAACATCCTGCAGCAGAGGCGGGTCTTCACAGGGTTTGCGTGATCTCATCAACGTGACAGCCCGTTCACTGCTGTGCAAAGGAGACCAGACCGGGCACAGACCTCAGGCTGCCGTCCTGCGACATCTGTGGGGCCGTGCGGGTAGCCTGTGAGGCACTTGCAAGTCCCATTGTTGCCCCTCTCATGTGAAGGCAAATCGCTCTTGTGACACAGAGCAGGGGGTACACTGGACATCCAGCCCCGAAACCCCTCTCTCCTTTGTCAGCTGTCAGTCTGTTCTCTATGAGTCTGTTTCTATTTTGTTAGTTATTTTGTTCATTAGATTTCACATATGAGTGAAATCATATGGCATTTGTCTTTCTCTGACTGGCTTATTTCACTTAGCATAATACTCTCCACATCCATCCATGCTGTCGAAAAGGGTAAGACTTTCTTTCTTTCTTTCTTTCTTTCTTTCTTTCTTTCTTTCTTTCTTTCTTTCTTTTTTTGGTTTACAGCTGAGTAGTATTCCATTGTATAAATGTACCACAGCGTTTTTTTCCACTCACCTACTGACGGACACTTGGGCTGCTTCCAAATCTTGGCTATTGTAAATAATGCTGCTATGAACATAGGGGTGCAGATATTCTTTAGGATCAGTGTTTCAGGTTTCTTTGGATGCAGTCCCAGAAGTGAAATTGCTAGGTCATAAGGCAGTTCCATTGAAATATATATATATATATATATATATATATATATATATATATATATATATATATATATGTTTTTATTGATTTCAGAGAGAGGAAGGGAAAGGGAGAGAGGGAGAGAAACATCAATGATGAGAATCATTAATCAGCTGCCTCTTACACGCCCCCTACTGGGGATCGAGCCCAAACCCCGGTATGTGCCCTTACCTGGAATTGAACCGTGGCCTCCTGATGCATGGGATGACACTCAACCACTGAGCCAGGCTGGCCAGGCCAGGCAGTTAAATTTTAGTTTTTTGAGGAAACTCCATACTGCTTTCCACAGTGGCTGCACCAGTCTGCATTCCCACCAACAGTGCACAAGAGTTCCCTTTTCTCCACATCCTGGCCAACACGTTGTTTGTTGATTTATTGATGATAGCCATTCTGACAGGTGTGAGGTGATATCTTATCGTGGTTTTAATTTGCATTTCTCTGATGATTAGTGACATTGAGAACCTTTTCATATGTCTATTGGCCATCTGTATGTCCTCTTTGGAGAAGTGTCTATTCAGGTCCTTTGTCCATTTTTTTAATTAGATTGTTTGTTTGTTTTGGTGTTGAGTAGTATAAATTATTTATAAATTTTGGATATTGCCTTAGCTCGTTTGGCTCAGTGGATAGAGCGTCGGCCTGTGAACTGAAGGGTCCCGGATTCAACCCCTTATCAGATGTATCATTGATTAATATGTTCTCACATTCTGTGGGTTGTCTTTTCATTTTGTTGATGGTTTTCTTTGCTATGCAAAAACCTTTTAGTTTGATATAGTCCCACTTGCTTATTTTTTCGTTTCTTTCCCTTGCCCAAGGTGATATATCAGAAAAAATATCGCTACGAGAAATGTCTGAGATTTTATTGCCTATGTTTTCTTCTAGGATTTTTATGTGTTTTAGTCTAAGTCTTTAATCCATTTTGTGTTTATTCTTGTGTATGGTGTAAGAAGGTGGTCTGGTTTCACTTTTTTGCACATATCTGTCCAGTTTTCCCAACACCATTCATTGAATAGACTACTTTACCCCATTGCTTGTTCTTGCCTCTTTTGTCAAATATTAATTGGCCATAAAGGCGTAGGTTTATTTTTGGACGCTCTATTCTGCTCCATTGATATCTGTCTGTTTTTACGCCAGTACCATTCTGTTCTGATCACTGTGGCCTTGTGGAGTAGTTTGATTTCAAGTAGAGTGATTCCTCTAATTTTGTTCTTTTTTTCTCAAGGTTACTGTAGCTATTCAGGGTTGGTGTTTTTTGTTTTTTTTTGTTGTTATTCCAAAATGTTAATTTTTGGAATATTTGTTCTAGTTCTGTGAAACATACCATTGGTATCTTGATAGGAGTTGGGTTGAATTTATACATTGCTTTGTGTAGTATGGATATTTTAATGATGTTAATTCTTCTGATTCATGAGCACGGTACATGCTTCTACTTATTTGTATCTTCATCCGTTTCTTTCTTCAGTGTCTTATAACTTTTCGAGTACAGGTCTTTTACGTCCTTGGTTAAATTTATTCCTAGGTTTTGGGGTGTGTTTTTTTTTAATGCAACTGTACATGGGATTGTTTTCTTAGTTTTCCTTTCTGATAGTTCATTATTGGTTTCTGGACATCTTGTGTGAAGGTTTTCTTATTTGTTTGTTTGTTTAAAGCCTGTTAATTGCATAAAAAAGCAACCTTCCAATACAGATAGTAACCTCACCACTGATTTTTAAGCTTTTTGGAAATTTGTGACTTGTACATGCTATTTATATAAGAGCAACTTTGATTTATGCCACTGCAGTTCTTCTGTTTCCTGTGTATTTAATGATAAAATTAATTGACTTTGGTTAGGAGAGCAATATGTTGCAGTTCTAAGAAATCTCTTTTGCTTTATCTAAGGGGTCACAAAAGCTTTTTTAGCTTCATGCTACTATGTGACATAGTTTTCTAATGGACCACAGCCTAAGAGCGAACAGATATGCGACTCCATAAAATCTACTTTTCAGATGATAGAATATTTTCCTGACCTATTGTAATGTTCTGGCTCACAAACACTCATCCCTGCATTCCCACACCCCAGTACTACATGCACCTGGACTCTCATTCAGTGTTAATCTTTATGACATTATGCTAAGATGCAGCAATGTTTTATTTTTATCACAACGTTGATGCTTCAATGAATAATTTTTGAACCATTGATCCATTTTGTTACTTGGAGATACAATACAACAGCAGCCCTGAAAATGCAAATATCGTGAATGTAAGCAATTACACACAAAGGAAAATTATGTGAAAATCGCACCTGCCACCTGCATGTTAGATAAGAGGACACTGCAGTCCTTGGAATCTATGGACAACTTTTAAGAACACAATTATTAAAATTATAGCAGGATTTCTGTGAAAGTTACCGGTTTCAAATGGGTGAGATGTGTGGGTTTAAACTGTTTCTGGCTCTTTTCTACTGTGGTATAATGACATACAATATTATTTTAGCTTCCGGTGTATAACAGTGATTAGACATTTGTATACATTGCAAAATGATCACCACAATCAGTCTAGTTACCATCTGTCACCCTACAAAGTTAATTCACTGCTGTTGACCATATTCCCCATGCTGTACGTTACTAGTATATCCCCACGGCTTATTTATTTTATATCTGGAAGTTTATACCTCTTGATCCTCATCACCCAGTTTGCCCTCCCCCAACCCCAACTCCCCTTCTCTGTCAACAACCAATCAGTTCGCTTTAGGATTCAGTTTTTTTGTTTGGTTTGTTTCTTATATTTCAATATAAGTGAAATCATGCAGTATTTGTCTTTCTCTGTCTGACTTATTTCACCTAGCATAATCCCCTCCAAGTCCATCTATGTTGTCACAAATAGCAAGATTTCATTCTTTTTTATGGCTGAGTAATAGCCAATTGTGTGTGTGTGTGTGTGTGTGTGTGTGTGTGTGTGTGTAACATTTTGTTTATCCATTTTTCCATTGATGGACACTTAGGCTATTTCCATATCTTGACTATTGTAAATAACACTGAATGAACATAGGATACATATAGTGCATCAGATTTGTGTTTTCATTTTCTTTGGATAGATACCCAGAAGTGGGGTGGTTGGGTCATATGGGAGCTTTCTTTTCATTTACACCTGCATAGGATATAATATTCCATTCCTTAACTTTTAGTCTATGTGTGTTCTTACTCCTGAAGTGAGTCTTTTGTAGGCAGCATATAGATGCGCCTTATTTTTTTAATTCACTCAGACACTTTGTGTCTTTTGATTGGAGAATTTAGTCCATTTACATGTAGAGTAAATATTAGTAGGTATGTACTTATTGCCATTTTGTTCATTGTTTTTGTCGTTCCTCTCTCTCTCTCTCTCTCTCTCTCTCTCTCTCTCTCTCTCTCTCTCATTCCCTTGTGGTTTAATTACTTTCTTTACTTTAGATTTCTTTTTATCTACTATATGATTTTGCTTTGTGGTTATTGTGAGGTTCACATATAATATGCCATGTATATAACAGCATATTTTAAGTTGATAGAAATTTAAATGTGAACACATTTCAAAACTCTAGATTTTTACTCTCCTTCCCCATAAATTTTGTGGGGTTTTTTTGGATGTCATGTTTTATATCTTTTTACGTATCCCTTAACTAATTATTGTAGTTTTAGTTAATTTAACTACTTTTGTCTTTTAACCTCGATACTAGCTTTATCAGTGATTATCCCACTACTTTTACTACATATTACCTTTACCAGAGAGGAATTTACTTTTGTATGTTTTCTTTGTTATTAATTAGTGCCATTGTTTTTTTAGCTTAAAGAAGTCCCTATAACATTTCTTGTAAGGCTGGTTTTGTGGTGATTAACTCCTTTAGCATTTGCTTGTCTGGAAAACTCTAACTCTCCTTCGATTCTGAATGGTAACTTTTCTGGGTAGAGTATTCTTGGTGGAAGTTTTCTCCTTTCAGCACTTTATAATGTCTCTCCCTTCTGGCCTTCAAAACTTCTGCTGAGCTCTGGCCCAGTGACTCAGTTGGTTGGAATGTCACCCCGTACACCACAAAGGTTGCAGGTTTGATTCCAGGTCAGGGCACATACTTAGGATTTGGGTTCCACCCCTGGTCAGGGTGTGTACAAGAGGCAACTGATCGATGTTTCTCTCTCACATTAATGTTTCTCTCTCTCCCGCTTCCTATCTCTCTAAAATCAATAAAACATATATTTGGGTGAGGATTAAAAATTTTTTTTCTGCTGAAAAATTTGCTGATAGCATTATGGGATTTCCTTTGCATGTAACAAGTTGCTTTTGTCTTACTGCTCTCATAATTCTCTATCTTTAACTTATATTGTGTCTTGGTGTGGATATCCAAGATTTTTCTACGTGTTAGGTGCAATAGCTACCTCTCTGTCTTGAAGAAGTGGCCTTGTGTAGGTGATGAAACTTGTCATTCAACCTTGCCCTAGCTCTTGGTTATCTCTCAAAACTTTGTGATTGTCTAAACACCTTGATTTATTCTTAATAGTCCCCCACTGTTGAGGATGTGCTAAGTCTTGTCAATATTCCAAGGTGAGGACTCTCATTTGACACTTAGTTTCCGGCTGATTGGAAGCTAGACCTTCAGGCAGCAGGTTTTTTTTTGTTTGTTTGTTGTGGTTTTAAAAAAAATATTTTTATTGATTTCAGAGAGGAAGGGAGAGAGAGAGAAACATCGATGACAAGAGAGAATCATTGATTGGCTGCCTCCTGCATGCCCGCTACTGGGGATCAAGCCTGCAACCTGGGCATGTGCCCTTGACCGGGATCGAACCTGGGACCCTTCAATCGCAGGCCAACGCTCTATCCACTGAGCCAAAGCGGTTAGGGCGAGGCAGCAGTTTTTAAAGTATGAAAATAAACACACTTCTGCGGGGCTGCAGTAAGAAGCCCTGATAGTCTCCAGGCCAGGAGATCTGGGGGTGTCCCCTGGCTGACAATTGCAAAACTCAGGGCTCCAGATGAGTTTATAACAGTGATGGCTAACCTATGACACACGTGTCAGCACTGACACGCGTAGCCATTTCTGATGAAACGCGGCCACATGCCGAGGATGAAACATTTGCTGCTCCTGAGGATGAAACATTTGTGACTAGAGTCTTGGAGTTAGTTTTTTCCTCAAAGTGACACACTACCCGAGTTATGCTCAGTTTTTTGGCGAAGTTTGACACACCAAGCTCAAAAGGTTGCCCATCACTTACCTATGCAGTGGTTCTCAACTTTTCTCATGCCGCGGCCCTTTAATACAGTTCCTCATGCGGTGGTGACCCCCAACCATAAAATTATTTTCATTGCTACTTCATAACTGTAATTTTGCTACTGTTATGAATCGTAATGTAAATATCTGTGTTTTCCGATGGTCTTAGGCAACCCACAGGTTGAGAACCGCTGCTGTAGAGCCTAAGACCATCGGAAAACACAGATATTTACATTACGATTCATAACAGTAGCAAAATTACAGTTATGAAGTAGCAACGAAAATAATTTTATGGTTGGGGGTCACCACAACGTGAGGAACTGTATTAAAGGGCCGCGGCCTTAGGAAGGTGGAGAGCCACTGACCTACAGCCTGAGTGCTTCTCACACTTCTGCTCTGCACGCATCCTGGGCGAGCGAGGCCACAGGCAGGCGCCCACGGGGAGTCTCAGTGCCCTCGAGCGCTGTGGGCCTCACTGGTTTTCTAAGCCAGGGGTTCGGGGCTTGTCTCTTCGGTGCGGGTCCCAGGGCTGAGCCTGTTAGAGGCCCGGCACTGGTGAGATCCGCCCGCCTCTGCCTCTCCTTCCCTTCCCGCCGTGGTCCTTCCTCTGTGGTCATGGAGGAGCAGGCCATCTGCTTCCCAGGGCCTTTTCAGAGGGAAGTGGTCCCACACAGCTGTAGACTCGGTGTGCTGGGAGGGCGTGAGCGCAGGGTCTTCCCATGCACCACTGGGACCCCTCCGTTTCTTGCTTTTTTTTCCTCTAAAACTTAGCACTTAGGACCTGGCCGGGGGCTCGGTTGGTTGGAGCATTGCCCCGTACACCACAAGGTTGCGGGTTCGATTCCTGGTCAGGGCACACACCCACGTTGCAGGTTTGATCCCAGGTCAGGGCACACACAGGAAGCAACTGATGGATCTCTCTCTCTCTCTCTCTCCCCCCCCTTCTTTTGCTCTAACATCAATAAGCATTTCCTTGGGTGAGGAAGGAAATGAATAAATAAGTAAATACAAAGCCTTAGCACATAGGAGACAGTGGAGACCACCAGAGGCTGGTGGAACACACTGAGAAATAGCACTCTACAGCCAGGTTCCAGTGAAGTCTAGTCTGGAGCCCACCAGGAGGCTATTGTATGGTAACTGGCCTTCTGGAGGCTCCAAAGCTTCCAAATCCAACAGGCGTTTGGACCCGAAGATGGCGGCTGGGGTATTGCTGGGCGGAGGGGAAGGGCCACTTTCTAGCATTCCCTCAGATCACATGATCAACTGCGTCCCCTTCTTTCTTTCCAATGAAAACATCCTCCTGGCCTGAGCCTCCGTGTGGTGGCAGCAACAGGGGCTCTCTCCCGGGCAGGGAGGTGTTGGCTCCCAGCGCAGCGCCAGGCACCGCTTTGAGCTTTATGCCGGGATGAGTGGCACAATAATAACCTTGTCGGGGGCAGCAGGCCCCTCAGATAGGACTTCAGAGTCTCCCCGATCACCAGCCACATACAAACAGTGTCAACGCATCCCGGGATTTGTACAAAACATCTGTGTGTTGGTTCTTTCCAGATGGAAATGTAGCCACGAAGCGCTGCCCCTCTCCTTGCCACCCCGCCCCCTCAGCCCTATCTGGTTCCCAGCAGTGCCATCCTGAGAATGGAATGAGTAGATTAAGAGGTCAGGCTAGCCGAAACCGGTTTGGCTCAGTGGATAGAGCGTCGGTCTGCGGACTGGAGGGTCCCAGGTTTGATTCCGGTCAAGGGCATGTACATTGGTTGTGGGCACATCCCCCGGTTGGGGCGGGGGGGGGGGGTGCAGGAGGCAGCTGGTCAATGTCTCTCTCTCATCGATGTTTCTGGCTCTCTGTCCCTCTCCCTTCCTCTCTGTGAAAAATCAATAAAATATATTAAAAAAAAAAAAAAAGAGGTCAGGCTACCCCGTTTATAACCCTAATTGTCTAACTGCCTGGTCCTGGCCCCAGGCCCCGGGGCTGGCCGGCGTCTACCATGATGCGGGGACTGCATGAGCGTCATTTCCAGGACTCACGTCCATAAAAGGCATTAACTTTAGGTCTTTGACATGCTTCCCAGGAAAGGCACATGCATCTTTTTGCACAAAGTGTTAATGCACATATTTAAAATGTGCAATTTTTAGAATTACTAGTATGTTCTGGCATTTATTCATTTGCTATCTTTAGAGCCTCAAAGAGACCCTGAAGCCGGGCGAGCCGGAGTGGCACTGGGGACACCGCCCCTCCCGGGGCAGGGCAGTCTTCCCTCGTGGCCAGCTGTCCCCTGGTCCTGCAGCAGATGCTCCAACGCCCGTCTTCTGGAACGAGAGCTGGCCCCCGACATCCAGCCGGGTAGTCTGGCTGTTGTTATCCTGTGATCAAGGGGGAGCCACTGAAGATGGATGAGAATGAGTGACTTGTTCAAGACCGTATTTTAGGGGGTTGCCAGAGGGAAGGAGGTAGGGGTGAGGGGGGAAGGGGGCCTAATACACGGTGACAGAAGATGATTTGACTTTGGGTGGTAGGCACACAGGGCGATATACAGATCTTGTATCATAGAAATGTACACTTGAAACCTACATGATCCTATCAACCGTCAGCCCAATAAATTTCTTTTTTTTAATCACGAAAAACAATACTGGATTTTAGCGAGATCATTGGTGGCCTGTGGGGGAAGGGAGAATGGAGCCGGGGGACTATGGTCCGTGTATGTCTAGGTAGAAATTTCAAGCCATGTGCTCTGGGAGCAGGGCAGGATCCTGCCCTGGAGTTTCCATCTGGAGCTTTGACAAGACAAACGGTCCTTCCCAGGGAGACACTGTGTGCAAATGAACTTCATCCCCCCAAAGAGAGAAGCCGCCTGAGGCCAGCCTCCTCCTGGGGGACATTTGTCCCCTCACGGCGGGCGGGCGGGCGGGGAGAGTAAAAGGGCCAGGACACCTCTGAGGGAGTTTCTTTCTTTCTTTTTTTTTAATAATAATAATAATAATAATAATAATAATATATATATATAATATATATTTATTGTTTAAAGTATTACAAACAGTAGTACATATGTTTCCTTTTTCCCCCCATTGACCTTCCCCCAGCCTCCCCTACCTGCCGGCACACGCCCTCACCCCCCCCAGTGTCTTGTGTCCATTGGTTGTGCTTACATGCATGCATACAAGTCCTTCGGGTGATCTCTTACCTCCCCCCAACCCTCCCCAGCCTTCCCGCTGTTGTTCGACAGTCTGTCCGATGCTCCTCTGCCTCTGTATCGATTTTAGTTCCTCAGGAGGGAGTTTCTTATTGGCCACCTTGGGGGTCCGAGGGCCCACTCCCTGGGGCAGCTTGTCCATTTGCTTCCGCCATCATCTCCTTGTACTGACGTTTAAAGAAGCCGACCTGCAGGGGAGGAGGGAGGGGAAGGTCAGGGAGTCCAGTGGGAGAGGGGGAAAGAGGTGATGGGGAAGGGGAGGGACCACCATTCAGGGGCCCCTGCGATGTCCAAGCAGTGCCGTTAGACTGGACCAGAGTTCTGTGAGCTGGTAATTACCTTTACAGTGTGAAGCAAGACCCAGCGTGGACCTGGCACTTGCCTAGTCACAGAGAGAATCCATGGTGGTGTCCACATCAAACCCAGGGCAGTGCTTTCCATGTTATAACTAGAGGCCCGGTGCATGGATTCGTGCACCAGAGGGTCCCTTGGCGTGGCCTGCGGGGATCAGGCCAAAACCGGCAGTCCAACTCCGCCTACCGCTCCTGCCTGCTGCTCCTGCTCATCCTGGCCCCGCTGTGCCTGCCACAGGCTTGCCCAGCCGTGAGCCCTGCGTCTGGCACCCATCTGTCAGCTGAGCGGCGCTCCCGCTGTGTGAGCGCACTGACCACCAGGGGGCAGCTCCTGCATTGAGCATCTGCCCCCCTGGTGGTCAGTGCGCATCATAGCGACCGGTTGTTCGGTCGCTTAGGCTTTTATATATATAGATTTGCTGTCAAGGGAAACGCGTACAAAGGCAGAGACGAGTGGGAAAGAGAGGGGAGAGACTAAAGGAGGCCTGAGAACAGGGAGGAGGCACACATGGAGGACAGTGGGGACGGCTGATGTCAGAGGTGGAAGAGGCTCTCTCGCACGCAGTGACTGAGCGAGAACGGGTGCCCGCCTCCAAGGTGAGCGCTGTCTTATGCTGTGAAGAGTGGGAGCACGTGCTGGGGGTCAGGAGGCGAGCACGCACCTTGTACAGTGTGAACGTGATGAGAGCCAGCAGCACCAGTCCTCCCACAGAGCTGCCCACAATGAGGGGCACGGGGTTGTGGACCTCCTGCTTCTCCAGCACCACCTCCGCCTGGAAGGAGGTGACCCCATCAGAAAGCATCGGGCCTCTGGCTGCCCGGGGCTCCTCCCAGGCTCTCCTCCCCTAACCTCCTCCCCTGCCTCCCCAGGCCAGACTCCTGGGCTGAGCTACAGAAGCCCTCGGGGGTTTAGGGACATCTGTCCCACCCCGGGATCTTCACCCCCCGCCTCCCTCCAGGCCGTGAGCCCCCACCGGCACACGGATTCAGCATCAGAGCCTCTCACCACCTGGCTGCTGCCTCCCACACGGTCGCTACCTGGGCTCTCAGAAACGCCTCCTGGCCCGGGAGCTGGGCGTACACGGCTCTGTCGAACGTGATTTCCGCCACGCTCACGACCGACACCTTCTTCTGCTGCGTCTGCAGAGGGCAGGGGAGCTGGCAGCCGGCTCTGGGGAAAGCGGGGCGCCAGGGAGATGCCCTCGCTCCCCGGAGGCCGGCACAGACATTCGGGGACCGCCCGGGGCTGGGGCAGGGGCTCTGCCGCTGGGCCCACACACCTGGCTGACCCAGCCGAAGCTGAGGTTGCCCTTCAGGATGAAGTCAAGTTCCTCCTGGATGCCGAAGGAGGGGACGTCACAGCGGAACCTCCGGCAGGCGGCGGCCGAGCAGTCCTAGGGACAGGAAGTAGGTCAGCCCAGGGGGGCGGGGTGTGTGTGTGAAGGCAGAAGATAGCATTAAAGTGTCTGATTTAAGGGAGCAGCCACATCCGAATTCAGGAATGCCGCGCAGCAGACATCCCTCTGCACGTCACACGGACTCCTGAATTCAGCCCCTCTGACGTGTGGCGGAAAGTGGGGGGCAGCCCGTCCCCCTCACCAGCACGGAGTTCTTCTGGATGTGGGCCCGGGGGTTGGACTCTGTGGGCACCGTTCTCTCTGAAGAGCAGCGCATCGGTGGGTTCTAGGAAGACACAGGACAGGCGTCTCGGCGGGGGCCTTGGGGATCGGGAGGGACACAGGAACCCAGGCAGAGGCCCGAGTGGGGGAGCCGCACACAGTCCCCGCGCACCTGGGGGTGGAGGATCTCCAGCTCTGTCCACACAGCCACCTGGCTCAGCTCCACGGGCACCGAGAACTGGATGCTGACCGGCAGGTCCCTCTGTCCCAGGTTGTTCACCTGCACAGAGGGCAGCGAGGGCGAAGCGTGCCCAACCCACAGCCCGCCCCGCTCCCTGGCTGTGGCCGCAGCCCCGGCCGGAGCCGCGTCCTCACCTGGTATCGGAGCTGGGCCCCGCGGCTCCCCTCCTCCTCGGAGGCCGAGAAGTTGAGGTACTTGGTGGAGTCCTCGTGGCTGGGAGAGAAGAGGCATGGGTGGGTTGAAGTTGCCCGGGGCCTTGGCCGTCCCGGGTGAGGGGTGTGGCTGACCTGAGGAGTGGGAAGGGTAGGGAGCGGGGCTGGGCGTCCGGCTGGGTGCTCGCAGAAGCTGCCCGCGGAGGACACTGCCCAGGGGGCCGGGCAGGGGGGCCGTTAGAGGGCAGAGGCTCTGCAGAGGTCACACCGTGTGCCTGCCTGTGGGTGCCCGTGAGGCGTGCTAGCCCAGCGCACGCTCCCAGACAAGCTCAGAGCCCGCACTGCCGGCTGCCGGGAGCCCGGCATGAGGTGCGGGGGAGAGTGTGGGGCTCTGGGCAGGAGGAGGGCAGCCGACGAGGCACGCGGGTGGACGTAGCAGGGTGGTGCACCCAGCCTAAGCCCCATGGCCTGTCCCATACCACAAGCGCATACATCCCGAGGGGCAGGGTCTATGTGTGGTGGTGATCACACAAAAGAGGCTCAATAAAGCTTTGTTGAAGTCAAATGTATGAAAAATGTTCAACATCAAAAATTCTTAGGAAAATGGATTTAAAATGAAAGCCAGCACCTACCCCTCATCATCCACCCCTCCTTGGGCAGTCTACCCCTCAGCATCCACCCCTCCTGGGGCAGCATCTACCCCTCAGCATCCACCCCTCCTTGGGCAGCACCTACCCCTCAGCATCCACCCCTCCTGGGGCAGTCTACCCCTCAGCATCCACCCCTCCTGGGGCAGCATCTACCCCTCAGCATCCACCCCTCCTTGGGCAGCACCTACCCCTCAGCATCCACCCCTCCTGGGGCAGCACCTACCCCTCATCATCCACCCCTCCTTGGGCAGTATACCCCTCATCATCCACCCCTCCTTGGGCAGTATACCCCTCAGCATCCACCCCTCCTTGGGCAGTCTACCCCTCAGCATCCACCCCTTCTTGGGCAGCACCTACCCCTCATCATCCACCCCTCCTTGGGCAGCACCTACCCCTCATCATCCACCCCTCCTTGGGCAGCACCTACCCCTCATCATCCACCCCTCCTTGGGCAGTCTACCCCTCATCATCCACCCCTCCTTGGGCAGTATACCCCTCATCATCCACCCCTCCTTGGGCAGTCTACCCCTCAGCATCCACCCCTCCTTGGGCAGTCTACCCCTCAGCATCCACCCCTCCTGGGGCAGCACCTACCCCTCAGCATCCACCCCTCCTGGGGCAGCACCTACCCCTCACCATCCACCCCTCCGTGGGCAGCACCTACCCCTCAGCATCCACCCCTCCTTGGGCAGCATCTGTGGCTTTTCCCTACCCCCCTCACCCCCGGAAAAGGCAGAGTGTCTCTCCCTACCCTTCCCAAGGGGCCTGGGGAAGGGAGGAGGAGTGGTTCTACAAGCCCTTTGAGGTAAAAGCTGTTCCTGGCAATGAAGAATTGTCCACCCAAATGCCAAGGGCCACGGCCAATGCCACAGGACCTGCAATGCTGAGCTGAGGCCTCCCCTGACAGGAGCCTCCACCCCCTCCTAGAAGCTCACAAAGCCTCAGGCTCCGGAACCACAGAGAGGCCCTGGGTAAGGCTCTGCTCTAGATCAGGGTAACCTCACCCCCAGTGGGGCGGTGAGAACCTGGAAGACAGAGACGTCTCTCACATCTCTTACGGAATCCAGGACAGTCCTGGGGCTTTGGAGAAAGCCTCTGAGAACTATAGCCTCTGTTAAATGTAGCGTGTAGTGATAACGTCACTTCCTGTTGTCAGAGCTAGCCCACAATAAACACTCGGGTTCATTAGCAAGTGCTGCTAGCAGATGTCATCTAAGGACTGGACGGGGAGTGGTAGAACCTCAGTATCCCAGGTGTTGGGGGCCGCAGGGACTGAGAACCCCCCAGCCCCGTCAGAGCGATGGGAAGGACCCTGCTCGGGTCCTGGTGTGGCACCTGCTGATCACGGTGTAGACGGCGTACTTCACCGGGAGCTCCAGCTGGGAGGTGGTCCTGCTGGTCCGGGGGGAGTTGTTCTCGCTGGAGGAAGAGGAGGAGCATTGGCAGGAGCCCCTGAAGAGGAGGCGGGGCGCGAGGGTGTTCGGACCTGTGCCTGGCCCTGCTCACCTGCTCACATTGGCCGTCAGAAGCAGCCGGTCTCCCAGCATGGCCTTGGGGGAGACGTCAAAGGTGGCCACGAAGGTGACCTGAGGAAGAGGCGGGCGTGGGGTTGGAGGCGGAGGTCACGGAGCCCTGAGCCTGGGCGGGGGCAGGGAAGTGGGAGACAGCTGACCTGAGCGCCCGCGCGGAAGATGATGTGTTTGAGGCTGCAGCTGGTGCTCCAGGAGTCCTGGCTCCCGGCTGGGGCGCTGTCACAGGCCAGGCGCAGGGAGCGTGACTGCGGCCGGCTCTGAGCAAGGGCAGGGGGATGGCAGGTGAGCGTTTGTCAGTGTCCCAAAGAGACGCCATGATGGAGTGACAGTTTCCTGGAATCCTCCCTAAGATTATGTTGTGTGTTGTTGTTTTTTAAATCTTTAGACACTATCTGTCTGGTCAAATTTCTCCCTAATGTAGAAATCTCAGATTTATTAAAGTTTCCCCCCTTTTTATTTATTGTTATTTTTAACAGGCTTTCTGTTATGGAGATTTTCAAACATGCTCAAAAGTAGAGAGACTAGATAAATCAAGCCCCATATACCCATCACTCAGCTTAAATGGGCAACATTTTCCTACTTTTGTTTTATTCAGCTGCTTCTCCACCTTTTTTCTGAGTAATTTAAAGCACATTCTGAATATCACATTGTTTCACCCAGAAATTCCTCAATATATACCACCGACCGCAAGACTCAACAACTCACGCCCGGCAACATAAGCAACCACTCCTTAATGTCAGCCAGTATCCGGGGCATGTGCAGTCTTCCTAGGCCAGTGGTCGGCAAACTCATTAGTCAACAGAGCCAAATATCAACAGCACAACGATGGAAATTTCTTTTGAGAGCCAAATGTTTTAAACTTAAACTATACAGGTAGGTACATTGTTGTTAACTTAATTAGGGTCCTCCTAAGCTGGCCTTTGCTAAAAACTCAAGGGGCCAAAGAGCCGCATGTGGCTCGCGAGCCGCAGTTTGCCAACCACTGTCCTAGGTTGTCGCCAAAGATGCTGTTTTACAGCTCATTTTAAAAGTAAATACCCAACAGCGGCCCACGTGTTGCATTTGGTTGGTGTGTCTAGAAGTACTGCCAGTGCTGGGGCTCTCACCCCGGCGCAGCTGGATCTCGCCATTTCTAGTGCGTCCCTTTGAACGTTAACCAAAAGATGACCCCGTTGGGAATGCATGCCTGAGAGAGACATAAGAGACCAACCAACCAAATGTAATGTATAGGCCCAGGTTAGATGCTGGTTCCAATAAATCAGGTATAAATAAAAAGATATTTTTGAGACTAAGGAAATTTTATTATGAATCCTTTGCTTCACTGGATGCGATAATGGTATTGGGTCATGTGGGATGTGGGGACAGTCCAGAACTATAGGGGGAAAGAGAGAGGAGTGACATGATGTCTGGGACTTCTCTTAAAATATTTCAGCAAACAGAGGCGGGGGGGGGAGCCAGATGAAATAAATACAGCAAAATGTTGATAATGGTTGAATCTGGGTGATAACGTTTTTGAGAGGTTTGTTGATCTTCTCTCTACTTTTATAAATGCTTAACATTTTTTGTAAAATTTTCGTTGAAAATCTGTCTCACTTTGGTCCTAGCTCTGTCTTCCAGAGCTGGTATTGCCAAACGGTAGCCCAAACACCACTGTTTATAGAGGACGTTCTGTTGGCGCTCATTCGCTTACGTCTTGTCAATGGCTGCTCTCACTCGACACCAGCAGAGCTCAGCAGATGTGACAGACGCGCTATGGCCCACCAAGCTGAAATATTCACTTTCTAGCTCTTCAGAGAAAAAGCAGGCCAAGACCTGATCTAGAGTAACCAATAAATTTAACCCCTGCTTCTACAAGACAGTGTTTAAAATATTTGAAGGTCGAGGTAGGTTTTCCTTTAAGAGAAGAATATTGATAGGATATTACAAAATATGTGGACTACAAAAAAGTTGCGGGCAGAGTCCCCCCTCTCTCCACATTAGCAGCCTGCTGGGCACTCATTCCTAATAGTAAGTGTCCTTGAAACGTGAGGCCCGGGGTTGCGCACAACATGAGCAAGCCCCAGATGGCACAACCGTGTCTCTCCGACCAGGATCAGCCCAGATTCTGGGTCTATGAGAGGCTGCCGAGCAATGGCAGCCCCAGCCTGAGCTTTGAACGGGAGTCTCTGCTGATGCCCAGCCATTAGCTTGTTCCCCAGAGGGATTAATACCTGGCTCACTGCCACACGTCGGTAAGACAGCCCTGGCGGGTAGGAGAAGGTGACTGTGGTCCCGTAGGAGTCCTCACCAGCATTCCACACTTTCACTCCCATGTTCAGCTCCAGGTTGCTCCCCACCACCAGGGTCTCCAAGCTGGGGGTTGGGGTGGAGGGCAGGAGATGAGCCTATGACCAGGGCTAGAAATGGTGTGGGGACGAAACACAGAGTGGAGAGGTGGGGGGCCCCGGGGCCTGGGATGTCTGGTTTCTGAGCACAGGGTGGGGATGTTAGGGAGAGCCAGACAGCAGCTCTAGGTCCCACGAGAGGGGCTGGGGGACCAGGGCAGGTCTAAGGAGGTGGAAGCTCACCCAGAGGCGTCAACGGTGATGCCAAGGTCGTCCTGGCAGACATGGTCGTCTCCACAGTTCTTCTCAAAGGGGAGCTGAGAGGGAAGGCAACGCGGGGTTTCTCCAAGGCCTGGAGGCCACACCCCACTGCCCCCTGAAGATCCCAACCTGAGACTCACAGAGG
Organism: Cnephaeus nilssonii; assembly: GCF_951640355.1. NCBI lineage: Eukaryota > Metazoa > Chordata > Mammalia > Chiroptera > Vespertilionidae > Cnephaeus > Cnephaeus nilssonii. Next base: position 9,446,392 of record NC_137073.1, read on the forward strand.
CCGTGAGGTATCTGGGGGTGTCCGGAGCCAGCATGGGCTGGAGGTTTCCAAGGGAAGGGATGGGCTTGCCCACCAGGGAGAAATTGAGACTCAGGGTGATGGGGATCATCGAGTCCTCCACGCAAGCCTACAAGGCGGACATTGAGGAGAGCAGGAGGCTCAGGGCAGCACCCTCAGTCACTAGCTGTGCCCGTCTCCTCATCTATGAAATGGGGTAACAGTGATGCCTACCTGCGCTGGGGAAACGCTCATTGCTAAGATTCCACCTTGAGAATCCTCTGCTGGGCTTGCCCTCTGCCTTGATCTCCCTTCCCCCAGCCTCCCACAGCTCAGCCTACTCAGGGTCTTCGCAACCTCCCTGCTCAGAGAGGCCTCAGGACCCTCTGCTGTCTCCCTGGCTTCATCCTTCTTCACAGCATTCACCACTACCTGACCCCTGTTACCTAGGAACCGGATTATTTTTGCTCTCTCCCCGGCCTGCCCTCTGGGCGTGGACTGTTTTGTCCCCTGTGGTGTCCCTAGCACCGAGGACAGGGTCTGTCTCAGAGGAACGGCTTGATGCAGGAATCCCAGCCCACCGCTCTAGTTCTCTGAAGCAGCCGAGCGCGTCTCTGCCATGCAGCTGTGTGATTTCTGGCAGCCGCAGCCCACCCCTCCATTCATTCATTCACCCAGCCACGGACCCACTCACTTATCTGGCTAAGAAATGTTAAGCTCCTCCTGCATGCGAGGCGACGCCAGGACCAGAACACACTGGTTCTTTCCCTGCCCGGCCACTGCCAGCCTCAGCACCACCCCGTCCCCAGCACCCAAGACCCTCACCGGGAGCAGCAGCTTCACTTCCTCGCAGTGCTGTCTCAGATCAAGAAGTCTGACACGAGTCAGATGCCGCGTGTTGGTCTCCTTGAAGATGGCACGGGGACTCAGGCGGCCAGGGTCAAGGGTCAGGTCAAAGGTCACATCACTTTGGAGGTTACCTATCGGGGGAAGTAGAGGGTGGGGAGGGCTGAGAGAACCAGGAACTCCCCAGGTGGGCACGGGGCAAGGCAGGAGACGGGAGTCCTGGGCCAGAGAGGACTCACTCAGCCGCGTCCTGGGGCTTTCGTGGACACGAAGGCAGACTCGGGCATCAGCCAGGTCCCGGATGGAGGCTGTGTGCTCCCGACACTCGAACACAGACCTCGCGATCTCGGTGGGTGTTGTGCGGATGTCCACCCACACCCTGAGCACAGGTCTGGTCCTGTGGGCACAATGCCAGCCCTTGGTCCCAGGAGGGCAACCTGGGGTGGGTGAGGAGACTGCTGTGCTGGGTAGACCTAGGGACCACCGGGGGAGTGCCTGGGGAAGGCTGTTCTCACCTGAGCAGCAGTGCGTGCCCCTGGGCCCCCACGGCCAGGTCCACAAGGCCGTCCAGGGTGAGGTCCTGACCCCCGCTCAGCGACTGCCCGAAGTGCTGGAGCCTGGGGGACAGCCGGGAGCCTTCGATCCTCTGGTGAGAGGGGCGGGCAAGCCAGTTTGGGGGTGAGAAAAACGAGTTGGAAATCAGCAACAGGAGGAACGGGGAGGTAGGAACGACAGGGACAGAAGGGGTGAGGAGTGAAAAGATGTCACCATGAAGGGCCCTCAAAGGAGGTGAGTGGCCATGATGACTAGAGCAAGGAAAGGAGGTTCGGGGCCGCGGGGACGCACGGTTCTCAGCAAAGCCTCTCGCCCCCTTTTTTTTTTTTTTTTTTAACATATTTTATTGATTTTTTAGAGAGAGGAAGAGAGAGGGACAGAGTTAGAAACATCGGTGAGAGAGAAACATCGATCAGCCTCCTCCTGCACTCCTCCTACTGGGGAAGTGCCCGCAACCAAGGTACATGCCCCTGACTGGAATCGAACCTGGGACCCTTCAGTCCACAGGCTGATGCTCTATCCACTGAGCCAAACCAGTTAGGGCAGTGGTCGGCAAACTCATTAGTCAACAGAGCCGCAGTTTGCCAACCACTGAGTTAGGGCATGCCCTCTTCTTAAAGTTCCAAGCTCTTTGAAGCCCTTCAGTTGTTAAGCTGTACCGACCGTAATTGATTATAAGGTAACACCTACTATGCGCCAGGCACATATGCATATGTCACCATAGACGTGCTACGTGCCGCCTATGTACTGACTCATGCAATCCTCACAGCAGCGGCCTGGGAAGGCTGGCTTCTTGTCGCCACCGTGGCCAGCGGAGGAGCGCAGCACAGACAGGTGAGCAGTGGCCACGGCCACGTCTCTGAGACAAAATTCCCACACCGTGCAGTTCACCCGTTTAAAGTACACAGCTCCACGTTTCCAGGATGTTCAGTTAGGCGACCACCAACGAATCAATTTTAGAACATTTTCATCACCCCAAAAAGAAGCCATACGCCTGAGCAGTCACCCCGACGTCCCTCATATCTGGCCCCAGCCCCTGACGACCACTAACCTACGTTCTATCTTCGTGGACCCCCGTTCTGGAGCTAATATAAATGGAGCCAGATCCAGGTGGCCTCTGTGCGGGCTCCTCTCTCTCAGCATCATGCTTTCAAGGCCATCCATGCTGTAGATGTGCCAGCCCCTCGCCCCTGTTTACGGCGGAATACCCTCCACTGCGGGGCCACACCACCTTTGTGTGTCTGCTCGCTCGCGGATGGGCACGGGAGCTGTTCCGCCTTGGGTCATTGTGATAACGCTATAGGAACATTTGCTGTACCGTTTTGTGTAAACGTGTTTGCAGTTCTCTTGGGCAGAGTCGCTGGGTCGTACAATGCCTCCTGCCGCAGCTCTCAGGACCTGCCCGTCTGTGGTCCAAGGCAGCTGCACCGGGTCCCCTACCCCCTTTCCCTCCCTTCGAGGCTTACGAGGGCATCCCGCCCACACTTGCTGTTGCCTCTCTCCATTCTAGCCCCCCACCCCGACCCGGCGGGTGTGAACTGGTGTCTCACTGTGGCTTTAATTAGCTGATGACTGACGCTGCCTGCTGGTCCTTTGTAGATCATCTTTGGCGAAGTGTCTCCTCAGCCCTTCGCCTGTTTTTATTGGGGACTTCATTGACTTTACAGGGGAAGCAGCCCCCCTCCGAGGGAGCCCGGCCCCACTGGGTGGGGGGCTCCTGTCTAGGTGGGCATTTGCAGGATTACCGATGGCAGCAGGGAATGAAGTCGTGTAGCCTCCGGGAGGTGAAGGGGTGCGTGGACAGGCAGGCTGAGCCACCAGCCCAAAGTGACTGGCAGCGCGTTAGAAGCAGGAGACCGAACCGCCCTCATCCCCATTCCCGATCCACTGTAAACCTTGGACAAGCCCCGTCACTGACTTCTCCAGACCCCAGACTCCATCTCTGACACGGCTGGCTGGCGCCGGGCATGGGCCGCTGGGGGATTAAAAGTCCTGGACGGAGAACCCACCCAAGTACGAAGTCTCCATCGAACGCTTCCGTTTCTCACGCCCCACAGAGTTTGTTCGCTGCACAGAGAAGCCCGTGGTGGGCACAGGAGGCCAGAGGTGGTGACAGACTTTTCCGGGTGGCAGCGTGGGACAGGGAGGAGCAAGGGGAAGGCAGTCGGAGTGACAGGATCTGCAACGGGCCTCACCTGGCTGTGGGAGGGGCTGACGCCCAGCCCCGAGGTCCCATGGAACAGGTACACAGCACCCCGGTTCTCCTGCTCCCCCGGGGCCCCGATGGCCACGTCCATCAGCTTGTCCCCATTCACGTCCCCCAGCGCGGTCAGGGCTGCCCCAAAGCGGCCCCAGGGGTGGCCCTGCTCCCCACGGAGAACGGCCTGGCACTGCCACCTGGCCCTCTGCAGAACAGAAACAGCGCCAGTCCCACCCCGGGCACCCCCTCCACCCCACACCCAGGCCCCGCCCAGCCAGGTCTCCTCAGCCACTCACCCCCCGGGGCAAGGGGCACACAGACACCCGGCCCCCCCGGGTCGGCTCGTAGTAATGGGGAGCCCCGATGAGGACCAGGTCGGAGTTGCCATCTCTGTCCACGTCCACGGAGCAGAGGGAGGCCCCGAAGTAGGAGCCAATCTGGAGGGCAGAGCCTCGAGTCACCCTGTCTGCCCTGGCGCAGGGTACCCTCTGGGCAGGTCCTGCCTCTCCCTGGGCACCAGGACCTCCCGCCAAGAGTCCCGAACCCCTTCATCTGCTCCCTCCTCCCTGGAGACCCCGCCCCCCTCAGGGTCCTCCACACCCAACCTGGGTCCCTGGGACTTCAGCCTTCGGCCTCCACTGCCCGGCCGCCTGGGTGAAGATGACGGCCTTCCCGGTGTGCTGATGGCGGGGGGCCCCCAGGACCAGGCTCTGCACCCCCTTCCAAAGGGCCAGCTCCGTGGAGTAACCTGAGGGGCTGGGCCTCAGCACAAAGGCCGCCTCCAACCCCCCCACCCCCCCCCCCGGCCCCTGCCCCCCAGGCAGCTCATCTCCCGCCTGTCCTCACAGCCAAAGCCTCTTCTCACCCAGGTAGGAGTCCGCCATGTCCACATTCTCCTGAGACATGTTGATGAAGGTGGGTTTCATATTTTCGGGGTACAGGAAGGCACCTCCAGACCAGCTGAAGCTTCCCACAGCGCCCAGAACGGGTCCGTCCTGGGAGAAAGTCCTGGGGCTGAGCCGGGCGAGGAGAGAGCAACTCCACAGCAGCCCACCCCTGACACCCACCTCACCTGCCTCCTCCCTGCCCCCCTCACCCCACACCCACCTCACCTGCCTCCTCCCTGCCCCCCTCACCCCACACCCACCTCACCTGCCTCCTCCCTGCCCCCCTCACCCCACACCCACCTCACCTGCCTCCTCCCTGAGCCCCTCACCCCACACCCACCTCACCTGCCTCCTCCCTGAGCCCCTCACCCCACACCCACCTCACCTGCCTCCTCCCTGAGCCCCTCACCCCACACCCATATCACCTGCCTCCTCCCTGAGCCCCTCACCCCACACCCATCTCACCTGCCTCCTCCCTGAGCCCCTCACCCCACACCCACCTCACCTGCCTCCTCCCTGCACCCCTCACCCCACACCAGTGGCCAGAAGGGCCCACTCACAGGCGTGAGCACCGCGCTGAAGCCCTCCTGGGACATCTCCAACTCGAAGGAGCTGCTGCTCACGGTGTGTGTACCTGGGGGAGGCATGGCACTCGGGTTCAGGGCAGGGGGTGGGTTGGGGGCGGGGCAGGCTTTGCCAGGTCTGAGGACACCTCAGCTTTTTTTTTAATCCTCACCCAAGGATGTTTTTCCATTGATTTTCAGAGAGAGAGGAAGAGAGAGGGAGAGACAGAGAGAAACATCGATATGAGAGAAACACATTGATTGGTTGACTCTTGCACACGCCCCAACCAGGGCCCGGGCAAGGGAGGAACCTGCAACCAAGGTACATGCCCTTGACTGGAATCGAACCTGGACCCTTAGGTCTGCAGGCCGACGCTCTATCCACTGAGCCAAACCGGCCAGGGCAGGACACCCCAGCTGTAACAGGGTTTCATGGTGGAGATTCTGTCCAGAGGGAAGGCACCCGTGAATGAGGTGTCTGGAGCGAGTTCCACCTCTGCCTTACCCTCAATGGCAAAGATCTTCTCTTTCAGCTGCTTTTGAATGTCTCTCAGAGCATCAAAGTTGTCCACTCGGAATATGTGCTCCTGCGAGGGCGTGGACGCGATGGCGATCAGTTCTCCCAAGGAGCGCGCGTCCTGAAAAGCCGACCCCACCTGTCCCCACAGGAAACCGACTCAGTGAAAAGACAGCAAGCCCAGGGCGCCTGCCACGCTCTGCTGCCATGTCCTCCAGAAACCGGGGTCAGTGTCATCCCCCTCCCCCCGCCACTCTGCCCTCCCCCATCCCCCCGCCCCCCCCCCCCCTACAAGGAGGTTAGCAGAGGGTCAGGTCCCCAGGCTAACACAGGCCTCATCCCGAGGGCAGTGGAAGCTGAGAGCTGGGGTTTCTATCCCTGAAAGGCAGGGGTCCTCAAACTACGGCCTTCGGGCCACACGCGGCCCGCCGAGGACATTTATCTGGCCCGCCGGGTGTTTTTGCCGCCGCTGCCTGTCCTGCTTAGAAGCCGACTTAGCAGTGTGCATAGGAATTTGTTCACAGTTGTTTTTTTAAACTATAGTCCGGCCCTCAACGGTCTGAGGGACAGTGAACTGGCCCCCTGTTTAAAAAGTTTGAGGACCCCTGCTGAAAGGGATGTCCCCAAAGAGGAAGCAGCAGGCAGGCATCCCACATCCTACCCCGACCGCATAGCGGATGATGCCCTTGGCCTTGGCCTTGGGGATGACTTCCCAGTATTCCCGGCTGTCGCCTGTTTTCTCCCCGTCAGTGATGACGATGAGGATCTTGGAGGCATCCGCTCGGGCCCCATTGCGAACACTGAACAGCTCGTCTCTGCGGGAAAGAAGAGGGTCCGGAGGCGCCTGGACAGAGCCCTCCGCCTCAGTGGCCATGAGGAGGTGACTCTTCCTCTGGGAGGCCTGATGCGTGCGGCCCAGGGCACCCACCCCCTTGGTGAGGAGATCGGGCAGAATCTCAGTTCCATCGGCCCCTTTGTCACGGAGCCCGAGGAGGCCCGGGGGAAGGGCAGCCGCCTGGGGGGCCTGGAGAGTCAGGACTCACATGACCTTCAGGATAGCTGTGGCCGTGTGCGTGTACCCTCCCAGCTGGCGCACGGAGGCCAGCAGCCGCCATGGGTCTGAGCTCTGCGTGAAGTCCTTGAACGTGAAGTGAACCCAGAAGGTGTCGGAGAACTGCATCAGGGAGAACTGGGAGAAGCCCTGGGGCTGGCACCGCCCTCCCAAAGCCCCAGCACCCTCCCCCGAACCCCAGTGCCCTCCCCAGAGCCCCAGCGCCCTCCCCAGAGCCCCAGTGTCCTCTCCAGAGCCCCAGAGTCCTCCCCAGAGCCCCAGCATCCTCCCCAGAGCCCCAGCATCCTCCCCAGAGCCCCAGCATCCTCCCCAGAGCCCAGCGCCCTCCCCCAGAGCCCCAGCGTCCTCCCCAGAGCCCCAGCATCCTCCCCAGAGCCCCAGCATCCTCTCCAGAGCCCCAGCGCCCTCCCCAGAGCCCCAGCGTCCTCCCCAGAGCCCCAGCGTCCTCCCCCAGAGCCCCAGCGCCCCAGCGTCCTCCCCAGAGCCCCAGCGTCCTCCCCCAGAGCCCCAGGGTCCTCCCCAGAGCCCCAGCGTCCTCTCCCAGAGCCCCAGCGTCCTCCCCAGAGCCCCAGCATCCTCCCCAGAGCCCCAGCGTCCTCCCCCAGAGTCCAGCGCCCTCCCCAGAGCCCCAGCGTCCTCCCCAGAGCTCCAGCGTCCTCCCCAGAGCCCCAGCATCCTCCCCCAGAGTCCAGCGCCCTCCCCAGAGCCCCAGCGTCCTCCCCAGAGCCCAGCGCCCTCCCCAGAGCCCCAGCATCCTCCCCCAGAGCCCCAGCGCCCTCCCCAGAGCCCCAGGGTCCTCCCCAGAGCCCCAGTGTCCTCCCCAGAGCCCCAGCGTCCTCCCCAGAGCCCCAGCATCCTCCCCCAGAGCCCCAGCACCCTCCCCAGAGCCCCAGGGTCCTCCCCAGAGCCCCAGCGTCCTCCCCAGAGCCCCAGCATCCTCCCCCAGAGCCCCAGCGTCCTCCCCCAGAGCCCCAGCATCCTCCCCCAGAGTCCAGCGCCCTCCCCAGAGCCCCAGCATCCTCTCCAGAGCCCCAGCATCCTCCCCAGAGCCCCAGCGTCCTCCCCCAGAGCCCCAGCATCCTCCCCCAGAGCCCCAGCGTCCTCCCGAGAGCCCCAGGGTCCTCCCCCAGAGCCCAGCGCCCTCCCCAGAGCCCCAGCGCCCTCCCCCAGCACCCCAAAGCCATCCCCAAAACCCAGCACTCTTCCCAGAGCCCCAGCGCCCTCTCCCAGAGCCCAGCGCCCTCCCCAGAGCCCCAGCGCCCTCTCCAGAGCCCCAGCGCCCTCCCCCGAACCCCAGCGCCCTCCTGTAGGCCTGCCCAGCACCAGCCCTGCCCCACGGGTGCACCTGGGCCCTGGGTCTCTGGAACTGGCTCATCACAGCCTTCAGGAAGCTCAGCATCTTGGCAAAATCCCTGGATCTGATGCTGCCTGAGCCGTCGACCAGGAAGACGATGTCCTGCTCCTGCCTCGGGCACTCTGAGGAAGGAGGTGGCATGGTCCTCTGCAGGCGCTCCCAGAGCCCAGACCCTCCTGATAACAAGAACTCACCCCCCCGCCCCCCCGCCCCAGGCTTCCCTGCCCCCTGCCCAGAACAGGGCCCGAAGTCTCCCGGAGTCTCTAAGAGGCTGCACCTATGATTCGGCTGCTCACACCTGCGCAGCCAGCCTGGTTGGTAAAAACAGGAAAGGCCCTCCAATGCAGATGGTGAGAAGCTGCTCCCCTCCTCTACCTCAGCGGCCGAACCCCCGGCCCTCCACGCCCCTCCCCACAGCATCTCCACTCTGCTCCAGTCCCTGGCCAAGTCTCTCCTCACTGTTCAGAGCTGAACTGCATTTTTGTTATATTTTAAATTTGTTGTTGTTGTTGTTACTCCTCCCCTGATGATACTTTTCCATTGATTTTTAGAGAGGGAGGGAGGGAGGGAGGGAGGGAGGGAGGGAGGGAGGAAGACAGAGAGAGAGACAGCAATGTGAAGAGACACATCGATTGGTTGCCTCCCACACATGCCCTGACCAGGGCTGGGGATCGAACCTGCAACCCAGGTGCGTGCCCTTGACCGGGAATCAAACCCAAGACCCTTTGGTGCAGGGCTGCTGCTCTAACCACCAGGCCAGGGCTTTTAAATATTTGTAATGCCACCCCTGGCAACAGCCGCACACTGGCCCTATTCTGTTCTCAGCTTAAATGCAGGACCCCACTCCCCTCCTGGGTGAACACAGGAGAGAAGGCTGCCCAGCTCTCAGCTCCCCTTTCTGCCTCAGTGGCCTCCCACCCGAGAGAGTGGCGTCCTGGATGTTCCCCGGGGAGCCCAGTGCCTGTGGGTCAAGTTAGAGCCAGAAGTGCTGCAAGGGGCACTGCATTCAATGGCCCATGCCCGCCTCCCCAAGGGCCTGAGTGTGAGAGTGACAGCAGGGCGCGGCCTTGGGCTGCTGTGGGCTGGGTGTGAAGAACTCACTGTCCCACTTCCTCATTTTCCATTCCCACCAGCACCAGGAAGCCAGACCCTGTGCCTCAACCTGTGCGCACGCGCACACACACATCATACACACTCACACACACAAATCGTACACACACAAAGACATACATACACGCATATCATACACTCATACACAAATACATACACACCATACACACACAAATACACACCATACACACACAAATACACATCATACACCTATACATACATCATACACTCTCACACAAATGCACACATACACACATCACACATACATATACACATCATAACACACACAAATACACAGGCATCATACACTACACACACCATACACACATCATACACACAAACAGACACATCATGCACGGACACATTCAGACTGCCCTCATCACCTTTTCTTGGCCAGCGGCACAAACCAATTGGTCATATACACTGAGTGGTCAGATTATTATGATCTCTGAACACATAATAATCTGGCCACTCAGTATATATATATTAGAGGATATATATATAAATATTAGAGGCCCGGTGCATGAATTTGTGCATGGGTGGGGTCAGGCCAGCCTGGCCAGGGGAGGGGACATGGGCAGTTGGCAGGCCTACCTGCTGATAGAACTCCTGGTTGAGTGGACAACTTGCATGTTATCCTTTTATCATATAGGATATACACTGAGTGGCCAGATTATTATGTGTTCAGAGATCACAATAATCTGGCCACTCAGTGTATATCCCAGTGTGCACTGGGGGAAAATAAACCCCCTTTTCTCTAAAAACAATAGCAGTTGGCAATCATTGAGCCCTCAGCACATGCCAGGCGTTGTGCCAAACCCTGGCCGTGGGGTGGTTCTGTCCTGGGTGTGTTACTAACCCATCTGACAGATGAAGACTTGAGGGCTCAGAGAGGGTAAGGCCACAGGGGCGGCCCTGCAGCGGGGCAGTCACAGGGCAGGCCGTGAAAGCGGGCAGTGACTCCCCCGCCATGTCTGACCCACTACGCAACCCAGTAAACCTTTTTCCAGATCCCTCTCTTTTTTTTAACGTTTTTATTGACTTCAGAGAGAGGAAGGGAGAGGGAGAGAGAAATAGAAACATCAATGATGAGAATCATTGATCGGCTGCCTCATGCATGCCCTCTACTGCAGATTGAGCCCACAACACAGGCATGTGCCCTGATCAGGAATTGAACTGTGACCTCTTGGTTCATGGGTCAATGCTCAACCACTGAGCCACACCAGCCGGGCCAGTTCCCTCCTTTTGATCTCTTTGGTAGTGTCTCTGGCCCCACTACGCCTCCAGTCAGATGTGTGTGGGCTCCTCGAAAGACCCAGTGGCCCAGACACTCACCCTGCAGGTCAGCTGGAAGCCTCCGGGCCTGCCAGGAAGGGGAGGCCCACAGGAAGCAGAACCCATTCAAGTGCATGTTCTCGTTGCACGCATGGTGCACAGTGGGGCCACAGGCCTGGGGACAGAGGGGTGGTGGGCGGGCAGCTCCTGCCTCTGTCCCCTGCCTCTGTCCCATCCCAGCACCTCCACCCTCCATCCCAGCACCTCCACCCTCCCATCCCAGCACCTCCACCCTCCCATCCCAGCACCTCCACCCTCCACAAGAGCCCCAGCTCCTGCAGTCCCAGGTCCCCACCCCTTCCTCAGGATGCTCCTGTGACCCAGGGCGACTCACCAGCAGCCGAGAGGGTGTGGTGGCCGCTGTCAGGGATAGGCCCAGGGACATGTTCACAGCCTCTGGGGGGACTGAGGGGACAGGTAGGTGATGGTCACCCTCAGGACAGAGGAGCTATGTACAGTCTGGGCAGAGGTCACCTCATCCCTGGGAGACAAGGAGGTCTGACACGGGAAGGGGGCTCCCAGCTCTTGATGGAGTGCAGGGGTGCAGGGGGCAACAGGTAGGGAGGCCTTCGGGGTCAGGAAGCATGTCTGATGGCGAGGGTTTTCAGACTGAGCTGAAGCTAGAACATGAGCCCACTGTGCTCCCCACAGACCCCATGGAGCATGGGCAGCTGGACCTGGGTCCCAGGGAGGGGCAGGGACTCACCCTGCAGCTGGATGGGCTCACAGGTGGCCGTGCTGTAGTCACACCGGTAGAGGCCGCCCGTTTGGTTGACAGCCTTTACCTCCTGGGGGGCCCCCACCACCACCCTGGGGGAGACAAAGAACGCTGCAGTTAAGAGTGTGGACACAGCAGACGGAGAAAAACAAACACCGTGCGATTTCACTTACTAGTACATGTAGAATCTAAAGAACAACATACACACAAACAAAACAGACTCGGATACAGTGGGCAAACTGAGGGTTGCCAGATGGGAGGGGCGAGGGGACTGGGTGAAAGAGGTGAAGGGAAGGCGAAGTCACAGAATAGTCACGGGGATGAGCAGCACAGCACAGGGAATGTGGGCAATATTTGTGTGATAAGTAGGTCCCGTGCCAGGTGGGCCCTAGAATTCTCAGGGGGATCACTTCATAAATTATATAATTGTCTAAGCACTGTGATGGACACACGAAACTAACATAAAATAAGATGAAAGCAGCGTGGACGCTAACGCCAGACTGCCACTCCAGCAGGTTTGCTCCAGCGCTCTGTGCCTCAGTTTCCTCATCTGTCAAGAGGAGATTCATAACAACTTAAGTTCTGCGTGGGAGGGATTTCTGTCTGTTTTGTTCTCTGGTGTATGACTGGCTCCTGAGACATACAGTAGGTGCTCGATAACGATTGAATTGAGGACTAAATCCATACCCACATAAAGGGTGCGTGGCCCAGTGTCTGGTGCCTAGTAAGTGCTCAATAAATGTTAGCTAGCTCGGACCATCCAGATGGCCAGACAGCATGGCTTTCCGTTCAGCTCTGCATGACCCTGGGGGAATGGCCCCTCGGAGAGAAAGGAGAGCTTGTGAGCCAAGGGCGTGGTGGGGAGGAGCAGAACGCCCTGCAGGGAGAGGAGCTGACGAGAGCCCAAGGCCAGTCACCACCCGGGCTCACCAGCGGGCGTACTGGACCACAGTGTGGCCAAACCCGGCGCTGTGCATGGGGAAGATGGTCGGCTTGTCGGTGTCCAAGTTGAAGCAGAGAGAGGAAGCCATGCCTGGGGAAGAGGGTGCGGAGAGAAGCTTTGCAAAGGTTCTTCCTCTGCTTCATCTCCCCGGGCCTGACCCCCACGCTCCTCGCTGGGCCCAGCGCCCCGTGCCTCCTGGTCTTCTGGCCTCCCAGGCTTGGGCCTCCCCCGCCTCGCTGCTCTCTTTCAGACGGCCCAGAGACCGCGCCTCACCCAGTGGCAGGCTGGCAAGTTTCAACTCTCTGTTTAGGCCAAACTACACCCCCCATCCTAAAGGTGCGCCTTCCCCACCCCCACCCTGGGGACTCCTAAGTGGGGGAATCCAGGAAAAGTTGGGGCCAAAGGGGCACTGTGGACAGAGCACACAGTGAGCTAGTTCTGCCTACCCGAGGGATCCCTGGATTGTCCGGGCAACTGGCCTCCCTCCCGGCATGTCTGACACTACCCCACACTGGTTCTTCAATCTCCTCTCTCTCCACAAACTCCACGAACCCTAGGTCCCTGTCCTGATGTGTGAGTCCAGAACGCATGCATTCTCAGTTCTCTTCCTCCCTGGACCCCATCCTCCTCGCCCCCCTTCCTCGGGTCCCCAGCTTACCCATCAGCAGGAGAAGGGATGTCCTGGTCCTGGTCATGACTGGAAGGTCAGGCCTGGGCTCCCAAGCTCCTGAGCCACTGGGGAGCCGCTGGAGGTTCCAAGATGCCAAAGGAGCAAGTGAGCAGAGGGGTGGTCAAGAGGCCGGAGCTAGAGAGGGAAGTTGTCAGAATGACTCAGAAGGGGAGGGTGGAGAGTGTGACAAAAATAAGCAGAGACAGGGGCCGCGGCAGCCTACACACTCCCACCAGGAGTCTTCCTGAGCAGGGGTGACTTGACTTGCTTCTCCGGCCTCGCCGCCCATCTAGACTTGTGTGGATGCCAATCCCCTGCCCCGCCCCGCCCCGCCTCTCCCAATTTCCCTGGTTCTGGCTGAAGGTTCCCCTTGACCTTGAAGCTTCAGTTCGCCTGAGGAGAGGGAAGGGACAGATGTCAGGGTGGGGTTAGGGCCCTAACGGAGATGCCGAGGGAACCCTCCACTTCTGGCCTGGAAACCTCTGGGCCAAGGAGTCAGGCATCCGGCCCGAGGGGCAGAGTGGGTCTTCACTCGTTTACTCAGCGAGCCCTGGGTGAGGCTGACATACATGCCCTCAGTGAGCAGAGTGAGGAAACACCAACCACAAGGCCCCAGCCCTGGGGTCAGTGGAGAAGGCAAATGTGTAAACAGCAAGACTTTGCTCTGAGGGGAAACCCAGCCACCACAGAGCACCTTCCCCGGGCTGGGAGGGGCAGGTTAGGGAGGGCCTCCTGGAGGTGGTCCCATTTGAGCTAAGTATTGAGGGCCCCTGACTGCCGGGGAGCGTGTTTAGGAAGGGGTGGCCAAATGTGGAAGAGGCTTGAGGCAGCGGGGGCTTGGGGAAATGGATGGTGGAAACCAGAGAGTGAGTAGGTGGTGGGAAGTAACAGGGATGAAGTCAGGGCTGTGGGGGAGGAGCGCAGGGGAAGCGGGCCCAGCCCAGAAAGCCCCCTAAGGCATGTGATTTCAGGCCGGGGCAGAGGGAAGCACTGATCTTCACACTCATATTTTAGGAAGCTAGAGAGAGGGGCTGATGAGGCGTGGTTTCACTGGGAAAGAGCTGGAGGCAGGTCAGTCCGAAGGGAGAGGATGGGGCCTGTGGAATGAGCTCGTGGCCGTGGGGATGGGCTGGAAGGTGACTGGTCAGAGTGGAAGACTGTGGTGCTGGCCCCTGAACAAGAGAGCACAGGAGGAGGGAGGGGCGGTGGGCCAGGCCAACTTTGTTTTGTTTTGTTTTTTTAAATATATTTTTATTGATTCCAGAGAGGAAGGGAGAGGGAGAGAGAGAGATAGAAACATGAATGATGAGAGAGAATCATTGATCGGCTGCCTCCTGCATGCCCCAGTGGATCAAGCTCACAACCTGGGCATGTGCCCTGACCAGGAGCCGAACAGTGACCTCCTGGTTCATAGGTCGGATGCTCAACCACTGAGTCACGCCGGCCGGGCCCAACTTTGGTTTTGAGAAAACCAAAACGTAGTGGTTAGGAGTTTGGGTTCTTTCAACCTCTCTATGCCTCTGTTTCGTCCTCTGCAAAATCGGGGTGACAATAACAGTATGCCCCGTCTATTGCTGCTGGGCGCTGGGGTCAGAGTGTGAGAGCTTTACTCCCCAGCCGTTACCGTGGCTACGCTGTGGTGATGGGTGCGTTAGGTAAGAGGGGCTGAAGGGCTTCGGGAGGCAGCTGAGCGGGGATGATATACGAAAGGAAGGGGCAGAACCCAAATTATCTGTCCCAATTATGCCCCAATTAATTGATTATCTGTCTAGACTCAGTGGGACAAACGCCGGTGACCAGGAGTCAGCAGTAACGGCCTATCCCCTGGTGCTTCAATGTCTGGACAGCTGAGCCGAACTGGAACACACGACACACAAGACAGAATGAGTGTGCACTCACACAGGGTTTATTTACCTATTCCTAGTGGGTCCTGGGCTCCAGCAAAGGCCACCCGGCGATGCACACTGAAGGACAGACGACGAAAACAGACAGGCAGGCGGCCGCAGTTGGTTCAGGCTCACACAGCAGAGCAATCAAAGGCTTATCTCTTGGAGCGACGTGAAGTCCTCCTCTTATCGGGCAGGAGACCCCAACTGAAGATAGTCTCGAAATTATATAGACCGCGGTAAACAACTTGTGTCCTTATCAGTGTGGGCCAGACGGTGTGCCTTATGCTGGGAGCAGGACGTTTACACTTTAAGGGCTCAAAACTTTTACATCAAGATAGTGGGGTGTTCATTAATTTTGGAAATTACAGAGTATTGGGAGTTTCCATATAGCAAATATCTCACACAATAATTATTTCATACATTAGAAGGGTTACATTTTTCTAACATTATCCACCTCCTCAGCTGAGCGGGATCAGGCACCTCCAGCTCTGTCCATCTGGTTCCCCTGACTTAATACGTTTCTGCCCGAGGTGCTGCCTGAAGACCATTCCAGCGGGTGGGGGCGGGGGGCTGCACCTGATCTGCCACATATTGGAGGTGGAGGCGGGTGGGGTGTTTGGGGAAGGGTGGTGAGGAAACTAAGACAGAAGCTGATTGAATTCAGGTCTGGCGTGCCAGAGCGAAGTGGAACTGAAGAATTTGGAGTCTGTCTCCTGGGGCGTGTCTTTTCCATGGGGGGAAGAGAACAGAAATCTGTACGCAGCAAGCCTGGGATTTCTTAGTCCATTTCCACCCACACCACCCACGGGGCCCGAACCCTCCTCTTGCTCCATGCAATCTGTCTCACTTCTCTGTCTCTGACGGACAGTTCCCCACCTCACCTCCAAATTCTCTCAAAACAGAACGTATTTAATTCCATGGTGTGGAAACACCCACGCGTGCGCGTAGGGGCTCGGGAAGAGGCCCTTCCAAATGCACCTGGCTCTCCCTGCACGCCTGGGTCCCCGCGGGAAGCCTGCCCTGTGCATGGTCCGGGAGCTGTAGGGTTCCAGTCAGTTGGGAAGCTTGGGACATGGGAGGGAGCAGCAGGCACGGGGCAGTAACAGGTGCTGGCAGGTCAGGGGAGCTGTGCGGACACCAGGTGTGCATCACTGTCGCTTCGTGTCTGATGGCGCCTTGAACCCTCACCATAGCTCTTGGGGGCGGGCGGGGCTGCTACTATCCCCCTCTTACAGACACAGGGTTAAGGCGCAGAGAGGTGAGCCGTGCGCCTCAGGTTGCCCAGCTAGTGCAGGTTTCAAGGCAGGGGAGTGTTAACCACACTGCTGATGGCCCTACGCCTCCCTCTGCACCTCTGCTGCGGGCCGCTGCCGTTGTTAACCGCTGAGGGCGAGGAGGGAGCCAACCATCAGCCTCCCTCAGTGACGAATAAAAGGTGACATCCTCGCACGACAGTTCATTGCGAGCAGATACTCATTTGTCCTTATCTCTCCAAGGATGGCCATTAGACCTGGAGCAGACACAACTGGGTCATGCATGTCTGTTGGGCATGTGGATGGATGTGCGATGGGAGGGCAGATGAGATAATGTGTGAACAAGTGGATGGGTGGGTGGGTTGTGGGTTGGTGGAAGGATGGCTGGGTGGGTGGGTGGGTGGGTGGAAGGACGGCTGGGTGGAAGGACGGCTGGGTGGGTGGAAGGATGGCTGGGTGGAAGGACGGCGGGGTGGGTGGGTGAGTGGGTGGATGGAAGGACGGCTGGGTGGGTGGAAGGGCAGTGGGTGGGTGGGTGGGTAGGGCAGTGGGTGGGTGGGTGGGTGGGTGGGTAGGGCAGTGGATGGGTGGGTGGGTGGGTGGGTAGGGCAGTGGATGGGTGGGTGGGTAGGGCAGTGGATGGGTGGGTGGAAGGGCAGTGGATGGGTGGGTGGGTAGGGCAGTGGATGGGTGGGTGGGTGGGTGGGTGGGGCAGTGGATGGGTGGGTGGAAGGGCAGTGGATGGGTGGGTGGGTAGGGCAGTGGATGGGTGGGTGGGTGGGTGGGTGGGGCAGTGGATGGGTGGGTGGGTAGGGCAGTGGGTGGGTGGGTGGGTGGGTAGGGCAGTGGATGGGTGGGTGGAAGGGCAGTGGATGGGTGAGTGGGTAGGGCAGTGGATGGGTGGGTGGGTGGGTGGGTGGGTAGGGCAGTGGATGGGTGGGTGGGTAGGGCAGTGGGTGGGTGGGTGGGTGGGTGGGTAGGGCAGTGGGTGGGTGGGTGGGTGGGTAGGGCAGTGGGTGGGTGGGTGGGTAGGGCAGTGGGTGGGTGGGTGGAAGGGCAGTGGGTGGGTGGGTGGGTAGGGCAGTGGGTGGGTGGGTGGGTAGGGCAGTGGATGGGTGGGTGGGGAGGGCAGTGGATGGGTGGGTGGGGAGGGCAGTGGGTGGGTGGGTGGGTAGGGCAGTGGATGGGTGGGTGGGTAGGGCAGTGGATGGGTGGGTGGGTAGGGCAGTGGATTGGTGGGTGGAAGGGCAGTGGATGGGTGAGTGAGAAGGTAGGTGGACGGGTGGAAGGGGAGTTGCACAGATTTGAAGCGAGTGGACCAAGTGGTCAGCCCAGACCCCTGAGGCCTGCTCAGTCATTGCACAAATCAGAAATCAGAATGCTGCCTCGGAGCAAGGCGGGAGCAGCCTTTCTAGGAGGCAAACTAACCTGAATTGGGCAAATTTAAGATAAAACAGGAATTTTAAAAATAAGTCAAGTGAAGGACGTTAGGGAGCCGAGCGAATGCGGACGTGGTAGACGTGGGGGGCGAGTGAGGCCGGAGGAAGGAACCCAGCGGCTCATAGACACGCGTCAGCCAAAGCCCCGAGCTAGCCGCAGGGTGTTCTTGCTCCAACTCCCGCAGCTGGCCAGTGACGAAGCCAGAATGACAACACAGCTCTTCACATGTATGTAAATTCTCCAAAGCAGAGGCAGGAGAGAAGGGGGAGTGGAGACAAGTCACTGGGGTGGGGGGGGGGGGGAGAGAGAGAGAGAGAGAGAGAGAGAGAGAGAGAGAGAGAGAGAGGAGAAACAAGGAGGGCAGAGTTAGGGCGGTGGGTCTGGGTGTTGGTGACAGGCCTTACCTCCCGCCGGGTGTCCCATCTGAAGGCCCCAGGTGCCGCCTCAGCCCCCAGCCTCGGTGCAGCCCACAGAGCTGAGCAGGCAGACCCAGGCTGGAGCCCACGCCACGGAGTCTGCCTGACCTTGCGCAAGTCCACGCACCCTCACGAGTCATCGGCATCCTCTCCTGCAAAATGAGAACCACATGCACCTCCCTGGGCAGGCGGAGGGTTCCCTGAGACCTGGTGGGGCCTGAAAGCCAGGGCCGCGCCAGCCTGGCGGAGTCGGGGGCACAGCCTCGGCTGCAGGTGGAGGCGCCCTGGCTCCCAGGTGGCGCTTGCTGCCCGCCCCGCTCCCCATTCAGAAGGAAAGCCAGCCCACGTGAGAGAGTGAGTGCACGTGAGGGCCTCACCGATCTCGTTTTCCTTCCAAGGACTATCTGATATTTCTCTGGAGATCAAATATTGTATCATTTTCAAAAAAGTGGTTCCCTCGACCTTGCCGGTGCCTTAAGCACAGGGTAACCGCGGGGCGGGTCTGGCTGACAAGTGTTGTCCCAGCGTAAGGATTACCGGGGCCCCTCTCATCCCCACAGCTGCCCTCCTGGGCGCCCGGTGCACCGAGGCCGGCAGCTGGGTCTGAGCCCCGCTGGAGAATCTGGAAGCTGCCATCGCCTTCTTGACCAGGGGCTGCTACACTCCCCGCAGGGCACCCTCTCCTGCCACGCAGACACCCACTTCCCCTTTCCAAGTCTGTAGAGACCTAGCGTTGGTACATGCTGCTGGGCCCTTCAGGAAACATGTAAAGGCAAAGGCGGTGCCTTGTACTACTGCGGGTGGGCTTGGCTCACTTGTCCGTTAGCAGGCAGCCACCGAGCACCTACTTACCCGTGCCAAGCATCACAGCCAGGACAAAACACAGACGCTCCGCCGCGGTGTCAGACCCGGGTTATAAGGAAAACAGAACGGCCAGAGCTCCTTAGGATGGAGTCGCCTTGGGTCTGGCTGTCTAGAAGCAGAGGCTGAGGCTGAGGGCGGGTGCTGGCAGTGTGTTGAAAGAGGCTGTGAGGAGAAGGGGATGGGGACGTGGGACAGAGCAGGGAACGAAGGGAAGTGATACTGGGGGGGGGGGGGGGGTCCGGCCTCGGCCCAGGGGCAGCTCTGGAGCAGGAGCCACACACGAATGGGTCCCACCTCCCCCCGAGGCAGGGGCCCGCGGAGTACTTGCTGTGCTGGTCAGTCATTGACCACTGGCCACCCCCCCGCCCCAACACACACACACTCCGGGATAGAGGCTGCTCCGGTTCAGCATGGATGGTTCTCCAGAAAAGGGGGCAGTTGTGGGCCTTCAACAGACAACACAACGCAGAATGCTGCCAGCGCCTTAACACGTGGGGCTACTCCAGGAGAGGGAGCTGTGCCCGGAGGGCGGGGGAGGGGTGCCAGTGGGAATTAAGCGAGGGAGGGTTCAGGGAGGAGGGGCAAGGCTGGGTCCTCCTGCTCAGCTTCGTAGCAGGATTCTTCTCAGCAGGCAAATGTGTACCTGCCAGGACCGGCAGCCAAGGCATTCAATTCGTGTTTCTTCAGCCCAGCCTGCCGAGGGGCCCAGAACTGTGATGCATGGGCAGCAGGGGCAGGAGGCAGAAAAGGGGACCAATTTCAGCGGTTGCTCTTCCAGGTCTGGGTCGAAATGAGAATGCCCACAGAGAAAATGGAAAGCATGTAGCCCTGTCTATATAATTCTATCCCAGTGGCTGAATCAGAGACGTGTGAACATGCGCGAAGGCCGCCCCAGGAGAGCAGGCCGAGGCTGTTGAAGCAGAGCTCGCTCCAGCAGGGAGTCAGCACCTGCACTTCGTTTCGGCAGAGATTCGACGGCAGGCAGAGGATGGGAAAGCTTTAGATGTGAGCCCACAACCCGGGCATGTGCCCTGGCTGGGAATCGAACCAACACCCTTTCGGTGCACAGAACAATGCCCGGCCACACCGGCCACACCGGCCAGGGAGACACTTCCTCTTTTACGCGTGGTCTGCCCATCACACTGTGCATATTCAGTCTCTCAGGATTTAGAAACTGTGAGGCAGGCACACAGTCAGATCCTCTATGGCCCGGAAGGAGTGTGTTGGGCTGTAAGGAAACAGATGTTTGAGAGCCCTGTCTTCTGGTAGAGAACACAAAGAGAACAGGAAGCTACCCATTCATTCATTCATTCATTCATCGACTCAACTCACAGATTCAGCTGTTGCTTTGTTCCGTGTTGCAGATGCTGTCCTAGGGGTTTCTGCCCTGCAGGAATGTACAGTCGCCGGGGCGGAAATACAGTTACTGTGGCGGCACGTGGAGCTTCTCCTAGCTACAGTCCGGAGGCAGCGACCCCCAGCTGAGACAGGATTCGGGTGAAGGAGGAGAGGAAGTTCTGGGCAGAGGGAACAGCGTGGGCAAAAGGCTGGGAAGGGAGAGGAATGTGGGGACCAGAGATACGTTCCGATCTGTCCCCAACACGCCGTGTTCAGGCCTGACAATCCACTGTGATTACCAATCACACTTCCTTTTGCTTTCAAAGGAGCCTGATTAGTTCCCCTAAATATGGTGCATTTGAGAAAGCCGAGGGTGAGAGGGAAGGACAGGAGCGGAAGTGAAGAGCAGAGGTAGCAGGGGCCAGACCGTGCAGGGCCTCAGCGGTCACCTTACACGTGACGGCGCCGGCTCCCAGGCAGCTCCCAGGCAGGTGCGGTGTGGAGCCAGCTGGAGAGCCACGTCCTGCCTGGGTGGCTCTCCCCGCCGAGCCTCACGCCGCCAAACTCTCCCATTTTTTCCAGAGGCACCATCAATCCGGATTTCTTTCAGAAATCTCTCAATGTTGCAATGTCAGCAACTAATCAAAATCAGAGAAACAAAGCCAGTAAAACCTGCAGGCTGGAGCTGGCTCGAAGGTTTTGCCAGTGCGGGATCTCTTTTCTAAACGGCAGGTGGTTAAGGACTAAGGTTTTCAGAAAATAACCCAAAGCCTGAGCTTTCCCTGGGGAAGGGAAGCCGCGCCCTGAGGACACACTCGGGCGAGAGGGCGGGAACGCCCTCCTGGCACCTTCCTTCGGGTCTGCAGGAGAAGCAGGGCCGCTCTCTTCTCGGGTCATTTTGCCACCAGGAGGGAAGGGAGGGAGGAGTAGGGCCCTCCCGACGTGCTCTCAGAGGCTGAGGGCAAATCCTTGAAGACTGGACCAAGTGGGACACCAGGCAGGTCTTGCTGATGGAGAACATAACTAAAGCCTGTGACCACCCCAGGATGGATGAAGGGGGACACTCCCGGCCCCTCCATCTCGGTGCCAGCCAGGTCGAGGGTAATGATAAGAAGGGGAGACTGAAGTGCTAGGAGTTGGGGTAGCAAGACCAGCAAGAAGCCTCCAGGCTTTGCCACGGGTGTAGCTTCTTGAACCAAGTGGGAAAACAGACGTTTGGGAGGTAGCGGTATTCGCTACAATGCAGGGCAGCTGCTGGACCAGGGGCTTGGAGCACCAACGTCTTAGCCAAGGTCAGCGCTCCCTCCTGTCCCCGACGTGGCTGTGAAGGTGGAGCGGCTCTCCGGAGCGGCAGCTGCTCCTGTCTCTCGGGCAGGCGTTCCTGGGCTTGCCCTCGCCCGGCCGCAAGGTCCGCAGTGGTGCCCACGGCGTTGGTGCTCCAGCTGCTGCCCAGAGGGCAAGGAGAAGAGGAGGACACACATTCTCTCAAAGGACCCGACTCTGAAGTTGTTCACCAGCCCTGCTCACCTCCTAGAACCGGAGCCTGGCCACCTGGCCCTCCCTAGCTGCAAGGGAAGCTGGGAAATGTCCTCTTTCACTGTGAGTTACCCATTGCCGCGTAACAAATCACTGCAAATGGTCTCTCAATTTCTATTTCTCGCAGTTCTGTGAGGTGACAGCCTGGCAGGTCTCCTGCTGGGTTGGCCTGGGCTGGAACGTCCAGCAGGGCCTCATGCCTGCCGGGGGCCTCGGCCGCCCTGTGGCCGCACGGTCACCAGTGGGCTAGATCAGCGATTTCCAAAAGGTGTGCTGCAAGGATGCTGCAAACAGGCGCTACCTGCCTCTTTTTCCCTCGGATTGTCAAATGGAAAAAGCGACAAGAGCCAACACAACCATAGCCATCCATCCGGTGTGAATGAATCAAAGTCATACCTATTTTTTGTCACATCGGCAAAGAATTTATTTTTGGGGTGCCGCAGAATTTCAGTGACCCATTTCCATGTGCGTGAGATGAAAAAGGTGGGACTTCGCGGGGCTGGTCAGGCTTCGTGCGGCGGCTCAGGGTTGTGAGGCCGCAGTGCTTCTGAGGGTCTGGGCCTCAGGTCGTCCCTCCTACCGCGTCCTATGGGTCAGGGCAGCCAGGAGCGCACCACGGTCCAGGGTCCAGGCACAGAGACAGGGCCACCGCTTGACAGGAGGAGTCGCAAGGTCACCGGGCAAAGGGGCGGGGTACAGGGAGGCGTAATTCCCTGGGTCACAGCTCTAACAACCTGCCGCGGTGGCCGGGATGAGAACCCTATTTTAAGTAAGAAAAAGAGACTGGACACTGAAGGGATTTATTCTTTCTGAAGCAAGAGACCCCACAACGTAAAACCAGGGCCGCTTGTCCTGGGTTTGGCTGCTCATCAGCGGGGATTTGCGGCCTGGTTAGTGCCTGTGAGCCCATCTCGGGTAATTTGTCACTAAAAGAATCTCCTTTCTAACCCACAGTCAAGCTCCCGTCTGGCTGCACTCCGCACGAGCTTCCAATGCAAAGGTGCCCCTGTGGCTCTGAGCCGCAGCCTCGGCTGCCCACCCGGGACCCGGGGCTGCACACTCGGTCGCCTTCTCCTCTCGGGTCAGTGAGGCTGCCGGAGATACCGAGCCCCTTTAGCTTTCACCTTAGAGAGAAGAAAAACGTTCTTAATGAGTTTGCAGTCAGGAGAAGAAATGGTGTAGAACCATGGAAAGGCTACACGTGTGTGGCACAGCCAAGTGTCCGGAGGGCCCAGCTCTCAGTCGTCACCCTCTAGTGACATCCAGTGCTTCGAATAAATCAGAAACTCCTCACTGGCTTACAGAGCCCTCCCACGCCCCCGGCCGCGCTGTGCTGCCCTCTGGCTTGAGCCAGGGGTCCCGCCCCGCTCTGGGCAGAATTTAGCCATTCCTGCTTCCTATCCCAACTGGAACTGACGTTCATTTAAGCCATGGTTTTCCTGTATGTCAGCGAACCAGCTAAAAGTCAGCCTCTCTCCCACGCCTCCCTCGTGCCTGCTGTGGGCGGGACGGGCCGTTCCTCCGAGGCCATCAGGACAGTAAGAGGGCAAAGCTTTGGAGCCAGACAGAGCCGGGTTTGAATCCCAGCTCCAGTCCCCGTTCCCTGCATGACCACTCAGCCTCCATCTGCTCATACGTGAAATGCAGATGCTACTAAATAGCAAGTGGAGGCCACTAACATCCTGGTGTGAGAATCAGGCAGGGCGCATGCCCAGGCCAGAGTCACGGCACTGCACTGGCACCAATCCGGGGTTTGGGCACGGGGGGTGCTCCGGAGGAGGGAGGGTTACCTAGAAGCAGTTATCCAAACTTAAGCTGCAAGCACCCTTGGTAGCAGGTGCTGTTGGTGCCCTGCCTGGATCCCTGTGGCCTTGCCAGGGGCTAGCCTCACCTGTCAGACTTCCCACCGGAACACCCTGCACCCTATCCTTGGCCCCAGAACCCACTCGGCCCACCTTCAAGGCCGGCCAGAGGCCCCAGGGAAGGCACGCCCACCCCCTCCCACCTAGAGCAGCGCTGCCAATGACGGTGTGGAATTGGCGTTTACATACTCCTGTCCCTCTCTCCTCGGTGGACCCGGTACAGGTGCACGGTCTGCTCTCCCGGGGCTCACGGTGAGGTTATGGTCCAGGGGCTCACAGTGGTGCTTCGTTTGATTACCCACATTTACTGGCTGCCTTCTCATCCCAGTCGACATCCCTCCCTTAGTGGTTTTTCTTCTTTTATTTTTATTGAATTTATTGGGGTGACGTTGGTTAATAAAATTATATAGGTTTCAGTGTACAATTCTTTAATGCATCCTCTGTATAGTGGATTGTGTGTTCACCACCCCAAGTCAAGTCTCCTCCCATCACCATCTATCCCCTCTTCACCCTCTTCTACCTCCCCCACCACCCTTTCCCTCTGTAATCACCATCCAGCTGTCTGTGTCTATGAGTTGTTTTTAGTGTGAATGTTGGGTGGTTTTTTTGTTTGTTTGTTTGTTTGTTTGCTTGTTTTGTTTTTGCTTAATCCCTTCACCTTTTACCCAGATCCCAAACCCCGTTCCTCTGACAGCTGTCAATCTGTTCTCTGTATCTATGAGTCTGTTTCTATTTTGTTTATTAGTTTATTTTGTTCATTGGATTTCATGTATAAGTGAAATCATATGGTACTTGTCTTTCTCTAACTGGCTTATTTCACTTAGCATAATACCTCCAGGTCCATTCATGGTGTCACAAAAGGTAAGATTTCCATCTTTTTTAGGGCTGATTAGTATTTCATTGTGTAAATGTACCACAACTTTTTTGTCCACTCATCTACTGATGGGCACTTGGGCTGCTTCCAGATCTCGTCTATTGTAAATAGTGCTGCTATGAACATGGAGGTGAATATGTTCTTTCAAATTAGTGTTGCAGGTTTCTTCTAATATGTTCCCAGAAGTGGAATCGCTGGGTCACAAGGCAGCTCCATTTTTAATTTTTTGAGGTGACTTTATACTGTTTTCCATAGTGGTTGCACCCGTCTGCATTCCCACCAAAAGTGCACAAGGGTTCCCTTTTCTCCACATCCTCACCAACACTTGTTGTTTGTTGATTTATTCTTATCCATTCTGACAGGTATAAGGTGATAGCACATTGTGATTTTAATTTGCGTTTCTCTGATGATTAATGAGAAATTGACCATCTTTTCCTATGTCTATTGGCCATCTGTATGTCCTCTTTGGGGAAATGTCTATTCAGGTCCTTTGGCCCATTTTTTAATTGGATTGTTTGGGTTTTTTGGTGTTGAGTTGTATGAGTTCTTTATAAATTTTGGATGTATCACTGACAAATATGTTCTCCCATTCAGTGGGTTGTCTTTTTAGTTTGTTGCTGGTGTCCTTTGCTGTGCAAAAACTTTAGTTTGATGTCATCCCATTTGTTTATATCAGAAAAAAAATATTGCTATGAGAAATGTCCAAGATTTTCTGCCTATGATTTCTTCTAGGATTTTTATGGTTTTGAGTCTTATATTAAGTCTTTAATCCATTTTGAGTTTATTCTTCTGTATGGTGTAAGAAGGTGGTCTAGTTTCAGTTTCTTTGAATACATCTGTCCAATTTCCCCAACACCATTTACTGAATAGAATATCTTCACTCTACTGTATGTTCTTGCCTCCTTTATTGAATATTAATTGACCATAAATGTGTGAGTTTATTTCTGAGCTCTCTATTCTGTTTCATTGATCTGTATTCTATTTTTATGCCAGGGCCATGCTGTTTTGGTTACTATTGACTTGTAGTACAGTTTGGTATTAGATAGTGTGATTCCTTCAACTTTGTTCTTCTTTCTCAATATTGCTGTGGTTATTTGGGGTCTTAGTGGTTCCATATACATTTTTGGAATATTCATTCTAGTTCTGTGAAACTCTCCATTAGTATCTTGATAGGAATTGGGTTGCATCTATAGATTGCTTTGGGTAATATGGACATTTTAATGATGTTAATTGCTCCTATCCATGAACACGGTATATTCTTACACTTATTTCTATTTTCTTCAATTTCTCTTTTCAGTGTCTTAAATTTTTCCCAGTACAGGTCTTTTACATCTTTGGTTAAATTTATTCCAAGATATTTTATATATTTTTAAGTATGTTTTTATTGATTCTAGAGAAGAGGGAGAGACGGAAATATTGATGAGAGAGAAACATCAATAGGCTGCCTCTTGCACTCCCCTCACTGGAGTGAACTGCAACCTGCGCATGTGTCCTGACCAGAAACTGAACCAGTGACTCCTGGTGCGTGGGATGACACTCGATCCACTGAGCCACGCCAGCCAGGGAGTATGTTACATTTTTTATGCAATTGTAAGTGGGATTATTTTATTTTTAATTGATTTCTGAGAGGAAGTAAGAGGGAGAGAAAAATAGAAGCAACAATGATGAGAGAGAAGCATTGATCGGCTGCCTCCTGCACATCCCCCATTTGGGATCAAGCCAGCAACCCGGGCATGTGCCCTGACCAGTTTCGAACCATGACCTCTTGGTTCATAAGTTGACGCTTAACTGAGCCAGTTGGGCAGTTCCATTTTTTATACACCAATAACTAACTGTCAGAAGGGGAAACTAAGAAAATAATCTGTCTGGCCGGTGTGGCTCAGTGGTTGAGCATCAACCCATGAACCAGGAAGTCACAGTTCAATTCCTAATCAGGGCACATGCCCAGGTTGTGGGCTCAATCCCCAGTTAGGGGTATGCAAGAGGCAGCCAATCAATGATTCTCTCTCATCGTTAATGTTTCTACCTCTCTCTCCCTCTCTCTTCCTCTCTGAAAAAAAAAAAAATATATATATATATATATATATATATATATATATATATATATATATCCTCTCTAATAAATTTTATTGGGTCTCAAAAGAACTGTTGGTCCAGAAAGAAACTCACTACAGACTGATTCATTTGCCTGTCAGCATAACTATTATTGCTCGTCTCACATTCAGTTCATATAAGTATATCTCTAGTGACACATGATCTCGCTCATCTAGGGGAAATGATGAACAACATAGACTGATGAACAAGAACAGAACCAGAAACAAGGAGGCATCGATTGGACTATCGGGCCTCAGAGGGAGGATAGGGGAGGATGGGGGGAGGGGGGAGAGATCAACCAAAGGACTTGTGTGCATGCATATGAGCCTAACCAATGGTTAAGTTCAACAGGGGGTTGGGGCATCCGTGGGGAGGGGTGTGGGATGGGAATGGGGGGATGAGGACAAATATGTGACACCTTAATCAATAAAGAAATTAAAAAATAAATTAAAAAAAAAATAAAAGAGTAATATGCAAATTAACCATCACTCTGCTACACAGGCCATGCCCACCAGCCAAGCCACACCCACCAGCCAATCAGGGCGAGTATGCAAATTAACCTCAGCCAAGATAGCTACCAGAAGGGAGGCTTGAGTTTCCCCAGCAACAGAAGAAGCCAAGCTTTCCACTCAAGGATACAAAGTTTCAATTATAGAAGGTAAACAAATCCAAACAGAAATGGCGGCAGCCACAGATCGAGCAGGAGGCTTGGCTCCGCTCCAGGCTACAAAGTTTCAATTGTAGAAGGTAAATAAATTCCAGATACCAGGGCCTCTGCTTGGGTCGCCAGGGGCGTGGCTGGCCTGCAAACCACCACAGGCCCCTCGCCCAGGCCGCTCCACGCCCCAAGGGAGCCCCACCCTAATCCAGGACACCCTTCAGGGCAAACCAGCTGGCCCCCTGCCCCCATGTGGACACAAGATGGCCACCACAAGATGGCCAGCAGGGGAGGGCAGTTGGGAGGCACCAGGCCTGCAAGGGAGGGCAGTTGAGAGGCAATCAACCCTGCAGGGGATGACAGTTAGGGTTGACCAGGCCGGCAGAGGAGGGAAGTTGGGGGCAAACAGGCTGGCAGGGGAGCAGTTAGACATCAATAGGCTGGCATGGGAGTGGTTAGAGGGTGATCAGGCTGGCAGGCAGAAGCGATTTAGGGGCAATCAGGAAGGCAGGCAGGTGAGCAGTTGGGAGCCAGCAGTCCTGGATTGTGAGAGGGATGTCCAACTGCCCGTTTAGGCCTGATCTGGTATTGGGCCTAAACGGGCAGTCGGACATCCCTCGAGGGGTCCCAGATTGGAGAGGGTGCAGGCAGGGCTGAGGGACACCCCCCCTCCGTGCACAAATTTCGTGCACTGGGCCTCTAGTGTGTGTGTGTGTGTGTGTGTGTGTGTGTGTGTGTGTGTGTGTGTGTATTTGTTAAATGCAACTGTTCCTGGATATTTATTTTGTATCCTACTACTTTACTGACTTCATTTATTAGTTCTAGTAGTTTTTTGGTGGAATATTTAGGGTTCTCTATATACAGTGTTATGCCATCTGCAAATGACAATTTTATTTCTTCCTTTTCAATTTTGATGCCTTTTCCCCTGCTTTTTGTGTGATTGCTGTGGCTAGGACTTCCAGTACTATCTATATATATAAAAGCCAAGCAACCGGAACACTGGAACGACCAGAATGACCAGTCGCTATGATGCGCACTGTGGCTGGCCAACTGGCCCAACGTGGGGGGGGGGGGTGGCCCCTCCCCCTGGCCGACCCCGGCTGGATCAGGGGCAGGACTGGCCAGCCAACTGCCCATGGCTCCTCCCTGGCCAGGCCCACCCCCGGTCCGCCCCCCTCACCCCAATAAGGGGCTGGGC
The DNA here is from genome assembly GCF_951640355.1 of Cnephaeus nilssonii. Lineage (NCBI taxonomy): Eukaryota > Metazoa > Chordata > Mammalia > Chiroptera > Vespertilionidae > Cnephaeus > Cnephaeus nilssonii. The sequence continues at coordinate 9,474,581 of NC_137073.1, forward strand.
CAGCCAGGCAACCTCCGCATCTTCTCCCCCCCAATCTGGGGGAGTCAATCGGCCCCCATCGGCGGGGGGTGGGGGCAGCCAGACCCCACCAGTGCATGAATTCTTGCCCCGGGCCTCTAGTGTTGAATAATATTGAGTCATGAAAATTGACATCCCTGTCTTGCTCCTAATCTTAAGATAAACATTTTTCGTTTTGGCCCATTGAGTATGATTTTGGCTGTAGGTTTGTCATATATAGCCTTTATTATATTGAGGTATGTTCCCTCTATTCCCACTTTGCTGAGAGTTTTTATCATAAGTGTATGCTGGATTTTTATCAAATGCTTTTTCTGCATCTGTTGATATGTTCATGTGATTTTTATCCTTCATTTTGTTTATGTGGCTTATCATTTATTGATTTGTGGATACTGTACCTACCTGCATCCCCGGAATAAATCCCACTTGATCATGGTATATGTATTACTGCATCAGGTTTGTTAATATTTAATTAAAGGTTTTAGCATCTATGTTCATCAAGGCTATTAACCTATAATTTTTTTTGTAGTATCTTTATCTGGCTTTAAAATTAGAATAATTCTAGCCTCATAAAATGAGCTTGGAAGTCTTCCCTGTATAGAATTTTTTGGAATGGTTTGAGAAGAATAGGTGTTAGTTCTTCTTTAAGTGTTTGGTAAAATTCATGTGTAAAGTCATCTGGTCCAAGACTTTTGTTTTTTGGGAGAGTTTTGTTTTTTACTGCTTCAATTTCTTTAGCTGTAATTAGTCTATTCAGATTTTCTGATTTTTCCTGACTTAGTTTTGGAATATTGTGTGTTTCTAGGAATTTGTCCATATTGTCCAATTTGTTGTTTGTAATATTTTCTTACAATCCCTTGTATTTCTGTGGAGTCACTTGTTACTTCTCTTTCATTACTGACTTTATTTATTAGGGTCGACTCCCATTTTTTCTTGATGAGTCTAGTTAAAGGTTTGACAATTATGTTTATATTTTCAAAGAACCAGCTCTTGGTTTTATTGATCTTACATATTGTTTTTTTAGATCCCATTTTATTTATTTCTGCTCTGATCTTTATTATTTCCTTTCTTCTACTTACTTTGGGCTTTGTTGTTCTTTTTCTAGCTTCTTTAAGTGTGAAGTTAGAATGTTTATTTGAGGTTTTTCTTGTTTCTTGAGGTAGGCCTGTAATGCTATGAATTTCCCTCTGAGCACTGCTTTCGCTCTGTCCCATAGGTTTTGGATTGTGTTCTCATTTTCGTTTGTCCTTAACCTTTGCCATTTTAATTATGATGTGTATTGGTGTGGGCCTTTTGGGGTTCATCCTGCTTAGGATTCTCTGTGCTTCCTGAATTTGTGTGTTTTTCTCTTTCATCAAGTTAGGAAAGTTTTCAGTCATTTCTTCAAATTGCTCCCTTGCCTTCTCTCTTCTCCTTCTGGTACCTCTATGATGCAGATGTTGTTATGCTTCATGTTGTCCTCAAGGTCCCTTAAATTATCCTCATTTAAAAATTTTTTTTCTCCTCTTGTTTGCTTCTTTTTTTCTACCCTATCTTACAAATTGCTGATTTTATCCTCTTCCTCATCCAACTTATTATTATTCCTTCTGGTGTATACTTAATTTCAAATATTGTATTCTCATTTCTGACTTGTTCTTTTTTTACAGTTTCTATGTCCTTTTTTATGCTTGCTATCTCTTTTCTAAAAAATATTTTTTTAATTAAGTTCAGAGAGGAAAGGAGAAGAAGAGAAGGATAGAAACATCAATGATGAAGGGGAATCATTGATTGTTGGCCTCCTGCATGCCCTCACTGGGGGATGGAGCCTACCACCCGGGTATGTATCCTGACCAGGAATCGATCTGTTACCTACTAGTTTATAGGTCAATTCTCAACCACTTAGCCACACCGACTGGGCTTGCTATCTCTTTGTTGAAGTTCTCACTGAGTTCCTTGAGAATCTTTATAAACATTTTTAACTCTATATCTGGTAAATTGCTTGCCTCCATTCATTTAGCTCTTTTTCTGGAGATTTCTCATGTTCTTTTATTTGGGGCATGTTTCTTTGTCTCCCCATTTTGTCTGCCTCTTTGTGTTTGTTTCTATCTATTAGCTACATAAGGACACTCTACCAAGACTGGGAGTCATATCTGCTATAACTCCCAGTCTTGGTAGAGTGTCCTTATGTAGTAGATGTCCTGTGAGACCTAGTGGCACTGTCTCCTTGATTACCTGATCTGGGTGCTCCAGGAATGTCTGTTGTGTGGGTTTTGTGGTGAGTCTTGATTGCTATTGGCCCATTTGTGTGGGGGATCGACCCTCAGGCTGGCTTACATGTGAGCTGCTATGCAGGTGCTGACCACATGAAGAGGAATTTGCCTCAGCAAGGTCTGATGGCAGCCAAGATCTCCCCTTGGAAGGGCTGTTTGTGAAGCTAACTGGATCCTGTGATATTTTCTGAAGCTGGACACTTGGGTGTGTTGTTTCTGAGGCCTTTGGAAGGGGCTCTGGTGTAGGCCCATGTCAGGTGCTGCCTGTGACTGACCCTGGGCAACCTGTTTGGAGCTACAAAGCAATCCACAGTTTGCTGGCTGCCTCAGCTGAGGCTAAATGTGCAAAGGAAGGACCAACCTATGCACCAAGGCCAGGTTCTACCAGCACAGGTCCTGGGGCAGCTCAGCAAAAGTCCCAAGTCTCCCTGAGATCCACCTCTGCCTGCTGGTTGCCTCTTAGGCTCAGTCACTCAAAGAGCCTCTGGCAGTATTCCAGTTGCATGGGGTAGGTTCTCAGTGAGTCACCAGGTAGGGGTGAGCGGTCTTCATCAGATTGATACAGGTTCAAACTCTGTACCCGTGCTGGGTCCGAGGCCACTCAGCAAAAGTCTCAGGGTACACCAAGTCTAGCTGCCCCTGCCAGGCGTCTGCAGACCTTTGTTGTGTGGCGGGGTCTCAGGAAGTTGTCAGAGTGAGGCCAGCAGAGTTTACCAGGCCCAAACAGACCAAGATTTGGCCACGTGAAGGTATTCAAGTTGCATGAGGTGGGCTCTCAGTGAGTCAGGGTCCTGCACTGGTTGGGCTTGGGCGGGAAAGATGGCCCCTGTCCTAGAGCCACACAACTCAGTCTGTCCGAGGTTCTGCCCGGACCGTGGCAGAGTGGGGCCACCAGATGTTGAGAGGGTGGGGCCCCCTGGAGCCTGGAGGGAGGGGCGAAAGGGTCTCCCATGAAGGGGAGGCACCAGCCAGGCTCATGGGAAAGTGGGGAGAGAATGGCCCCTGACCCAAAGCCACACCACTCAGGCACTGATACCCCCTGCATCTACCCAGGCCGCCACACCCCAGCCCAGGCAGCTGACTACTCAACAGGGTGCAAGCTCTGCAGAGTGGGGCGAGAGGGAGTCCAGAGGGTGGGCCTATTGCTTTCCCCCAGGCCGATGCCGTATGGAGGGGAGTGCTCCACTCAAGAAAGACAGTATCTGCACAGAGTTCCCAGCAGCTGTCCCTTGAGCTCTCTCCCAGAGCCACAAACACCAGTCTCTCCTCACATGATTCCCGTCTGCTATGCCCTCCTACTGTTAGAGCCCATGGAAGAAGGGGGAGGAGGGCTGCAAATGAGATTTTGTGCATTGGCTCTTTAAGAGGGCACCTGTGTCTCTAGCAGACTCCCATCTCTCCCTGGCAGACAGAATCCCTGCTGATGTTCACAGCCAGATGTTATGAATGAACTCCTGTGCCTGAGAGGGCACCTGGCTCTGCTGTCCGGGCTGGGGAGCCTGGCTGGGGGTGAGACCCTGTGCCCCTCAGGGGGAACCTCTGCAGCTGAGCTGTCGCGCTGGGATCTCGGCTGCCACTCGTGGGAGCAGGGCCGGTGCTTTCTGTCTCCGCCCTTCCTACCAATCGCAATGCGGCTCCCTTTGCAAGTCCTGTTATAGGCCTTCTGTTCTCTATGGGTATTTCCTGCTTCCACTCCGAAATGAAATTCCTTCACTGAAACTCTTATCTTGGGTTTGCTTTGGGGAGAACGCAAACCTCTGGGAATATATCCTTCAAATTATCTTTACACATATGCAAAAATGGCATATATTCAACTTATTAATTCACCATCGTTTTAATCACAAGAGATTGGAACTAAGATATCAAAAGGAGACTGGTTAAGTGCATTATGATTCATGACACAATGAACTACTGGTGAGCTGTATAAAAGAATGAAAAAGTACTTTATGTCTTATATGAAACAATGGCTGAGCTATATTCATGAAAAAGGCCTGATGCAGAAGAGGGTAAATAGCCTGTGCTATCATTTGTGTGAAAAGTGTGTGTGTGCGCGCATTTACATATGCCTAGAGTCCTCGGGAAGGAGACCCAAAAACACATGGACTTGACTGCCCTTCAGAAGTGACTTAATGGCTGGGGCGATCAGGCTGGAAGGGAGACTTTTGACTTACACTATGAACAGGTTTACCAATTCAAAAACTAAAAGTAACATTAAAACAGTCAATAAATGGTAAAGGGAGGTGTGTCACTGCCTATTGGACGTTTTTAGCTCTGGTGTGGAGGGGTTGACAGGCTCCTGTTGGCCGACCAGGTCTGGGCCTTAGCGTGGCTCCCCCGTGCGGCCTGGGTCCTGGCTGTCCAGCTTCTGCAGGTGTGCGTGCTCGCCCGCGAAGGGAGGCCTCACTTCCTTCAGCAGCGACGGCATCTGCTGCCTTCCCTTCAAGTCCTCCCGCAGGAGCTGCCGTCACCTCTGTCCTGGAGGAAGGCTGAATGGCGCCTTCACCCACACGCCGCGAGCCCAAGCATTCCCGGTGCCTGAGAGGGTTTGCCAAAGCTTCTGGCCCCCAGGCACGAGACATCTGAGACACACAACCCACACACTCGCGCACACACACATGAATGGAAATGGAAACCCAAGCAGGTCTTTTCTGAGTGAGACATCACCACCAGTCTCCGGGTGGACGGACGGACGGACGGACGGACGGACGTGTCTGTCTAGCAGCCGGTGCGTTGGTCTAACCAGAGTCCTGCTTGCTGCAGAAGACGCCACGCAGCGGGCAGGAGCAGCTACTGGGGCGGGGCGGCTTCAGGAGCGGCTTCACTCATCATGTCCTTGTACTGCCGCTTGAAGAAGCCGAGCTGTGGGGCAGGATCAGGGGAGTCAAGGCCACAAGGCCAGGGCCACGCAGACCCCGAGTGGAGACAGAGGGAGCAAGAGGTGCAACGGATAATGTGTCAGAGTACAGAAGGGACCTGGGGAAAGTGGGGCAGGGAGGAAGATGGCATCGATATTGGGGCCCTAGCTGGTATGGCTCAGTGGCTAGAGCATCAGCCTGTGGACTGAAGGGTCCCAGGTTCCATTCCGGCCAAGGGCACATGCCTGGGTTGTGGGCTTGATCCCCAGTAGGGGGCGTGCAGGAGGCAGCCGCTCAATGATTCTCTCTCATCATTGGTGTTTCTATCTCTCTTTCCCTCTCCCTTCCTCACTGAAATCAATAAAAATATATTTTTTAAAAAGACTGGGGCCAGGAAAGAAAGAAAATGAAATAGAAGGAGGAGAACTGCTCCTGATGTAGTGGTCACTCTGCACCGGGCACTCCAGGTGCTCTGCACGAATTAACTCAATTCCCTTCACCAAATGCGTATTTATGTTCCCATTTCACAGCTGAAGAAGCTGAGGCCCTGGGGCGGGCCAAAGGTCACCCAGCGGCTGCACTGCGGCTGTCAAACCCGAAAGGAAGCAGCGAGGGGGCGGGAGGGGCAGGCAGAGGGCGCCCAGGGGTACCTTGTACATTGCGGCTGTGATGAGGCCGAGGAGCACCAGCCCCCCCACGGAGCTGCCCACGATGAGCGGGACCGGGTCGTGCACCTCATATGGCTCCACCTTGGTCTCTGTCTGGGGCGGGGAAGGGGAAGAGAGGGACGCGCCAGGGGAGATAGGCTCTGGTTTCTGGAGGTTCCCCAGGCAGACCTTGCACCCTGGACCTAATAACTGACCCCTCCCCGTGCCCCCAACCCCAGCCCTCACTCCCCCTCCTGCCCACCTCTCTCAGTCTCCCTCTCTTTGCCCAGACAGCCCCACAATCCAGCCTCCCCTCCCCCTTCCGGGAGCCCCTCTGCGCCCCAGACAGAGATACCTGGGCCCTCACTAAGGCCTCCTGTCCTGGGAGCTGGGCAAACCTCCGGTCATCCAGCAGGATCTCCGCTGTGCTCACAACCTGAAGGTGGTTGTGCGGAGTCTGCGGGGGGAGAGGCAGCGCTGGGCCCGGGCCTCGGCAGCCGGCAGCCTCGCGTCCGGACCCGCTGGGCCCCGGGCCCCGCTTACCTGGATGTACCAGTCAAAGGAGAGGCTGCCCGTGAGGTTGACGCTGAACTCCTCCCGGCTGCCGAAGGACTCGGCGAAGTCACACTGGACTCGCAGGCACACCGCGATGGAGCAGTTCTGGGCGGGCGGAGGGGGTCTGGGGAAGCTGGGCCAGAGCCCGCCCCACGCGCCGCCCCGGCCCCCGGCACCCGGCAGGGGGCGGTGCTGAGTCCCCGCGTGGCTGGAGCTGGGGTTACCGGGGTCTTACCAGCACCGGAGCCTTGCTCAGCTCAGCCAGGAAGCTGGAGCGAGGGGGCACCCTCTCCTCCCTGCGGCACGTCCTGTTCAGGTTCTGAGGAAAGAGGGGGCGCTGTGAAGGGAGACTGAGGGCTCCTGGGTGCACCCCGAAGGAGGGGGAGATGTCCCAGGTCCAAGAGCCGGTCAGCAATGGCCCCCAAACCCAGCAGAGGAAACCTCTTAGGGAAGACCAGGGCGGTGGGGGGAGGGCGGGGCCCCTCCTCAGGCCCCGCTGGGCTTACCGGGGAGAAGACGGCGTCGGGGTCGCCCCACACGGGCACCTGGTTCAGCCGGATGGGGACCCAGAGCACCACGCTGATGCGGGGGCTCCTCCGCCCCAGGTTGGTGAACTGCAAGCGGCGGGGCGGTCTGAGGGGCCGGCCTCGCTGCGCTGCACTCAGCACCCCCCCCCCCCCAACCCCTTGCCTCCCCCCCCCCCTGCCCAGGGCACCGGGGACCAAGCCCCGGAGGCCAAGCGCCTGCCACCTGCGCTTTGTGGGGGGCAGGGAGTGGGCACCCGCTGTTAACCCGCTGAGCCCGGTTATCTGTAAGCGGGGCCCTGCCTCCGCCGCAGTCGTTATGACGGTAACAGGAGTGAATTGTGCACGTGTGTGTACAGCCGCCCCTCTGCACCCACGGGTTGGGCGCCGAAAATACTCAGAGAAAATGTGACGTTGTTGCTGGTGTGTGCTATGCAGCTAGGCCTCCGGCGGTTGCCGAACCTGTGCTGACTTCTTTTCCTTGTCATTATTCCCTAAGCCTAAGCAATACAGAACAGCGACTGTTGACATCGCGTCTACACTGCACTCCGGGTTCTCCGCCGTCCGGGGTGTGCGTGGGTTATGTGCAAATACGGCACCATTTATCCACGGGGCGTGAGCATCACGGATTTGGGTAAGGGGGGATCCTGGAACTGACGTCCCGCGGATACCGAGGGATGCCTGTGTGCACATACGTGAGTGCACGCCTGTGTGTGTAGAGGGAGAGCGAGCTTGGACAGAGCCTGGCACCCAGCAGGCCCCCGACGCACGCTTCCCATCGGTATTCTGCACCCCGGCCCGGCCTCTCGGCTCCCCACCTGATATTGATGGTTTATAACATGGCTGGTCTTCTTTGAAGCTGGGAAGCTGAGATATTTGACGGAGCCCTCACGGCTGATGGTAGAAAGAAGAAGGAGCAGGTGAGAGAACATCAGGAATGTTCTGGAAGGGAGTCTCGGACTACGTGTGTAAGGGGTAAATAGGCACATGGGTAAGGCAGGCCTGAGAGGGTGTGAGCAGGATGGAGTGCAGGGGGGATGTGTGTGGCTGGGCCTCACACACATGTGCACGCACATGCACATGCACACACACATGCTCATGCACACATGCTCACTTATCCTCAGGGCACACAGGCACACGTGTGCAGACTGACACACACAGGTGCTCAATGGCCCGCCCAGCCCCTGTGCAGCGGGAGGGGGCTCTGGGCGCAGCACCTGGCGACCACCATGTAGACCGCGTACTTCACAGGCAGCGCCAGCTGGAACTCCGTTTGGTTGGTTCTCGGCGAGTTGTTCTCACTGAAGGGAGACAGAGAGCTTTCCTTCTCCCTCCCCCTCTCCCTCTCCCTCTCCCTCCACCTCAAACCAACCACCCAGTTAGTTCTCTCTGCATCCCAGCCACCACTGCTCTCCACCCCTGCCTCCCCCTCGCCCAGGCCCACCCCCACTTCCTGGATGTCTGTGCTGCCTTCTTCTCACTGGTCCCTGAATTCGAAACTGCTCCCCCCACCTCCCCACCCCCGCCCCCAAGCCCCAGCCCTCCCCGGGGGTGGTCTTTCTACCATGCAAATGTGACCCTGTCACGCCCAGGTCACACTGCAGACGTCCTGACAGCACCCATCAGCCAGTTTATGACACTATCTCAGTTTATGCCAACCTTTCAGCCTCTCCTTAAACCCTCCGTCCGGTGCCTGGGCCACGCCCCCACACGGTCCCATCTTTCCAGCTCCGGCTCCTCCTTCATTCCGTCCTCACAGCCCCCTCAATCTGTGCCTTTATTTGGCCCACTCACAGCCTCAGCACGTCTTCCCCGGGATTCCTCTCTGAGCACCAAGCTCCCGAGAACACAGGACAGCCCATTGCAGTTATGGTACCCGCCCGCGCCCCCGTCTGCCTTTGCCGCTAAGTGATAACCTCTGTGAGAGCAGTCAGCGTCTCGTCCATCCCTGTCCCACCAGCCCTGGGCCCAACGCCTGGCACAGGGTGGGTGTTCATTCCGTGTTTGTTGAATGAATGAGCTGAAGCAAGAGCCGTACCTGGTCACATTGGCCTTGAGAAGCAGTCTGTCTCCAAGGGAAGCATCAGAGTCCACGTCCAATGTGATGTTAAAGGTGACCTGGAGTTGGAGAAAGGAGAGACTAACAAAAATAGGAGGGAAGAAACAACCAGATGTTCCTTGGTGGAAGCACGAGTAAGTCAGGTGTGGTGCATCCGTCTAACGGAACAGCGCTCGGCAGGCGAAAGGAATGAAGTTCTGCAACGGGGATGATCCTTCAAAACCTGCTGCTGCGTGAAAGGAGCTGGTCGCAGAGGACCACACGCTACAGGATGCACGGGTGCGACATGTCCAGGATGGGAGAGTCTGGAGGCGGACAGGGGGCTAGTGGTTGCCTGGGGCTGGGAGAAATGGGAGAACGGGGGCTGATGGCTAAGGGGAGCAGAGTCATTTCTTGGGGTAAGAAAATATTCTAAAATGGATCGTGGTGATGGATGCACAAGTCTGTGAACAACCTAGGAGCCATCGAATGGGAATGCTTTAAATGGGCGGGTGGGGTGGTATTTGAATTATATCTCAGTAAAGCTGTTTCTCAAAAAAGGAAGCTATACGAATAAGAGGAAGGAGGAGGAGAAGGAAGAGGAGAAGGTGGGGGAAGGGAAGGAGGAGGAGGAGGAGGAGGAGGAGGAGGAGGAGGAGGAGGAGAAAAAGGGAATTCAGAAGAAGACAAAGGAGAAAAGGTGAGGGGGGTCCGCAACCTGACCTCTGAGTTGCCTGGGAAGATGGGGCGGTTTATGCTGCAGCTGCCGCTGTGCAAGGTGCTGGTTTGGGTGGAGGGGTCAGAATCACAGTTCACACGCCAGGATCGCCATGAGTGCTGGGACTGGAAGGCAAGGGAGGCAGACAGAGGTGGTGACGTCAGCCACGGGCCTGGGGACCCAGAAAGCAAGGCCAGGTGGAGCCTGGGAAGTATTTGGCTACCTGGACCCCTGACACCATCCGATAGGACAAGCCAGGCGGGTAGAAGAAGGCGACCCGAGTGCTGTAGGAGTCCTCGCCCTGGTTCCTCACGGTCACCGTCACGTTGAAGTTCCGGGGACCACCCACCACCAGGGTGTGCAGGCTGTGGGGGGAACAAGCCAGGCCATGAGATGCTGAGGGCCTCCCTGTGGGAAGTCGGCTCTGGGGGAAAGGGGCGTGGGCACTTGGAGAGAGAAGACAGCGGTGGGCAGCCCCGCAGACACCTCCAAAGCAGCTGCTGTGCCGGCTCCCGGGGCGGGGGAGGCGAGCACCGGTCCCAGCGGAGGCTGGGAGGCAGCAACGGGGAAGAGAAACTCACTTCCTGAAACTGAAGCTGACGCTGAGGGCATCCTGGCAGACACTGTCATTGCCACAGTTCTTCTCAAAGGGAAGCTGCGAAGAAATAGGGTCTGATGAAACGAAATGAAAGGAAATAGTGAAACGATTTCATGGTGAAATGAAACAATAAAATAAAATGTTGACGTGAAATAAAATGAGTTTCAACCATCTTGGCCTCTGGTCCCTCCCAGGCCCTGCAGGGCCCGCTCTAGGACTCACCGAGGCTGTGAAGAGAGTCGGAGCGTCCACAGCCAGCACGGGCCGCAGGTTCCCGTAGGAGGACAAGGGCCGCCCCTCCAGAGAGAAGTTGAGGCGCAGGACAACGGGGGTCACTGAGTCCTCTACACATTCCTGAGAGATAGTGGTGGTTGGGGTCTGCCTTCTCAGCTTCCCCTGCCCGCGCCCCCCTGCCCCCATCCCCGGTGCTGGGAGGGCCCTGTGGCTACTTCCTGCTCACCGGTAACTGTAGCTTCAGCGTCTCACACGTCTGACTCAGCCCCAAGACCCGGGTCTGTCTGCGTGTGTTGTTCTTCGTCTCCTCTAAGATGGCCCGGGGACGTGGGCGAGTGGAGTCTAGAGCCAGGTCATAGGTGACAGTGCTCTGGATCTCTCCTGAGGGGCAGGCACCACAGTGCTGAGCAGCCTGGCCTGGGAGTCAGACAGGCAGGTGCGCCCAGCTCCCTGCTCCCCAGCTGTGTGACTTTGGGCAGCTTCTCTGACCTCTTTAAGTCTCAATTCCTTATTTTTGAATTGAGGACAATAACTGTGCCTTCGCAGTGGTGAAAATGAAATGAAATAGTGTCTGCAACGCACGTAGCACAGTGCTGCCACATAGTAGGTGCTCAATACATGGCAGCTGTTCTGTTACTAGAAAACAACATGTTTTTTCCTGGCGGCTTTTAACTTATTTTCTTTGTCTTTGGTCTTCAGCAGTTTGTGCCTTGATCTAGTACAATCTATAGTGTTGTGTACACCAGTGTAATGTACCATGGTGTGATTTCCTTTCTATGTATCCTACTTTGATAGAGAATCTTGATATCCTTCACCAGTTTTAGAAAATTCTTCACTATTTTTTTAACTGTTGCTTCTTTCTTATTCTCTCTCTCTCTCTCTCTCTCTCTCTCTCTCTCTCTCCCTCTCTCCCTCCCTATTGGAATTCCAATCAATGTTTATTAGATCTTTCACCATGTCCCATACATCTCTAATGGTTTCTTTCTATAGTTTTCATCCTTTTCTCTCTTTCTGTTAATCTGTATATTTTTAATTGCTTTACCTTCCAGGTCACTACAGTAATTCTCTGTTCTGCTTCTAATCTTCTATTGAATCTATTTATTGAATTCTTCATTTCAGTTAGCATGTTTTTCAGGGCTAGAGTTTCCATTTGACTCTATTTTATGAATTTCAAGTCTTTTCTGAGGTTCTCCATCATTTTGAATTCCTGTCTGATGACTCTAATTTATGAATCACCTGTGGGTCTATTTCTATTGTCTATTGTTTCTCCTGATTGCTGGACTCAATGGACATTGTCCCAATAGAATGAACACTTTGTTTACAAAGGCCCCTCCTAAATCTCCATTTCCCCAGCAGCACGAAGCTGCTGAATTTTTGCTCAGCTCTTTAGCTCTCCAGTTGCTGTCATCAACTGAGCTCCTTGGAGTACTGACCTGCAAAGGACTTGGAAGGCATTTCTATGTAGAGTTGGGGGTACTTTCTCTGCAATCCTCTAATCTCCAAGACTTTGCTTTCAATTTCTAGCCATGCTGGCTGCTGTCTCCTCAGCCCAGTAAGATTCCTGCTAGAAACGTAATTCTATGAACTCCCCCTATTTCTCTCTAGTACCCCCACTACTATCCCTCACCCCAGCACAATGTCGCTCTTTAAAAGTAGAAAAAAGTCAAGTTCCTTACGATGAAATGCATGTCTGAGTGCTTTGTGAATTTGTGTTTAGCTTCATCGACACAGACTCCCCTTTAAAAGAGTTCCCCATTAAAAAATAAAAAAGATCCCAGTTAATTCACAGGTGAGGTTGAGGGGGGGGGGGGGTTATCAGGAGAACTGAGAGAGTAAGAGAATGCCAGAGGCTCGCTTCTTCCACAGGGTGTTCTGGGCCTCCCCACCCAGCAGGGGACTCACCCGCTTGCTCCAGCCGAGCTCAGAGGAGGCTGTGGGAGCCCGTGAGCACGTTGCTCTGAACGGCCAAGAAGGCTGAGCCAGCTGTCAATGCTCCCGCCACTCAACCCGCTGAGACTTCCCCCAGAGCCTCACCTGGTCTCAGCCGGTCCCCGGTGCTCTTCTGCACACGGAGGCAGACTCTGACCTCCCCCGCAGTTAGGCCTCTCACCACATTTTCCCGACACTCAAACACACTCCTCGCCAGTTCCCTGGGCGTGAAGATCATGGTCACCTCAACTCTCAGCACAGGCTGGGACCTGCAGAGACACCAGGGGTGTCCTTAAGCTGCCCCTTAAAGGGAAGGCAGCCAGGTGTGCTCTGAAAGGGGGTCTCACCTGAGCAGCAGCGCCTGCCCCTGCGCCCCCACAGCCAGGTCCATCAAGCCGTCCATCGTGAGGTCCTGGCCCCCACTCAGTGACTGCCCGAAATACTGGAGCGTGGGGGAGAGCTGGGAGCCTGCAATCCGCTGAGGACAGAAAAGAGCAGGGGAGGAAGGGAGCGGGAGAGAACGGGAAGCGTGTGAGCCAGTTGCCCCAGGTGACCCAAGTCACCATTCAAGTCTCATCTCCCATGATTTCTCAAGGAATTGGGGCAGCCATTCAGCTTTAGACCACAGTCTTCAGATGGCACCCAAAGTTTCCTTTAGTCAGCCGGGGTTTTTAGGAAACAAACAGTTTTACAGGAAAGAAGTGGCACAGCATACTATTTGACTCAGCTGAGTCTCATTTACCTGGTCTGAATACTGATCTAACCCAAATCGTCCTGTAAATATCAGGAGTGGGGGGAGGGGTGGAAGGCGTGGCCCAGGGGGTCGGGAAGCGCTCACACCTCACCTCCCACAGCGGGAAGTCCTTGCTAAAACGACAATCAAGAAGCAGCAAAACCATGTTGTTGGGAAGAATGGAGAATCAGTAACAGTGGCTTCCTGGAGACCGGGGGAATAAAGAGGAAATCGAGTGTAGGTGTGGACATTGCCGTCTCCATAATCAGTCTCTAAAATCGATTTTGAGCCCGGCCGGCTGGCACAGTGGTCCCAGTGGTTGAGCGTCAGCCTATGAACCAGGAGGTCACAGTTTGATTCCCTGTGAAGGCACAAGCCGGGATGTGCGGGAGGCAGCCGATCAGCAATTCTCTCTCATCATTGATGTTTCTATCTCTCTCTCCCTCTCCCTTCCTCTCTGAAATCAATAAAAACATATTTTTTAAAAAAGAGCGATTTGACTCTCTAGTCCATCTGCAAGAATAACACTAAAAGAGTAACAGCCAAATAAAAAGAAATTTTATGTACACACTTTAAAATGGTGAGCTTTATGTCATGTATATTTTACCACAATTTTTTAAGTGATTTTGTCAACTGAAAGGAAGCATGGGGTGCCAGAAATTTGTATATCTTAATATAAGTGCTGCTTACTCGGATCCACAGACATAAAAATTCATCACTTGGGTGGGGGGGGGCAATGGTAAGGGGTGGGCAATGGTAAGATATGTACACATATAATACCTCAATAAAAAAAATGTCCAAAAAAAAATTCATCACTTAAGGTTTGTGAGTTTACTGGATGTACATTATACCTCAAATTTTTTTTTTTTTTGAGGAAAATGTATTGTACTCTGTTGGGATGAAGTTTTGTTTAGAAATTGTGTGTCCTGTGGAGATTGGGAAATCCACAGCCTATTGGCTTGTCCGAACACCGAGCATCCCTGCCCGGGTCATAGGGAAAAGCACGTAAAAATGCAAACCATACCACACTAGGCGAGGGTGGTCCTTTTCGCATTTGTTTTTCACTCCAAAGTCTGTGGGGTAGGCGTGCACGTGTGCAGCCTCATAAAGTACCCTCCCCTTTCCCTTGATTTTCTCTGTGGGGTGAGTTAGGGTGCAGGTAAGGGGAGGGAAGTAAGGGTTTCACTGCTTACCTTCGATTTATAAATTTGTACAAGCATGTAAAGCTTTTGTCATAAAAATAAAGTCACACCAGAGCCTGCAAACTCCATTTACACAGAGAAGCAACAGGCGCCAATGAAAAGAGGCATAACCCTGCTGCACACACCGTGGAGAGAGGGTCCCTGACACAGGCTGAGGAGGCGCTTAGCCTCAGGCAGTAAAGAGCCTGAGCAGACACTGGGGCCTACGCAAGTGTAGTGGGCGGAGCGGACCTGTGGTCCACAGTAGTCAGCACTGTGGTTTCCTCGGCAACAGAGTGGGTGGGGTCAGAAACTGACCGGAAGGGGCAGGAGGGAACTCTCTGGGGATGATGATGCTCTGCATCTTAGGAGGATGGGTTACAGCAGGTGCATGCACTCAATAGTCATTGACTGGCTAAAGAGGCAACATTTCCTGTTCGTAAATTTGATCTTAAGAATAACAGTAAGCAAATGTTGAATTCTAGTTAACGATATGCATGCTGAGATGTTTACAGGTGAAGTGGACTGATGTTGCAACTTACTTTGAAATGCACTGAGAAATGAGAGGGACTAGAGAGAGAATGGCTATGCGGTGAAGCAAGTCTAGTAAAATGCTCATCGTAGAATGTGGGTAAATACATGAGTGTTCACTGTACAAGTCTTCCAACTTTGCTTGTAAATTTGAATTTTTTTCTGAATTTCCCGAGAGAGGGGCCCTGCGTGACTGCACCAGCGACAGCCCCCGAATCATGCGGTTCTGGGAGGCGGCCAGTGGGAAGGTCTTCGGAGCGGGCGGCTTTCCGCCTAAACCAGGACTGCCGGCTGCCTGCCGAGAGGAAGACAGTGCCGCACGTCCCACTGGCCGTCCACGCCCGAAGCCTCGCCCTCACCCGCACAGGGCACAGGGCACAGGGCGTGCGTGCGCCCCGTGGCCTCGGGGGCTGGGTAAGAACGAATCCAGAGCTGAGGAGTCGGAGGTTTTGGTGCAGTGCCTTCCTGTTTTCCAAGGTTCTGAAAGGAGTAATGGGAGAACTAACCTGGCAGCTGTGGGAACACTGAAGGAGAAGGGGACGGATCTGCAGAGTCTACTGCCACGATGGAGACAGTGCGGGGCCTCACCTGGCTGTGCGAGGGGCTGACGCCCAGCCCCGAGGTCCCATGGAACAGGTACACAGCACCCCGGTTCTCCTGCTCCCCCGGGGCCCCGATGGCCACGTCCGTCAGCTTGTCCCCATTCACGTCCCCCAGCGCGGTCAGGGCTGCCCCAAAGCGGCCCCAGGGGTGGCCCTGCTCCCCACGGAGAACGGCCTGGCACTGCCACCTGGCCCTCTGCAGGACAGAAACAGCGCCAGTCCCACCCCGGGCACCCCCTCCACCCCACACCCAGGCCCCACCCAGCCAGGTCTCCTCAGCCACTCACCCCCCGGGGCAAGGGGCACACAGACACCCGGCCCCCCCGGGTCGGCTCGTAGTAATGGGGAGCCCCGATGAGGACCAGGTCCGAGCTGCCATCTCTGTT